>NC_133798.1:33727517-34047517 GCF_043250625.1 Sebastes fasciatus
GCCAGAACATTGCAATCGATTTCCTGACCTGAGCGTCAGAAGATCTGTTTTTTGTCCAAAATGTCAAACTGGACATCGAGAATTTGGGCGAACGGAGTGAATGTCAATCATTGTCAGTTTGGATGGATGCAGGAGACTACATCTATAATATGTAAATGTACATAAATGTGTTGCCTATAGTGCAATCACATTAAATGCAATGAATGTGTACGGTGTTGTAGAAAAAAAACACGTCATTAGTTTATTTTATTCCACTGGGAATTTCATATCAGCAATTCTATAATTATTTTGCACGAGTAGGTGCTACTTTTTGAAAATGAAAGTATAACCTGTTCTGGAATGAAACACTTTATACGCCACCACTGTGCAATTTATTTGTGCAATGTCTGAAGCTATTGTATCCAAAGCATGTTGGCTACAGAGAAACATCCTTCAAGTGGATAATACAGCAAATGCCTCAGACACAAATGATCATCTGAAGCATTTAGTGTTGGAGTACCAAGATGTACGTCTGGGGAAATTCTTTTATTGTCGGTCTGTTCAAAATTATATCGCCTTTTTTATGTTTTCAATCAGCAGCCACTTTATTTGGACCATTTACAACTAAATTATTACAGTTAGTATAACTATTACATCTTCCCAGCTTGTTATTTGAGTACCTTAACTGACAGGGCACTATTCGTATTTAATGTTTTCTTTGAGACGTGTGGCAACATGATCTATTTGTCCTGGTGTACAATATATTGTTTGTTAAAGCTCATTGTCTGGCATGTTGAGTTATTACTTATTTGCCATTAATATCAAATATATTTGCCACTGGAAAATGAATCTATAAAAATGGTGTTGAATTTAAATATAGAAATGCTTTTTATTTAAAGAGGAATTACCATTATTGTATGCCATGCATGGAATAAAGGCAATCATCTAATGTTCAGTGTATGTCGTTCTAGTGAATAACTGTTACTGAAGCTCTGTCACAAAGCTGAATGCTTCAGTTTTACATAAAGTAAAGCCAGTCCAGCAGTACTCAGAACATGGGGAGTCCACAAGGACATATATATATACATACCGATCAGCCATAACATTAAGACAACTGAGAGGTGAAGTGATTATCTCAATAGCACCTGGCAGTGTATACATTATATTATATTGATATATTAGATAGCAAGTGAACATTTTGAACTTTGAACTTTGTGTTGGAAACAGAAAAAATGGGTAAGCGTAAGGATGTGAGCGACTTTGACAAGGGCCACATAGTGCTACTAGACGACTGGGTCAGAGCATCTCCAAAACTGCAGCTCTTGTGGGATGTTCCCGGTCTGCAGTGGTCGGGACCTACCAAAAGTGGTCCAAGGAAGGAAAACCGGTGAACTGGAGACAGGGTCAGACCCGAGGCTCATTGATGCACGTGGGGAGCGAAGGCTGGCCCGTGTTGTCCGATCCAATAGAGGAGCTACTGTAGCTCAAATTGCTGAAAAAGTTAATGCTGGTTCCAATAGAAAGGTGTCAGAACACACGGTGCATCGCGGTTTGTTGCGTATGGGGCTGCGTAGCCACAGACCGGTCAGGGTGCCCATGCTCTCATAATGTCATGGTAAGAAATGATTGGATGGGCTTATTACAGTCTTGCGACAGTCACAGATACCTCTTTTTTTGTCAGTGCATTTCATGTATTGATTGCTGTCGGGATGTAATTAGACTTTCAACTGATATAGCAAAAAATTAGGGATGCACTGATTGCAAAATTCTGGGCCGATACCGATTTGTTTTTGTCAGCTGCTATAGCCGACAACTAACTACTCAATGAGAAGAATGTTTCAGTACAGCCTAACAAAATATCTGTTTAGTGAAATTAAAACGATTAGAAACATAAGCAGTGTTTCTCACACATAAACATCACTTGGGCGAGCCGCCTGTATATATTAACGGCTGCACAAGTATATTTGGCGACAAATTTTAGCCTTTTTCATTCTTATTTTTTTTAATCGGTACGAGAGAACGACGCCATCCGCGATCAATTAACTAGTGGACTAGTAGCAACAGAAGGCCGCCGGGGAGCCGATTGAAAGCTCCGCTCTGCTGGTGCAGCTTCCCACACGGCCGACTTTTCTTTTACTTTTATTTGAAAACAAACCACACGTGCGCACGGCACCCGCCGTCAGAGTCGTGTCCAGCCAGTGGCTTCTTCTTCGAATTAGCGAATGTCAACTTATTTGCTGATAGGCCGATGGCAGTCAACAAGATGAATATCCACCGATACCGATGTTTGGCCAATAAATCGGTACATCCCAACAAAAAATGTCTCTAAAATACATTACCCACCGTAGCTTCAAAGTCTCATCTAGTTTAAATACCCAGAAAGGTTTGAAGCATCTTTGGATAGAGATAGTTTAACTCCACTGCAACACAGACTGCAGTTCAACTTGTGCTCATATTTATGGTGGTCACACAGACCACTGCTACACCACCGGTACAACAGGCAAACATTCCAAACAGTCCATACATGGTGCCACCTTATTGCAGTATGAGTGCATTCGGGGTCCACGCTGCTAAAGTCCCTCGGAGGGGCCCCCGCGACCTGCAGCTATCTCTGAGGAACTGACCGGTCTTCTGCACAAACGCAGGCACAGGGATGAGAGAAGCCTTTGAATGAGGTTCACAGAGAAAGAGAGAGGCTAAGAGACTAAGAGGAGGTGGACCCCAAGGTCTACCTTTTGGTCCTCCGTGAACCGCCAGGTCCTCTAGAACAAAAAACCAAGAGGGACATTTGCTATTTAAGCCTCCAACTTTCCAAAAAAACATTGGGTCTCGTTGGGAGGAATGCCAGTACAGAGTGTAGCTGTGTGCATTAGATGAACTTGTCATCAAAATACTTTTCATTCATTCCTTCAATCACAATGGATTTGAAAAAGGTTCACAGGTTCAGGTTCAGAGTTTTTTACACAACACGTTTGAGTGATTGGGACAAGATGCAGCAAGTGATTACAAAGAAATATGAGGGCTTATCTGCAAAACTTGTCCTTTGTATTGTCATCTCTTTGATAGAAACACTCAGGTTTTTGTTTTTTTCCCTCCATAAGCCTTCCTCTCCTTGGAGAGACAATTGAGGGTCTTCTTGCTTTCTCTGTAGCTTCTTTTTAACCTAAGGGCACTTATGCTGAGCCTGGACTTGTTACACTCCAACCCAGAGTTGAGACAATTGAGCTGCTTTGTGTGTGTGTGTGTGTGTGTGTGTGTGTGTGTGTTGTCCAGCATACACGTGGGACTGTGTTCAGAGGCCTTTGTGATAGAATATGCTCCTGCCTCGCTTTGGTGAGACCCAATGAAATATGTATCGACGCAGAGGAGAACTAAACAGACGGCCTAAAAACACAGGTTCCTTTGATATTGTTTTGGTTCGACCATGACCATGATGCCGAGTATTGTAGCTCTGGGTTTTTCAGTTTTTCTCAGTTTCAAAGCTCTTGAACTTTCATTTTCCTCCCTCTCCATCGTCCTCTGTGTGTGTGTGTGTGTGTGTGTGTGTTGTTGTTTTCAAAGTTTCAAGGTGGTGGTTAGATAATGAAAAAGTGTAATCCAGTCATCCTATGAACAAGGTCTCTCATGAACAGGTATCAGAATGTCAGCACTACAACATTTAATGGATAACTTCAGTATTTTTCAACCTTTTCCCATTTTTTTTGTGTCTGACAACAATTTTTTGAAATTGGTCCAGTATTGAGGAAGCAACCGGCAGACACGTAACGAGCTGCGAGGGCAAATAACCAGCGACAATGTAACGTTACGTTCACTAAAAGTTCTTGTTTTTGCCACAGACAGGCTCAGATTGTTATTATAAGTGTCTGACTTCATTATGGAAAGGACCCTACAGAGAAATTAAACCTTTTTCTGACCTTTCTCTTGATCCGGTCTGTTTGTTATTGTGTCAAAGTCCCGCTAAAGGAGAAGTCACGTTGTGAAATCTGAATATCCTCATGGCTTAAATAAATCAGGCTGTTCTCATACACTGTTCATCGCTATACCTACAAAAATGAATGCACTATATCCCACTAAATCAATTTGTGTGTAATTCACGTAATCGTGAACCAGGAAATATAAAGTGCAGCAAATGCCACATAGGGAGGAGGTCGGGGTGCATGGGTGGGTCAAAAAACACCAGACTTTTGACCAGGAGACCAGCGTTCCCGTGTGAAACCAGAAGTCAACGTTGATTTATTTGTCACGTAACTTACGTACTTAAGTAACGCCCCTTTTCTGAGTTTTTTTTAAGCCAAACCACGATCCTTTGCTAAACCTAACTAAGTAGTTTTGTTGCCTAAACCTAACCAAGTATGCATGTAACGAGCGGAAATAGACACGTGTTGCTGGACATTCGTAGGGAAAACAAACAAAAAAGGAGGAATACATTTTTCATAAGATATCATATGAACAGACGTATGAGGATACGTTGAATAAATACGGGCGGCCATCCAATTCAAAAACCTCGTCCACATTGTTGAAATCATCTGATCATTCAGCCATGACACTGAAAATCTTTTAGATAACACTGAGCTATGCTTTCTGTACTCCAACACAACAAACTGCCCGGCTGGATCTCGCATTTCCACCATGGATGTATTCCACTATTCCACCGCTGTCTTCTGGCAACACGTCACCTCGCCAGTATTCAGAACAAGATTTCTCCTTGAGCGAGACTCTTTCCATGATGTCAGACACTTATAGTAAAAATCAGAGTCTGTCACGGCAAAAACAAGCACTTTTAGTGGACGTAAATGACGGTGCCAGCTTGCCCCAATAGCATCATATTGCAGCCTGTGAGCAGCTGCCGTCTACAGCGTTCTCCCTCAATATTGGACCAGTTTAAGAAATTGTTCTATCTTTTAGTCAATTAGACACAAAAACATGAGAAAATAGGGTCTAGGTTAAAAAATACCGAAGTTATCCTTTTATATGTAAAGCACATTACAAATAAAACTGGATAATAAAAGGACAAGCTGCTTTACAGAGTCATTTTCATCTTCACTGTCTCAAACCATCACAGACACTTTGTGTAAGAAAAGGATGTGAGGATTTGTAGCCTAATGCGAGGAGACACTTCTCTGTGACTCCCGAGAGATTTTAATATTTTATGGGTCACATCTTTTGGAAAAGTTTTTCTCTGTCTGACTCTTTTTCTTTCAGAGGGCTGGAAATGAGTGAAACTATTTCTCCTTTGAAACTGCTTTCAGAAGTTGATACATTAGACTTTACTTTCAAATTGGGATGAAATAATTTGGCCAAACTTAAAAGTAAAATGCATTTGGTAAAGAGATGAAAAGTGATGCAAGTTTTCACATAATAATAAGCCCCTTGTTCCCACTGTTAGTCTACCGATGAACTGCACTTCAGACACAGTTGATGGGAGGACAAAGGACTCCATCATCAACAAGAAGGTGAAGGTTATTTTCAAGGAGCCTCCAAACAGGAGCAGCTCCCTGAATAAGGTGACGTCTGCCGGACGGATTGTTTGTTTAGTATCTTTGTATTTTAGTATATTGGGCTCAATATGAATGCCACCAATCCAATGGCAGAGAGTCTTAGACAGTTTGTCCCAGAGAGCACTGATGGTAAAACTTTTAATGCCATAAAAGGTGCTTGTTGGTTGTCATTTCTGCCATTTGAGGCGAGAAATAGGCATTACAGTAACAGAATATTGATTCATATTTGATCAGCACTGCTTAGTTTTACTGTTTGATCGGAGTTTGCGAGTGACTGACAGCTGCTCAGAGACAGCAGGCTCCAGAGTCTCATGAATTACTGTCAGGATATAGAGACCGTATTAGGAAAAACACTTTTTTTAAAATCATTTTTGCTCCATTTCTACCCACTGCAGCTTTAAAACTACTATGTCTGTTCAGTGAAAATGAAACTGAATGTTGTGAACACGGGACACGAACAGCAGCCTCCTGGATGAACGCCTTGTAAACTCTTTAAACTACGTCACCACACTCCCGCCGCACATTCTCGGAGCGTTTACTGTTTTCCGCAGATGGGTTTACATTATAGTTCATGGAATGCCTGGTGCGTTTCTTAAGGGTGCCGTGTGTGGCGGCCGTGACAAAGCCTTGGTATTTGACATCCTGGGAATGAGAACGGGCTGAAATATAGCTGTCAGAAATTCTTGATATCTCGGACTTGGAATTACAACTCAGAGGTTGACAGGAAAAACATTTTTTTCTTGTAATTACGGTCTGAACAATATGGCGTAAAGGACAACACTGTTATGAAATCTGTCGCCTTGTTTCCTTTTCCAAAACGCTTTGTGATTTTGTTTTCTACATTCAAATTAAAAATGTAACTTCCATGTATCCAAATGGACTCTTCTTGTAAATACAACAGGAAAGGCACCATGATGTCACCTGCTTTTTTGTCAACCATGCTGTTGTAGACGGGACTAGCTTGACTAACATCATGGACTGCACATAATCCGAGGAGAAGAGAGTCTTCCATTGAGTTTCTGAAAATCACTTGCTAGCTAGTTGGCTTGTTACAGTAACTTTTTTGCAAGATAGCCAGTCAGTTGTGGTTTGCGTACAATATTTAATTTGGACAAATTAACATGGTCCAGATTGTCCTGTCCTCTGACAAACAAAAGACACCACTTAACACACATCTGCAGCTGTTCTGATGAAAAGAGAACAATTACTTACATTTATCATGTCGCCTCTAAAATTCACTCCACGTTCTGTCAGCTTTGGACTCTTTGAAACTGTAAAACTGAAAGGTTAAAACACACACACAAGTCCCACATTAGCATCCTGCTGCAGCACATATAGACCTCACACTATAAAGGCTAATTATGACTTAAGTGCCATCACCTGTTGGACAGCCAATTAAGAGAATACTATTGCTGTTTACTGATATCTCTAGTCCAGTGCCCTGCTGGCTCCCATTAGAGGACCCACTGGGGATTTTAATTGCTCAAACACAACCACAACATTGAGCATAAATTAATATCAGCACTTTGCGTTCACAACTTTTGGCCAGAGTCAGTGGAGGGTAAAAGCCTAATGCCAAAAAATGTTCAGGGGCTGGTGTACAGCGGTCAAATGGCTTTATCCTGCCACGCATTAGTAGACTACATCATAAACTGCTCTCCCTCCATGATGTTATTCTACTGAATGTGTCTTGAAACTGCAGAGAAATAAATAGTAAATAAACGTTATGCAATAAAAATCCCTACGGGCTGAATAACTTGAATTTTTCTAAAGCTTTTTTGTTAGTTGTTGTTAGTTTAACATTCCCTAAAAATAATGTTGAATGCCACGTCTGTTTGATATTTAAAGTATTTAAACTGACTTTTATGGAATAGTAAATTAAAAATTCCTTTAAAATATTGTCACTGCCAACAAACACTGGTGTTTTTTTTTTTTTTTACTATACATCAGATGGGTACTTAGAGAAACGTCAAGGCCGCGCCCCATTTTCGGGGGATAGAAAACTGAAGATTCCAGAGCAATGCATTTTGATGTGGTTCATTTGGATACCCAAAGTGTGCCAAATGGGTTTTCTACCTCTTGAAAGGAAATCTGACTATAAAATACTACTGATATCCACTACGGGAGGCTATGTGCACACAATGGAGCCTTTGGCCATGACATTTACCCTGTGCATCATCACATTCTACCATTGCGCACACTATAACATCCATAAAAATCAACTAAATTGTATAATTTTGACTCCAAATGGAGTAGTTTTATTATAATCATGAAATATGATCAAGAAAAACTTAGATAATAACAAATAAGATCACTAACGTTGTAAATAAGATAACAAAAAAGAATGTACATTCAATATAAACACAGTCAAAAGTATTTATAAGGTAAAAATACAATTTCTTGTGCATTGATTTTAACTAAAATAAGTAACGAAAATATTGAAATAATTGCCAAACAAACATTGTTTGGACAAAAATACACTTAAAGTGTTGTTTTAGTAGCATTAAAAAATTTGGTAAAAAGACCACCACGGCATTTTATGAAGTTTTTAAAGGCAGTGTTTTAACACGCAGCTCAGCCGAGATGTACCGGGTTCGTCGGGTAAAAGAGGTTAACACCTTTTATCCAGTTTATCATTATACATTATGTAAATCTAATATTATTACTGTATGGATCTTTCACTCTATTTTCCAGTCAGTATTTATCTACTCAATAAAACCCAGACAAAAGACATTAGCCTGGCAGTTTTTTTAATATAGCTCATTTTGGCTAAAGAAACAGCATCATTTAAAATTCAGTATGATGAAACACTCAACTGACAAAGTACGTAGTGTAAGTAAACTTTACTTTCACAGATCTTCAAGGTAAAACAAAACCCTATTTTTGCTTTGTATTCAGCAGCATTCCTCGTGGACCGCCATGAATTTGTTAAATTGTTGCTTGAGTGCACCTTAATTTGAGCATGCCAGGCAGGACGGCGGGAGGTCTCTCTGTGCGGGTCAGAATTGACTCTCAAATAAAGGCTCAAACAGCTCCTTTTTGTCCCAAGACGTGCGGCCTTGACAAAATGTTCCGCATATTCAGGGCTGCAATTTATTTTTTTGCGCCGTAAAGTAAAAGACAAACAATGGTGATTACTTTTCAGTGACAGAAAATTAACGTTTTGAATCTTTTTTCTTTCACTAAAATAACTCTGGAGCGTGGTGTACAGTAGCTCATTGGATGGAGAGCAGCGCGCTCGTGGAAAAAGGAATGTATTAATGAAATGTGGTAATTAAAATTTGAGCAGCCACAGTCTTGTTCGTGTCAAAGGATGTTTTTTATTAAGTCTGTATTTTTGCTTTTTAGTGTGTGTGTGTGTGTGTGAGAGAGACAGACAGAGATAAAGAGAGAGACTGCTTCTCTTTAGGGACTCGGGCATTTCCAGCAGAGAAAAACTGCCTTGAACATCACATACGAACACACACACGTTTGTACCTCTAAACTTATGAGGACCCTCACTGACTTAACCTACACTATCAGGACTACTAACCTAAACCCTTAACTTAAACTATGAGAATACTTAACTCCTCTCTGATGTTGTATGGATGTTTTTAAGACAAGGGTTAATCTATCCATTACAAAAAAACATAGTGAGTGATATAGCCATCTATCTTTTATTTTCTTTCAGATACTTTTGGCTTTATTTGCCCCCCAGATGCCATCCCAATACAGTAGAGGTAAATGAAACTGTTCTCATTGGAACTAAAGTTATTACAAACTAAAGCTTTATTTCTTAAGTAGGATTATGGAGTTATGGATATATCGTAATTTGGGTGAACAGACCTTTTAAAATGTAACTTTTCTCATTACTGTTTATGTGCAATTAATTTGCACGTCAATATATTTTTTTCAAACTGTTGTTTTTCCACATAGAACCGGAATATTACACGGTGAAAAAGCGTAATTTTTTTCAGAAGAAGGTTGATTTTTCTGAGCTGCGAATGCAGGCATCAACCAATTACATTGTGCGAAACGGATTGAGTTGCGTCGGAGGCTCTGTAGCCCGAGCTGAGACGGCAATCTTTATTACTCCTTTCAACCTTGGCAAAGGCAGCGCAGACCAGATCCACTCCTCCGTTCTTACCTTTCACAATAAAAAACGTAGAAATATAATATTCGCAGGCAAGTATTTTGCTTTTTTGTGTCACGCCCCCAGTTTCTAAAAGCCATATAATTTGCTGATACAGTTCATGTATATATCTCAGAAGATATGTTTTATTTTAATGTGAAACAGTAGTTTGACACAATAATCTTTACTTGGTTTAAATCTTAAATTTTTTTTTTTTTCTTATCTGGTATTTTTTGCTCTCTTATTCTGTATCTACTCTATATACATTAGATTTCTTCTTATTATTATTATCATTGTCACAACATATGAAAGACATACTGCCACAACAGTAAGCCTACTGACACTTATCACGTATTCCAAGAGGATATTAGCATAAATAAAACTGATGCACCTAAAAACATTTACACAGCAATGCACAGATGACCAAGTCGCGGGCGGGCCGCCATGACTCCACCTCCATGGATTGGAGTTGGTTGTCTCTCTGTGTGTGAGATTTTGTCCAGTGTTTTGCACTTTGGATCAACTGTATGGTGTTTAAATAAAGCAGGGTTTATGTGAGTTACCACTAACCCACATAAAGTACCACATTGGAGTTTTCTTTTCTTTCAGTGTTACTCACAAAAACACTGTGTATCATTGCGGTATTAAGCTCTTCCTCATAAAACATTTGCAAAGCTGAGTTTTCAAATATTTTTAAACCGGCAATGTTTACATTAATGTTTGCTAGCTAGCACTCTTCTTCTTCTTCTTCTTCCTCTTGGCATATAACCATCCAGCTGTGTGCTCATTCACGTACATGTGCATCCTCCTACTCATGAAAACATTTCACTATAGCGCTACTAGTGATGAAAAACTCTGAGGACAAACAAAACCTAATACGAACCCGAGATCTAAATCCAAATTTTAACCCTCAAACGTCCATTTGAAAAAGTGAAGGCAGGTCAAAACGTTGTCAATCCCATAGGCTCACTCTAAAACTGGTCCTCACAAAAATAGAAGTATCAGGAGCACACACTTTTACCAACAGATCAACGTATTCTCATCCAACGGTTGATATCTTACGGAAAAGTGAAATATCCTTTTTCGTTTGTTTTCCTACGAATATCCAACAACACGTGTCAATTTACCCTCCTTACATGCCTACAGTCTTTTCATAATAAACTTCTGTCCTTACAGGAAGCAACTTCCTTAGGTTCAGGCAATAAAACTACTTAGATAGGTTTAGGAAAAGATCGTGGTTTGGCCTAAAATAACTCCGGAAGTGACATTACTTACGTGACAAAAATAAGGCTTCTGGTTTCACACGGTACACGAACGCCGGTATCTTGGGTGAAAGTCCGGTATTTTTTTACCCCCAGTACATGAAATACACACAAATTAATTTCGTGGGATATATTTTACAAATTACAGTGCATTGCTTTTCGTAGGTATAGCTACAAACGGTGTATGAGACCAGCCTGAACACATACATATAGAGATATAAAAATGCACATAAAGACAAATAGGTGGATTCGAGCTACACACTCTCTCTTGCTTCCTCCTGCACGCTAAAGGTACACACATACATGCGCACGCACACACACACACACGCACACGCACACGCACACACACACACACACAAATGTTTGGATAATTTAAATTAAACGTTTTTCCATTGTCATTAAAAACCATCAGGCCTGTACAGAACAGCCTCACTTAACCCGTGTTCACTACCTCTGTTAACACAGTCATCTGTTCAAATCATCCACCATCCATAATCCTACACCCCCACACACCCCCACACACACACACACACGCACACACACTTTCCCCTCTCTGGTCCTCTGAGCCCCCCTCGCCATTAACAGGCCACCGCAGCACGCCTTCTCCATTTAGGTCCTCCAGTCCTCCCAAACCCCCCGTACACACACACACACACACACACACACACACACACACACACACACACACACACACACACACACACACACACACACACACACACTCGTCTTTCCTCTCTCTCCATCCAGTGTCTCGGAGGATTTGTGGAGAGATTTTTTCTCCTGCAGACGACCAGGCAGCAGAATTGTATTTGTTTTTTCTGTAGCGCTGCCTGTAACTGCAGACAGTAGCAAACCGCCGGCCTGTGTGTGCTAACTGTCTGTGTCCACAGTTGTAATGACGGAGTATATCATGTAACAGCCCCAGTATCTGTAGCCTTCAGGTTTTATATGTCTAACAAGACTGAGTGTGTTTGACACTGTCTTGGATTGGCAGGAGCCGTTCTCGGTCTCCAGGGTATTTATATTTTGAGTGACATGTTGCGGGATGTTTTCTCCAAAACTGCGCTGGATGAGAGGAAATGCCCAGTTGCTAAAAAATGCCCATATGTTACATGAGTATTTGTTTTTACCTCATCCACATTTCAGTAGTCATTTGTTTTAGTATCTGAATGTTTTTTTTTGTTTTTGTAACACTGTCTAACAGGGTGACTCACACACAGGATGTTAAGTCAATACATTTAGTTTCTATACTTATATACTATACTCTATACTAAAAATGACACTTGTATTTAGATGCTAATGAAACAAATACAGCTGAATTGACGGAAAAGTAAATACAGAGATTGTCTCATGTACTGTCGGTAACCTCCCATGTTCTAAAGTGACACACCTGGTTAAACATTAAGGCGGGTGGCTGATTGAGTTTGCCCTCTTGGAGTGGATGTTTGAGCATGAATGACTCTGAGTGTGTGTGTGTGTTTGTGTGTGTGTGTGTGTGTGTGTGGAGGTATTTTCACTCAAGAAAAAAAAAATAGAGTTGCTGTGTTTCTGAGGTCGTGTATGACCCTCGACTGCCGTCATATTAAGTGACTGATAACTCAGATGGTTGTCTTTATATAAGGAGGAATGTTATTGTTTTTGTTTAAACAATAATTAAAATCATTTTGAACAGATTCATATTTATGAAATCCATGACAGCCTGTTGTCTTTTAATGTGCTTTAATCCAGCTGTATTCAAAAGGTCACCTCGGAGAGCAACACTGTCTCCTAGAATTTACATTTATATACTATGAATTGGTTTTGCTATAATTAATTAATAATTATTGCCCTGACTGTGTTCAGTGGCTTTGTTTTTCAAGTGAAGGAAATGACACCAGAGACTGGGATTCACATCCTAAATCGTGATACGGTTTAGGCAACAAAGGCACTTTGGTTAATGTTAGGGAAAGACCGTGGGTTTTAAAAAAATGTTAATAACATAAACCGCTCATGTATATAATCAAACCAAGATCCCTATCTTTCCCTCACCTAAACCAAGTGATTTCAGTTCCTGAACACAACTCAACTGAAAACATTAATCATGCTTTAGTTGCTACGAGCCGATATTTTATTGCAAGCGTAGATACTTCAGGAAAACAAATGAAAATACCACCCCTCTTTGGAGGATTAAATTTACATTGTTTTCATTATTTTTCAAATTAATAGCCAGTGAAAGAAAAGAAATGTGATAATATTAATAATAATCTTAATCAAACCATATTACTTTAAATAGCAGGAGTGAATAAGATGGTCACCTTATCGACATATAAACAAATAAACAGACAACAACGACAAAAAAACATTCAAGAGTAGACATGGACACATAATAACAAATATCAACAATGACAGAAAACAACGAGCTGAAAAACAAAGAACAGAGACGTAGAAAATAAGGCCTTTTTAAACTGTGTAAGATGGAGTATAGGTATGGGATTATAATATGTTATATGAAGAAGATAGTAGTGACGGGGTGGCATTTACCTGGTTCTTTTGCATCCCGCACCTTTCTTGGTTTATGTTAGTGTGCTGTAGTTTTGCTAAAACATAAACAAAAAGCCAGCATTCAAACTTAGAATAAATCATGTCTTCATTGATCAGTTAACTGCAATTCAGTTACAGTCCTTTCATTTTATCAAATCAGAGGTAGTAACAGGCTCAGTTTGTGACAAAGATGGCTATCAAGGATTACAACTTTGTAATCTTCAGCTGCAGATCAGTATCTGAGCGGCGTCGATGCACTCAGCTGGTGTTTTGAGAGCGTGTGAGTCACTAGCATGCAGCCTTAAATGAGCACCCAAAATATTCTGCAGTTTGGTGCAGCAGTATGCGAGATTAGCCGTGGACAGACACAGAGATGCACACACACACGTGCATGCAAACCGATCCCATTATCTCCTGGCAGAGATTTAAAAACCCCCAAAATAAAACACCTCTCACATGTTCAGGTAACATTTCCATAATATTCAACATCTTTTATTGGGTACATTTAACTTTAAGTTCCTGATGTTTATTATATCTTATTTTCCTGTCTGTCCTCCCCTCTCTTGCTCTGTGAAGCAGTATACATGCAGACTTAATTCCATTTATTCCAGTAAAAAGTCTTGAGTCCTTCGCCACACTGTTCCGCGCTGCTGCCCTCCGATCTAACATGGCAGCGACATTACCATCTCTATGTAAATTGCTCTATGACACACAGACAAGGGGGGTGGGGGGAGGGATAGAGTACTTGTCAGAGTGCTTGTCTAACCCTTCCACCTCCTCCTCATATACCCTGACGGGAAATTACAACAGCCGTTGGTCTGGTCTTCTCTGTTAGAGACACTTGTATAGACGGAATAAAGAGCCTTTCTTTAAGAGGGGAAGCGAGTGTGTGTTTAAATGTGTGTCCGTGTGTGTGTGTTTTCCAAAAGGCTGATGTTTCCTCACAGATGTTACAGTATATGTTTAACACAAGATCACGATACTATCTTCAGTATGTCAGTATTAATTCCTTCAAGTATTCACCACCCTTCTTTCAGGTATGTCATACCAACTTCAAGATTTCTTTTTCTTCTTGTCTCTGAAAGATTAAACTAGAGCAGCACTCGTAACCAAAACAGGTAAGGACAAGTAGATATTAACAAGACAGGGCACTTGACAGATGTTTTTTCAAATACAGTACAGCGCTTTCCCCCTCCATCAAAAGAGACCCAACAGCAGCATTGAGGGCAGATCTGTGTGATTTTCTAGCAGATGAAAGTGAATATGTAATTAACATGCTATAATTGCTGGCAGTCTCTCTTTTTATTTCAAGATGAAATGATGCTCTCTCTCTCTCACACTCTCTCTCTCTCTCTCCCAAGCCAAGGTCAGAGGCCCAAGCCTATGCAACACATATTTAATGGAGAAACACTGAATGTGAACATATGTGACTGGATACTCGAGCTATACTGTATTTTAAATATCAGCTGCTGTTGCTCATTTTTATCTTGTGAAATAAATTAGGCAGTCAGATAAATCCCCCGCATAGCATCTTTTACGCTGCATTATTTATTACTTCCAATGTGTCATTAATAAGAAATGTTTGTTTTTTCCCGGTTTGCAGGGTCTCAATCCAGAGATGGATTGTTCATTTCCTCAACTTCCAGCATAATTCGGTAGCCAGACCACAACTAGCAAACTCTCCACTTAACATAAAAGTAAATGGGCTACCTCTGCCTTCATGCGCTGACGTGGTTTCGTGGCTCATTCTTCATTTCGAGATCGTTTCAGCGTTACCGCCATGCCGCCATGCTCTATAAACCTCGTCCCAACCGCCGCACTGCTCCTTGCAAAACGGCATCACCAGCACAGGCCCTCTATCGACTTCAAACGTATAAACTGAGAACGATTTAGCTTTACGAGTGGCCCCTAAGAATCCACGCCATGCACAAGACAAGACAGCATTGTTGGATGGTGGAACACCCCAAAATAGTGTGGTGAGAGATGGAGCTGGTTAAGCGTTTCTCTGCCAATGATATCAGATTAAGCGGAGCTCTCGGGGCCCGTCCGGTGCTGGCTACGTGCATGACCTCATCAGCTGCGGCTCGGGTGGTTTGGCAGCGAGGGACCGTGTATAAGCTGTGGCAGGAGATGACAGAAAAACACAGCAGAGACGTTTTCTGCAAAAGGAGCGTGTTGGTGCCGACACTGGCGACTGGTTTGATCCTTAAATGCTTTATTTTGTAGAATTAAGTCAACAAGAGTAATGCTTTGGAAGCATTTGGGGGTCTAAATCATTCAAAGAATCACACATGTAAAGCTATTTATTCACTTGTTTACTACAATATATGAAAGCTTTGAGCAGAGCAACAGTAGTTTGAAAACCCTGAACTTGTTTTCCTCAGTGTGGCTGAAATAAACTATCCAGAGTAAAATAATATTAATAGTATAATTATCATTAATCTTATAGTAACCTAAAACGAAACACAACGTAAGCAATCAGTAAAATGCAATCAAAGAAGCCAAAACTTTAAAAACCTTTAAAAACTGCACAAGCTAAATAGAATAGTAAGTCTCCTTGAACCGTCTGGACGACAGTCATGACACGTATCTCTTAGGTAACTCTTTATAGTTTACTATCTAAAGTCAGATTAGTCGTGATAGTGTTACCGATACTGAATCAAACTTACAGAGGCTCAAACTTGGTAAAAATGTTACTTATTCTTTGTTAATATATAAGAGAAAAAACAATAAGAAAACACAGCTTACAATTCAAGTAAAGGCAAAAAAAGTACAAAGTGATTCAAATATTTAAAACCTAATAAGTAAGCTGAGGGGAAAACTCCTTTTTCTGCTTTAAAGTCAATAGATTTTATATATCTAATTTCCTTTAGCTGGTTAAAGTCAAACATTGAATACCTGTCATGATCTTGACTAAGATTGTTGGAAATAAGTCCAGGACTTTATTATTATATCCCCGACAAAGTCTGATATATACGACGGGCCATTTTAGGTAAAAAAAAAATAAAATAAATAATTACAGAGACAAGAGAGAGGGGTAATATTCTGAGAAAAAACTCATAATTTTAGAGATTAAAGTCATTAATTAACTGACGAAAACTCGTCAAAAAATGGGCCACTTCAATCTCAGAAAATTAAGGACGTTTTTTTCTTGTAAATTTACGACTTTAATCTCTAATTTTGAGTTTTTTCTCCAACTATAACCTCCCTCCCCCATAATTATTATTATTTTTTACCTACAGTGGTCCTAATATGCCATCGTAGATATATACTGTATATATTGTCTTTCATAAATATATTCGGATGTTGTCAATTAACCAAAATTAAAACAATGCAGTTGTATGAAGAAGCATGTTTAATTTTGCGTATTACTAATTCTGAACAAAACTCTCCGAACTGGAAATAAGCTCCAGTATTGTGTTGCACTGAATGAAGTGATTTTTTACTTCTCATTCCTGCAGCACAACTCAGCACCGGCCTGAAGTGCAGCAGTAAACATCAGTTAAATGACGTACAGTTACTGCAACTTGCAGCACCAACACTCCTGCAGCCACTCCCGTGACGTGACGCACTGCAAATAAATCTGACGAGAATATCCCGTCCACATCTCTGAACGGAACAATTAATTGCACTTGCAAAGTATTTTCTTTCCCCATGTAAATCAACAATGTCTCGGGCAATCAGGCCCTCCACCCCCCCTCCTCCATTCCCCACAAGGGCTGAATCCTGCATGTCACCCTCTTCACATAATGAGGAGACAGCGGGTGTCATGTCTGGACTTGGCAATCTGTTACTGACATGAGAGTTAGAGTATTAAATGGACTAACTGCCGGCTTTACTGTCGAGGAACACCGGTGTCTGAGCCCGATGATTACTGCGGCCCCCAAACAAAAATGACATTTGTCTGACAATAAAATTGGATACTAACCTGTCTGAAAGCTGTCTCCATTTGCCTAGAACAAACGTTGGCGTCAGCAAACAGTTTGACACACTTTCCCCCTTGAATGCATAGAGAAGGCGAAGCCATCCTTTGCCTCACGGTAATGGCCCCTCATTGTTGGCCGCAGAGGATGTGGCGCTATTCATACCAGTGGATGATTGAAAAGAAAATTGAATCCCTTTTGATGTGATAAATGTGTCTATTACTGCATTTGCACACAAAATGTCGGTGGAAATTATAGTGGGGAGGCAGGGCTCAGAGGAGAAAATACATAGGGATGGCATATTGGCTAGCTTTGATTGGAGCTGAAATATAAATATACTGTACCGGTGGATGTAATGAGTCCAAGCTCCCTGATTTTTCCACAGGAACTTCACAAATGAAAGGCCTTGAGAGCCCCAATTGTGAGACTATATAAAAAGGTTAAATGTCTGCATAGCTCTCTCTCTCTCTTTCTCTTCAAAGAGCCGTCTGATAAAGGACACCAACAACTGTTTGCCTTGTAATAAAAGGAAATTTTCTCTTTTCAAAAACTTCTGAAAGACAGCGAAGAAGCCCGGGGAAGAAAAAGGAGACCCGATATTTTGTGTTGCAAGTGTCGCCCTGTGAAGGCCAAATTCATTTGAAATTGTTAAGACAGTCGATGAAGTGGTTTGATATATATCAAAAAATGTTCTCTTAGTGGTGGATAAAATAAAATGTCTTGCCATTTTGCATTTTTGCCTTTTTTTTATGTTTTTTTCAGTTTGCCATGTGTACAACTTCTAAACACATTGGGATCTCATCCACATATTGAAGTAGCATTAGTATTATGTTAATGTTATTAATGCAACCGTTCTTTATGAGGGGTCACTTTTCAAGAGTTTACCTCAACATAACTGAATATTTCTGTATGCATTAGTGAAATAAATAAATAAAAAGTAATCATTTATGTTATGTAGGACATTTCTTGGTTGCAAAATGGTCTAAAACGTGTCATCTTAACCAAAAACGATGGTATCAAGTGGCATTAAAAAAGTAAGAAGACGACAAAAAAAAACATGATCAATGTCAAGATATTTTCATGATTTTGGAAGGAATTTGAAGACTTGTTTGATTGGATGAAATGTATATAGTTTTAGAAATAAACAATGAAAACAAAATAAAAGAAGACTAACACACACAACAACCTAAACCTACAGCACACACTCTTCTTCTGTATTTTGATCTGCCATTATTCCATCAGGAAGAGTCTTTGTTGATGTGATGAATGCATCCTTTCCTTGAACAAGTTCAGAGTTCGTGAGAACTTTTTCTAAAGAACGTTCCAACAATTCACAACTTAAAATCTTAAATCTGCTCTTATTCAGTTTTACTAACAATTCATCAAATTATACCCTTTGAGTTCTTGGTATTGAAAGATCAAGGTCTTCCTCCGTACACTGTCCTGCCCCATAATGGAAAATCACCCTTTTCTTGCCATTTTGGAAACATCTTTGAGGGAAGTATAATAATGGTATTTGCCTTTTTGCCCTTTTTATGTTGTTTTTTTCAGTTTGCTATGTGTACTAAACTGAGAAAAAAAAGTTCGGAAACTTGTGTTTGGTGGATTATTTCTCTGTTGTTACAATGCTAATTGGCATTGTATTTTACATCGTTGGAAAGCCTGTTTATTTACCTTCACAATGATGTCCAACTTGTAAGGATCATGCATTTGTGGGATGAGCAGCACAGCTGATTATGTGGGTAGCGCCCAAGAAAAATTTGCCAAAATGCTCCGTCAATGGTAAACAGTGTATTCTCCTGTTGGTGTTGACTCTTGTTTTGAGTTGTTTGGTGGATTGGATGATTGAACTCTCTATCAGTAACAAGGAACAAACAAGACATATTGTCAATTTTACACTTTATTCATTTACAGTTTTTCTCGATTGTTGGCCGCAGAGGATGTGGCGCTATTCATACCGGTGGATGATTGAAAAGAAAATTGAATCCCTTTTGATGTGATAAATGTGTCTATTACTGCATTTGCACATGTAACCCACCTGATGAATAAGTATACACTGGATTAGTATAACCTAGATTCGTAGAGAGGAATAATGAACAGGAATTGGACACCACAATGAGTAAGCAGAACACAGAATTAAGTTTAAAGGAAAATTATTGTATTGACACAGAATAAACTCACAATTACTGCCGGCATTCAGTTTTGTTCAGTTTGACATGTATATTGAACTGGGTGCACCCTAAAAAATAAAAGTAATCCCCAAAATAAAATGTTGAAATCCAATTGTCTTTTGAGGTCCTTCCCCACAGTCCTACCACACTGACAGCAAGGCAGATGAAAGTTGAAAGCGCTCCTCAATCCAGGTGTTTTGAGTTGTTTGGTGGATTGGATGATTGAACTCTCTATCAGTAACAAGGAACAAACAAGACATATTGGCAATTTTACACTTTATTCATTTACAGTTTTTCTCGATTGTTTACACACATTTTCTGAAAGCATGCCTCATACTCTCAGAACTCTACACACAAATCAAAAAACACACACACAATGGGCAAAACCCCTCAATTCTCCTGCAAAATGAAACTTTACATTCAAAACAATGTTATTTCTTCTCAAAATGGTATTTTGTTTTCAAATGACACACACAAACCATCATATGAATAGACATTTATAAGAACCAGTTGAACACTGATGTGCTCAATGTAAAACACTATGATGAATGGAAAACACTTCTTCTCCATTCATCATAATGACTTAGGCCTTTTTTTTGTTCAGTGTTACACTTACTACAGACAGTACATACATAAGTGTGTTGTAAAATATTTTAGAATATTGTTTTTATACTCAGAACACACAAATACACGGTAACAAATATATTTTATTTTCCCCACAAAAACAATGTACACAGTGTACATCCCAACCAACACAAAGTTGCACATACAGTGGTCTACATACAAAACAACAGAATAATTTACTGTATACAGTTACAGTAAAAAAAAACGAGAAAAAAAACTATGCTGCATCCTCTCTTCTGTTTCGGTCTGGCCACAGCACCTCATCCACATCACAAGCAATGTTTTCCCTGGCCAAGCAGTGGGGGAAATATCGCTTAGCATGTCGAATCCAGCCATGAAAAGCATCAACTGTTTGCTAATTGTAACACTGTGTGACAGGTGTTTGCCCATGTGATGAGTCAGTGTGCATAGTAGGGCAATTGTCTTTAGAATTTTGAATGACAGTGTGTTCCTTGTGAAAACGAGATTTTCTTCATGAAAATTGTGCCAAATGCAGAGAATTGTGTGTAGTGTTTTGAAAAAAGTGTGTTTTAGAACTGCAATTTGAGTGTAAAGCAGGAATTGTGCTTGTAGTTTAGCAGAATTGGTTCAGGGGGTTGGTGCATGAGTTACATGTTGTGGTCATTGTGTGTCAAGTACCAGTATTTGTGTGTAAACAATTGAGAAAAACTGTAATACACTGTCAGGAGCCTCAGTAGCAGTGGAAGATCCATACGCAGCCACAACAGCCTGGCACCTCCTCCTCATGCTGGTCACCAACCTGGTCACATGTTGCTGTGAGATGGCGTTCCATTCCTCAACCAGGATTCGTTGCAGGTCAGCCAGCGTGGTTGTGTTGGTCACTCTAACACGTACAGCATGCCCAAGCTGATCCCACAAGTGTTGAATTGAACTCCATAAAAGAAAGAAAATAAATAGTAAATATATAAAGACATACAAATTAATTAAAAATATAATAACAAACAAGAAACAAAGAGGATGCAGATTGTAGGAGACAGGGTTGGACAATATGCCATTGTTCTCAGAGGATGAATCATATTGACTTTTCCTCTATAGTCGACACATTCTCAACCCGTATTGAGACCGGGTTTCTAGTGACACCATGAGGTCCACATTTATGGTTTCGAGTCAAATGTCTCCATGAAATCGATTCTTTATCCAGAAATCTTGGAAAGTGCTTTGTAGCAGTTTCCATAAGAAGGAAAAGTGAAGATCCTTTATCAGCAACAAAATATCTGTCAACAATGAAATCTTCCGAGATCCTCTCCTCCACTATTCTCCATCGACTCATTTTGTTTCCGCGTTTTGCCGACTAGACAGAGCTCATGATTCCATTGCTTAAAGGACTTGAAAAAGACTAATGTCAAGAAGTCCAACTTCCAGCAACATTAACTCAGTTTTGGTGCTCTTTCATACTGTCTTCAACAACAACTGGTGCTTTGTTGATCCTTTCATAAATGATTAATTTTCAAGGCTCAAATGCCCAAATGTTAATGTTATTATTCTACGTTTTAACAATCACAAGGAACAAGAAAGAAAGAGGAGCCAGACATACAGTAAGTGAATCTGTCTGAAAAGTGTCATTACAGTATTTGTGTGCATGCCTGGGTTATTGTGTGTGTCATCTCTTTTTTTTTAAGCAGCCCCTCTTGTTCATCTGTACTTCAGGAGCTGCACGCAGTAACACAAACACCGACTCCACTACTCCATTCTACCGCCTGACCCTTACATTTTTAATCGAGACACTCATCTCTCTTTCAATACACAACATCTTTGATGATGAGACGCTCTTTGATGGCAAGTGAATTTCATTTTCGTCTAAAAGCTTGCAAAGTATTCGGTTCAAGATGATCACCACATTCGTGACTTCTAGGCAATTACTGTAATGATGCAAAATGGTAAACATTGGCCCAACATCTAAATAATTTAACAGACTGAAAACATGCTGCTCCAATGTTTATGAAACTCGTTTTTGTGTTTACAGAGTGATCATGTTGAAATGTTCCATGGCATTGAGCTTGTATGGAAGGTCATGTTTGAATGAACTAATTCTATGATATTTAAATGGCTCCTCTAGATTACACAGTGACTCAGGGCAGACAATAGACTCCACCCGTTTAAAGTGGGTGCTGGTGCGGCCAAATGTAATGCATCTGAAAATTATTATTATCAGAGAGAGCTGTGCTGAAATTGACTGCAAAGAGAGCTCCGTTTATTTGGAGAGAAAATATGCCGAGCTCAATTTGGACACAAGTGTCGCGTCTTTGTGGCTGACGGCGCAGACTGACTTCTGATTTGAATGGATTACAGACATCCCATAATGAAAAGTTAATTAATTCCAGGCCTTTATTCTTGTGTTGCCTGGACACTTGAATAATGTTTTTTATTTATTTAAAGTTACTGTGAGGAACTTTTAACTGGTTACAGTCTCATGTAATACTGATGCCTCTCTGTGACCTACATAAGTAAACAAGACCATCAGCGAGAAGATTGAGTTATTCTTAATGCTTGTCATCGGTGCAGGTTCACCAGAAACTCCTTCAGCTCAGACTCCGGCAGCAACCAGCCCACCGCGGACAGACCGAGATCCGGCTTCGCTGCGGCCTTCGACCTGCAGTCGGAGCTCCGGCGGCAGGTGGAGACCTCTGCGCACGGCAGAAGCGTCTCCTTCCACGGCTAGGAGCAGAGCTTCGCCTCGCTGCTCTGCCTGACAAGACTAAGCTGCTGGAGGACGAGGCCATATTGCTGGGTTTGCCAAAGCAGCCCGTTCTCATTCCCAGGGTGTCAAATACCGAGGCTTTGTCACAGCCATCGGCGTTCGGTACCGTTGCGCAAGGCACCCCTTAGTGCCAGTATGAAACACTAAACACTCTAGAAAAAGTGCGCGGGGAGTGTGGTGACGTAGTTTAAAGAGCAAAAAGAGACACACCGCGTGGGCGGAAGGGGAGGTGGATGGGTCCAACAAACATCCACGCTTTCATCCAGGAGACCACCTCTGTTCGTGTCCCGTGTTCACATTGTTCAGTTTCATTTTCACTGCACAAACATAGCAGTTTTAAGCCCAACCATGTAGTTCTTTCCTAAACCTAACTATAGTGGTTTTGTTGCCTAAACCTCAAATGACTCCAAGGGTAACCGTAGTGGTTTTGATGCCGAAATTATAGTGACGCTAAGGGGTGTGACAAAGCGGCGATATGTGACGAGCTGGGATGAGAAGGTGTTGGCTGGAGGGCAGGGAGGTATGGGAGAACCAGAACCAGGACATGCGGGGCAGACTGTCAGACCTGCTGCAGTAAAGTTTTCAAAAGGGACTCTGGTGCTATGAAAAACTACTGCTTTCGTCCACAGAGACCGCCAAAATCACCGCAAAATAAAGTTCCTCGTAGTAGCTTTAAGTAACATTTTCAAGTACAGTGAAAGGGATTTTTTTTTTTTCAGTGACTTATTTACATCTTTCAGTAAATTTTAGTTTTTATTATATTATTATATTAAGTTCTATTTGCAGGCATATTTCTAATAGCTGTGCCTCTGAAAGACTCGGATGCAGCATGGTTTAATGAGTAAGTGCATAAAAGTAAAAGAGGTTTGCTGAAGCACAAACTTAACATCACAGCGTTTCAAAATCAACATCTGTTTATCCCAATGACTTTTCTCATTGAATTCTGTTTAACACGACATGTGCCTGCTGCAGAGTTCCAAGCACCAGTGGTTAATGTATAAACTGTGCAGGAGTGGGGATGAAGATGCCCATAGGAACATTGGCCCCTGATTAACAAGCTGGACTGCTGAGTCACTGGACACACAAGTGGACAATTTCAGTGACCGGCAAATACCGCCGATGGCTCTCGAGTCGTTGTGACAGAAGAAGACGTTAGAGCTCTGTTGTGGATTGCATCACCATCATTAAGACTTTTCTACCTCATTCAAGTTTGTTTTGTTTATTTTTTTGTCTTGTTTCAAGATTAAGCTCACATGGCCCTTGTTTGGAGGTCGTTTTGATGGTCTTCCAAAAGAGTAGGACTCTGGTCCAAAAGTTTTTGAACAAGTTCTAGACCTCTAACTTTTTGAGGGAAACATCTTTTAGGATTTTACATCTGCTTTTTTGAAAATGGACAGTAGGTGTTCTGGTGCTGGGAACCACCAGCTTCTCCATGTGGACCTCCTTATTGATGAGTATGAACCTCGTAGAGGAATCCTGGATCTCCTCAGCAGACTCCGTCCTCTTTGGAAGTCACAGGACGTTCAGATGAAGGCAAGTGAATGTTTGTGTCTCAGTGATTCAATAATGAGCATTTTATCTCAATATACAGTATTATGTGTTCAAGATTGTATCTTGCTTGTTGGGTAGGTTGGTTGTCTGAAGCTTGGTTGTTCAGATAAACATTTATTTTGTCTATTCCTGTGACTTGTTCACCTTGTATTATACTGATTGAGCATTCAGTCCGTTCGCACAAAAAGGGGTATGAATGCCACGATAATACGCAAGACGTTTAGCGCGCAATAAGTACGCCTTTGTTGATTTCCGCATGTCATTTGTACGCCATGTATCCTGTATTGACTACAATGTAAACGCATCCGCGTATACATGCTATGTTAAGAGTTAGTGATGTAGCATAAAAAGTGAGAAAGACCACTTATGATGGGATGACCTCCAGTAGAGACATGTTCGAGACCATTGTTGACCGGTGTTTTGTGTTGTAAGTTATGTTAGTGACGTTTGTCACGTGTTTTTTAGTGACTTTTGTGACATGGTTTCCGTAGTTGCGTTACATTGTTTCTGTATGTATTTTACTTATTTCAATACTTATTTTAAGCCCAAACGTGACGTTTTTCCTTAACTAAACTTGCCTGAACCTAATTGCAAATGTTTGAGTGGCATGCAAATAGACACACTAAAGACACACATCGGGCGGGTGGGAGGAGAGGTGAATGGGTCCATCAAGGCTTTCATCCAGGAGACCGCTGTTTGGTTCCCGTGCGTCACGTTACAATCAGCTGTTCATTCGTGTCCCGTGTTCACAACATTAAGTCACATTTTTAAGGTACAAACATAATAATTTTAAGCTAAACCATGTTGTTTTTTCCTAAACAACTAAACAAGTGGGTTTGTTGCCTAAACCTAAGTAAGTGTTTTTGTTTAATTCCGAAACATTAAGCACGTGTTTACTGTGACCGAAAGTGACACCGAGGGGTCAGTATGTGACCAGTTGGGATTACAACGTGCTCGTGGGTGGACACAGGTAAACAACAGGGTTACATAAATGGGAGAGGAATGACCTGGACTTCTGCAGAAGTCTGATGTTTGATTGACTTCTAGGAATATACAGAATATGATAAATAAAGTCCACAAAAATAGTGACGTTTATAAAGTCATTCGAGATAAACTGGAGAGGGGATTCGTGCGCACAGTAGATCAGTGCCTAGTCAAAGTGAAACAACTCTGACAACAATATCTTAAAGTCCGCGATTCCCTGCATAGAAGTGGCAACACGATGAAGAAGATCAATTCGCTGCTTCGTACACAACCCCTCAGCAAATAGATTTTTTTATTTGGTCAGCTTTAATTTGTGCACTGTCAGACCGAACCAAACTAAATAGAAAACTGAAAAAGTATAAATTTCACTCTGATTCAGACTAGACAAAACGGACCGTGGCTCGTAAAAGTGCCCTTAGATGTTGATATTGAATGCCACATTAGACCTGTCATTGACATTGTCACTACATCATGGATGTCACTGTGACACTTGTAAATAGATTTAGTGTGTTTGCTTAGTTATCTTCGGGCAAAAAGCTGCATGGATGAAAGAGAAGAAAAACTATGTGGAGAGACAAACTTTCTACACTCTTTTACATAAAACATCCAATTTGTAAAAGTGTAGACTTTTGATGAGGTTCTTGTGTTCACAGGGGATATAAAACTGAATTCATGCTGTTTCACCCTTTGTGGTACTGCAATTTGAATCGTTCCACAGCGCAATTTCCCCTCATGGCTGCTATCAAAGATCCTTCATAAACTGTTGGGGAACTTGTTTTATTATTATTGGAGGAGCATGTTACAAACTGCAGTCTTGACTGAGATTGCTGCGATATAAAACTGAACTTCGCTGCAGATCAGACAGACTGTATTGTCTATATTGTCTAGACACCCACAGCCCTATATTTTTCCTGTTACTTTAAGTGCATAAAGGAGCCTTAATGCTGCCTTTCTGTTTTAGTCAACATTGTTAAGGATGCAGTTGTTGTCTTGTTTGAAGTGGCCGGTCAGTTGATCCGTACAATGAGCTGTAGAAAGGCTGATTAAATGTGTAGAGTGAGTTAACAAAACATACAAGATTATAAAAAGTGTCTGCTTTAGTATAAACCCACACCTGCAAGTGTTCGTGTACTAACTCACCGCAGGTGTTTTCAGTTACAGGCTGAGTCAACCAGTTTGCACTGACCAGGCTTCATTGATGCACCTAGTCAGCAGATTCCTCCTCTGTGATTGGCTGTGCTCAAATTGTTATTTTCAGACCACAATAATTGTGATGTTTGATTTTCAGTTTCAGCTTAAAGCAGCAGTAGTCAGTATATTTTTGGCATCATTGGGCAAAAATTCCATAATAACCTTTCAGCATATTGTAATTCAAGTGTTCTGAGAGAAAACTAGACTTCTGCAAATCATCATGGCTCTGTTTTCAGGCTTTAAAAAATCTACGGGAGACTTTGACCAATCACAGGTCATTTCATTGAGAGAGCGTTCCTATTGGCTGTGCTCCGGTCATGTGACCGGAACTTGGCGATCCTTCAACAGATTTCACAATGGCTGCCGGGTCACAAACTTTCTCATTTCACAGCTAAACCGTGCACTACAAGATGATTCTGAAAACATTTGAGGAGAGAAATAGGCATTAACGTAACATAATATTGATTCATATTTGATCAGCGCTACCTAGTTTGACCGATTGGTCGGAGTTCGCGAGTGATTGACAGATCAGCTCTTACTGCTTGTTTTCCTCCGGTCTGTGAAATCTTGCAGATGCCGTTAGGAGCACCAAAGGACACCAGAAGACACATAGGCACCTGATATTTTACAGGTTACCTGTTTCATGTACTACTGTTACACTATATCGACCGTTTTATAAAAATAACTTATTTTTAATCATATTTGCTCCAATCGTGCCTACTTTAGCATTAAGTGTAAGTGTACAACCTGCTGACAACCTACATGTTTTATTTTTTTAATATTTTTAAATAAAAAAAACTTTATGAAATATATGAATAAAAAGCACACACGGTGATAAAAAGTAACACAAAACTGAAATGTCTCATCTTCTGCAGAAATGGCACTATATAGAAAGACAAGTGTACAAAACCAGCAGAAAAGCCAAGGTAACCGGACAACAAAAGTAGACGATTTTATTTTATTAACCCTGAGAACAGATGCGTATAGTGTTGTCAGAGCATCTGTTCAGAACAGGATAATCCCACTCTGGTCCCATGTGCAAACACAAGGTCCAATCTTTCAGAGAAATAGGGTTTATGTTTGTTAGGTGACAGCACACTGGGTGGGTGACCTCTCAATCTACACCAGGTCCACTAGTGTACACAAAGGAGTCGATGTTTCCCTTCAGCCTCAGACCCCAACAGTCCCTTTAATGATACATTGTGTTCATCTGTTGGAATATACAGACTATACAGGGGTAGGACATACATGTTACACCTGTGCTTTTAACTGTGTTGTATGTGACAGTTTTTCTTTCAAACTACTTTCTGTTATATCTTGTCTTTCATCTTTGTGTCTATTTTACTACTCTTGTTTTTATTCCTTCCAGTACACCCTTTGTAATCTTTCTTGACAAATTAAACAGTAGATCAAACTCAAGGCAGTTTGGGTACTTTGCATGCACTTTAACTACAAAAGAAATTGAAATAAAAAAGAGTACAAAAAAAAAATTGAAAGAGACAATGTCAAAGCTTCACATAAAATAAATAATTAAAATGAATTTAAAAGTGACAAAAAAAGAACAACAGATTTAGAGGCAACCCTGAGTATTTGAATGGCTTGTTTTAGCACTTGTATAAAAGCCGTTTGAGTACACATGCTGTAATCTACATTTCTGTGTACAGAAATGACAAATAGTGAGTTTTCGTTTTCAAATGACAATGAATGAACAACACAGTCTCACGGCAGTTCGTGAAATAGTCACGAAATTTATTCTATTTGATTTGTGTACATCAAACACGAATTTCCCTTTTTTTTCGTGACGCTCAGCATGACTTTCAACAACATGTTTTTTGCGTTCTCCTACGAATGTCCAGAAAACATGTGAAAAAAATAAATAAAACTACTTATCTAGGTTTAGGAAATTATTGACTTGGTTAGGTTTAGGCAACACAACTACATAGGTTTAGGAAAAGATCACAGTTTGGGTTTAAATAACACCAGAAAACGAAACTTAAGTAGCCTACAGAAGTCACGTGACAAAAACTACTAAGTTAGCTCTAGGAAAAGATCGCGGTTTGAACTTAAATACGGAAGTTACGTGACAAATAAATCAACTTTGACTTTTGGTTTCACACAGGATATGAACACCGGTCTCCTGAGCGCAAGTTCTGTGGTTTTGACCCACCAATCCAGCCCGACCTCCTCATATATATATCTCTTATATTTCCTGGTTCACAATTACGTGGATTACATATGAATTGATTTCGTACTGACCCTCACGAAAAAAAAATTTAAATTCGTGTCTACGTACACAAATCAATACTTTACATTTGGGACTATTTCACGAACAGCTGTGCGACTGAGCTGGAATTAATTATATCAAATAAAACACATAAATCACAAAACTTGACTAACTTTCATGTAAAGATAACATGCAAATCAGACACAAAGGGACTTTGATAACAATGTAAAAGCTAGAGGAAAGTGTAACCAAGTGGCCCTCTGTCCACTATATAAATACTTGATAGGATGTCAAGGTGGCCATGTTTGTTCACTTTCCATCTAGATGAAAACCTGTTGTGTGCAGGGCCCCGTCTGAGGCTCAGAAAATGCCGTGGAGACTGGCAGAGAATGAGAGACTTTGAGAAACCACTGAATGACAACAAATGTCCCATAGGGCCTTTCTAGGCAAACAGTGGTCACTGTGGTATTGTTGTGTACACATACAGAGAAGTACAGGCTGTGCTGGAAGTGTGATTTCTAACGTCAACAAGTTGAGACTGCAGCTCTCTACAGCTCAGTCCTTTTACCTATACTGTTGGATGTAAACCTGTATCTGTCTTTCTGCCAGTTTAATTCTACATTCAATTATATTTGGTTGTTTTTTGACACACAGTCCCTCTACAAGACAGGGCCACAACATGCAGGACCCACCTTGGTTAATATTGTACATTAATGCAATTAATTAACATTAACATTACTTTCACCTCACACTAATCAATAAATATAGTGGGCTATATTTATCAGTGAGGGGATGCATTTACTTACTTATTTTAATGTTATGCTACTTTATACTTTGACTCCATCTCATTTCAGAGGAAAATTGTACATTTTATTCAACTAAATGTATTTTCCAGTCATAGTTACCAGTCACTTTTCATATTATATTTGCCATGTAAAAGACTGATCAGTTCCAGGTCAGTCAGACTGATTGCCGGAGTTAGAACAGGTGAGCAGGAGGTGAGGCCACTGCAGGGCTAACGAGGAACAGGTGAATCTAATCAGGGCGGGGCAGTTCAATCAAAACTGACGGGAAAACACACAAAGGCAGGAAGTGATGTGATCTGAAACAAGAGGAGAGATTTAACAAAATAAAACAGGAAACTACATGTCTTCATAGGAAAATGCTCATTTTGGAATAAGGCCTAATAGTGAAATATATGTTAACATGCTACCATTGTTATCTGTAAAGTTACACAATTTATAATATTGTAGAAAGTCAGTGTTGATTTATGTTATAATGTTGATAAGCTGATATTATATTTTTCTGTGTTCATTTCCCTTTTGACTTCCCGTCCGTCCAGAAATTCACAGAAGGCATCACCAACCAGCTGATTGGCTGCCACGTGGCGTCTCTCCAGGAGCCCGGTTGTGTCCTGGTGCGACTCTACGGCAGAATGACGGAGCTCTTTGTGAACAGGGACCGCGAGGTGGAGATGTTCCAGGTCTTCCACGCCCACGGGTGTGGTCCTCAGATCTACTGCAGCTTCCAGAACGGCATCTGCTACGAGTTTGTTAGAGGAACGGTGCTGGACGACGAGCTGCTCCGGCAACCCTCCATCTACAGGTCTCTGCCAGAACAGCTTTCACATTTTCAGTCATTTCTTTTGTACAGTTGATTTGATCAGAGACGGTGTGCTGAGAGCATGTGTGTGGTTTTTGGGGAATGTCCTAATTCACATTTACCACATTTGACATATGATCAAACATGTATGTTTTTGGCTTAAAACAACTACGTTAAGTGAAAATGGACCTTAAGGCTTGTGAACATAAACACAAGTACAAGTTGTTGGTTTCACAAGGGGTGCAAACACCAGCCTCATGGGTGAAAACCCTGTGTTTTGTGTCTCATCCATCGCCACCGACCTTTTCATGCTCTCTATACTACAGCACCCGACTTCCGCTTCTGCTCCTGCCATGACTACTACGGTCGCTAAAGGTCGCTGTCGTGTTCTTTTATACTTTCTTTCAGTGATTAACCATGTGAATAGATGATAAAACCTAATACTGGTTGTAGTAGGCCCTTATTGGCCCACATCTATGGTGCTTATAGCAACTGATGGTCAGATATCTTCGACAGAGATAAAACAAAACATTAATTTTGGACCCGCCAAATTTTTTTAAATGATAAATTCACATTAACGCCTATTTAATAGTCGGACAACAGTCTAATCAGCTGCTATGGAAAAGGTAAATTACAACTACACGATAAATAAAAAAAAAAAAAGGACAAATTTGAACATTCATTGACACTTTATACTATTTAAAATATGTATTTATTTTGAAATGTCTTGTTGTAAAAATTTCCTTCATTCAAATGCGTATTAATTTCTGTTGTAGGAAACAACCATTTGCAAAATCATGAATGAGTTATTATTACATCAATATATAAAAAAAGTATAAAAGTCATAATTACTGTAATGATATAGCATAACATTGGCTATTTATTTGAGTTAAAACATAATATGGCAGTTTAAAATATCAGTTACCACGGCTGCATTTAGTGTGAAGGCTGGCCATACAATGAAAAAGCTACTTAATGTCGATAGCTATTAATTCCACGTCCATTCAGTGGGGAAAGTGTATAAATTCAACAGGTTTATTGAGAGTAATGGGAAACCTTGACCATTTGTTTTCTAAGAAAACAGCCAGTTGTTTGATGGGGGTCATGTGTGTGTGTATATATGTCGAGCATTTCAATTGTGCTGATGCAGGTGTTTTTAAATAATTTAAGTTGTGTTTCATGTTGAGCGATGTTGTTTAGTCATGCCCCCGGTTTCATTCATCATTCTCATGATAACAGGCCAGCATCATTATTCTCACCACAGGACAGTAGGACACAACACAGCCAGCCAAGGCTGAACGGCCAGGGCCACGATACACATCAATCAGCCTTGCTCTGCCTGATACCCTCAATGGGGAATACCAAGAAAACTTTCTGTCACCGCTAAGATGCCTCGAGAACGAGCACTCAAGTAGTTAAAAGGTCACGAATGCAACAAGGCCCATTTATTGAAAAGAAGAACAAGATAAGAAGCGCTAAATGGAAAGGGAGTTATGTTTCTACTCTGATAATGGTTGTTTGTGCAATAACAGCGTCAGCCAGGCTCATCTGAGAAAATGTTTTCACTCCGCAGATTGATCGCAGCGGAGATGGGGAGAATCCACTCCATCCAGCCAGAATGTGGTCGGCCTGTTGAACCTCTTCTCTGGACAAAAATGTCCCACTTTCTCACACTGATGCAGAGCAGTATCAGCAGCAGCCCAGCCGAGCAGCGCTGCACAAAGAGGTACAACTCTTGACAAAATCATCTCAATGTATTTTAGATATCATACAATAGTCATTTCAACACATATGCTCAAGTCAAGAGCACCTCAGCAGTAGCTTTGCTCAGCCACACTTCATCTTGTAAGCTCGTTTTTTCTCTATAAAATTAAGTCCGTAGAATGAATTTGTTGTTGGTGACTTGTTGGGCTCAATCAGCAAATTGGTGGTTGCTTGGCCAAGGGATGTTTAGTTGATGATACGACCCGTCACCTTAAACCTTAACAACTGTTTTAGTGTGCATAGATATGAAATGGAGCATGGGCCAAGCTAATTATCCGAGCTATTTAGCACCGTTAGATTTATTGACAAGAAGATTTTGATGGGCAGTGGAAATCTCTCTGAGGTGTCGGACCACATGTATGTTAAGGGTTTGTCTTTAGGTTCAGGGGTTTACTTTGCCCCACAATCACAACAGACAGATGAAGATGAAGATGAACTTCAAATTTGGAAATGTTTCCAATGTTTTTACTAGTTCGAAAATCAAAATCAAAAACCAAGAACAGCCCAGCTAATTGACTGTTGACCGTTATTGTCCAATTGGGCTTGGTATCTTAAAAATGACGATGCCAGCACCAATACCAGTACCCTTAAAGTGATACAAATACCAACAGAGCACCTTATTTGATTCCCATCATGTGAATGGAAGCTGTGTCCGACTGGCTAGCTAATCGCTGCCGCAGCGATCATACAGTTGGATTTTTCTGAGCTTTTGCACCGAGAATAAAGGCATCAACCAATCATGTTGTGTGGAACGGGATGAGTTGCGCCTCTATTTATAAGGATTATTAAACAACAATATGAAGGCTCTGTAGTCCGAACGGCGAACATTATTACTCAGACCAGATCCACTCCTTTCATTCTTACCTTTCACAGTAAAAGCCCTAGAGATATAATATTTGCAGGCGATGAATTCACATTTTCGTGTTGTTTATTCGTCACGCCCCCCGGTGTGTAATGGCTTTTAAACTCACGATATAATGTATGTAGCCATCAGGGGCATATTTAAGATCCTTTTTGAAGATTCTTGTATTAAAACGAGCTGTAGACTATTTACTGTTGATAGAAATCTGCCTACAACAGCTGTCATTTCTGTCGGCAAAATCAATGGTCGCCAACAATAAATGAGAAGTGTTCTTTTGTCTACCTCTGTCTGAAATCAAGAACGCATTGTTGCAGAAATTACTACGAGTCATTATCTGCCACCATTAACACTGGAAACTGCAGGTGAGCAACAGTAACTAAGGGGGGTGTAGGTGTCCTACCAGGTGCAGGACGGGTTTAAACGAATCTAGTAATACGAGTGAGAGAAGAGAGCCGTCAGTTACATCAGTTTTAAACAAATACCTATTGAGCTGGCCCTGGCAGGCTACCTCAGTGGTAAAATACCTCAGTCATAGATTTTTGCAGTCATCCCTTTGATAGAAACCAGCAACATTTTCCACATCTTTATCTTTTAGGCAGCAGCACTTCCACTGATGCCTTATCATTTTCTCACATGCCAAATGTACATTTCTCAAACCTGCCCTCAGTGCTCCTCTCCACCCATACAGTATATTGTCTTTTAAATAGCTGAACAGTCAGTGCTCAAATAACACATCCACCTCGCTCACTATGCGGATAGAGGACGTCTCCGTGAGCTGTCATTGGTCAGAGGGACGAGGCGGGGGGAGGGGCCTCCGTGGCAGTGACATTGCATTATCTCTGACAGGGGTCACGGGGTGAGAGGTGAGAGGGGCCTTCCAGACACTACAAAGAAACAGACGCTCGGCCACGAGCTTCCTGCAGAGCTCTCCCTTATCGGTCAAACGTTCAACTTTGTTTATGTGTGCGGCGGAGGGGTCGGGAGTCCACGCAAACTGAAGCTGGAAGGCTCGGCGTCTCTGAGTCGCTTTTAAACAACATTGAGTTTCTTATTTGAGTTTTTTAGCACAAGCCGTTTGGTTCCAGAGTGAGTCATCCATTAAAGAAGAGGACTGTGGAGGAGACTGTTATGATGAGGAGTTTTAGCTTCCTGGATTCAGAAAGACGGTTCCATGAAAATCTAAGAGACAGCCAGCGTGACTCAACTTCTTTTTCATCAGGAAGACAAGACCCAGAAAACTTTTCTCACTCTAAGTCCAAACCATTTCTGGTTCGTCTACTATTTCATAATAAATCTATTAATTTTAGAGCACTGCCATTACAGAGCCCGTAAGAAATCGACTGATTCTTTTTGTTATTTTCTGCTGTGGTCCAGGAGGAAATCATGTAGAACTCAAAGTGTAGTTTTTTTTGTTTTGTTTTTGTTAAATCATAGACAGTATCTATTTAAAATAACTAAGGTTTTTGCTTTTAGAAAATATGACCACCTCAAGCAAACATAAAGAAATATAGATTTAGTCTAGTTATTGAATTTGAATTTGACATTTTTTAATCTCATCACCAAGAGTTAAGTGAACATTTAAAATGAACAAACTATTGTACAACTTTTAAAATAGCAATCTCTGCAGCATAATGATGTACTTACACTGCACTTTAGAAATCTGATTTCAAAACCAGACACGGCATAGTCTGCACTATCAAAGCTGCAAAGGTTTGATCTGACAGTCACCACACGGAATAAAAGAATACCCGTATGAATCACAGGACCTGTAATACTCTAGTAATACATCGTTAATTTATACAGGGTCTTAAAAGTCTTGAAAATGTTCCAGTAAAGGACTATTAACGTCTCAAGAGATAATGAGGAGTTGTATTTTATAAACCATTGTTGAATCTTGCATTTAACTCTTTGTTCAGTTTTAAATAGAACAGAACAGTTTATGAGTATCACATTTTGCTATAAAACTCCTTATTTGTACAATGGATGATTTACAACAAGTACCAAAAGTGATTCTGTGAGTGAGTGTATGGATGAACCAGGATATTGCTCCCTGTAACATTCATCTACAGCAGCAGGCTGCACCACATTTCGAGGCCCAATAGATGGTGCTATATTGTGAGACATTTGTGTGACTGAGGGGCTTGACACAGTACACTGCTGCTCAAACACTATACAGACGCACAGAAGAACTAAAAAATGATCAGGAAAATATCAATAATTAGGATATGTTATAAGGACGATAAAGTGAAATGGAAGGATTTCTACAGCATAGTTTATGAGATTTGAGATTCAAGAGGTTAATTTATGGTTAAAACTCATGTCTGTGGTGCGTGTGTGTGTCTGTTTGCATATTCAGTCTCTTGAATGTGATAACTGTGACATGACACACACACACACATAAAAGCAGAGACAGAGAAGAGCAAGAATAAAAAATAAAAAAAGTGATTTTAAACAGGCATCAGAGAAACTTTTGTACTTGAGAATGTACGAGTGCTGGTATGAATGTGATCTTCAGAGGAAATGGTAAAAGAAAAGCAGAGGAGAGAGAGCAGGAAGAGGCTGCACCTGCAGAGGAGGTCTTCAGCTCTCAAGCCACCCGCTGTGCAAAGAGAGAGACAGATAGAGAGAAGAAGAGAGAGAGAGAGAGAGCGAAAGAGACTGCAGCAGCTGCAAGGTTCGGAGAGGGAGTGCACAGTAGAAGTCAGAGATGGGAGAGAAAAGCAATGGAAAGCAAGAGTGCAACCTCTTCCTCTCCCAAAGGCCCCCCGCTACGTCTCCCGTTTTGCACTCCCACCATTCGCATAAAACTGCAAATGGAAAAAAAAGAAAAGAAAAAAATCAGTGCTCGGCTGGTGTTTGAAATCATATGTAAATAAGGCACATTGATAATGAAGCGCCAGAGGAGGAAATTCCACTAATTACCTTACAGAGACTTGACAAGGAGCAGGAGGCGAACGTACTTGACGAACTGTTTCGCATGAAAAGGACAGAAAAGAGAGAGGAAAAGATCTGATGGCAAGACGACAGGTTTCCATTTAAAGTCAATGGAAGTCTTTCATTTAGCTTTTGACTCCGAGTAATCGCTGGTTTTGTATGGTAAAGTCAGTTTGTTAAGTTAAAGCAATGGATGAGTTGAAAAGGAATCAGTGTGATTCACCATCCAACTGTGTGTGTTTTAATTCATATTAGAGAGGAGATAGATAAATTATGCATGTCAGACGGGGGTCGACTTTAAATAACAGAAAGATTTCACAGGCGAGTGGATGTGAATCAAACAGCTATATTCTAGGTCTTATAGAAAATGTTATTTGGATTTAAGATTTACAGTATTTTCACTCAGTTGACAATAAATCAAATATAAAAAAGATCCAAACTCAGGCAGCTTCTTTTTAAAAAAAGAATCTATATGTTTTCATACACTTTCTTTCAGGTACAATAGGTCTCAACGTGTTTTTATTCACTCAATCCATCCTTGATCTCTCTGTCCACAGCATGAAGGAGGGCTGAATGAAGGCTAATACACAAAAATGACTTGTGTTGTTGAGGATGTGTAGGAGGACTTGTATAAGGCAGCAGAAGCCTCTGTGTCATGACTATAAACAAGGCTCTGCTCCTCTGCTTTTATTGTGCGTTCCTAACAGGCCTCACTAAATTACGTCCACAAGTGTGTATAATACCAGAGCATCTGTTTGTTCCCCCCTCGAATAAATAGGTAGTGTTTAAATTACACTGTTTAAATTACCCTCTTATCGTGGCCCGAGGACTGAAAAGGAAACACGAAAAAAATTAATTAGGAGACGGATGCTTGCGCAGCATTTCTTCCAGGTGCATTTTGCACTGACGTCCAAGGACATTAGTGGCTTCTTTGATAGATCGAGCCATCAACGGAGTGAAAACAAGGCATGTAACCTCTCAATGAGGCACGCCGAACTGCTTCAGTTTACAAACATGTTGTTCCCGGAAGAAAAGTGTTGAACAAAGTCGGTTTGACTAACTTTCTTGCTCCCTCCGACAACTGCGCCATAAAAGTCTTGTTTTCCCTTCATTTATGCAAGTTTAGTTCCGATTTGTTTCCCTCACACACACTTTGTTTATATAATGTGTCAAAAAACTCTATCAACCCAAGAGGAATGACAATATTTCAGCCGATTAAACTGTTGTCAGGCTATTAAATCAGTGGCTATCTAATCTTAAAACTGACCCGTTCCTCTATTCTCCACTTTTAACTTGAAATATTTTGTCTATAATTTGATTCATCCTATTTCGACACTTTTAATCGCATGTTTCTTGTATAAATTGTCTTAACATTGCATTGGGATTGTTTTACCCATTGTGTGTAGAACCTTGAGATTTCACTGTATTTTAAAGTGGTATATAAATTAAATGCATTATAATCATTATCATTATTATAGGCCCTATAGATGTGGGTCAGTAGGGCCCTGTTGCACCCAATATTAGTTGTTATCATCTATTCACATGATAGATCAGCAAAAGAAGTTTTAAAAGAAGACAAGAACATGCAGTGATGTTATTTTATGTTTTTCTCTAAATTTAACCAACTGTTTTTGTTGCCTAAACCTGTAGTTGTAGTTCTGTTACCTAAACCTATAGTTGTAGTTTTGTTGCCTAAACCTAAAGTAGTTGTAGTTTTGTTACCTAAACCTAAAGTAGTTGAAGTTTTGTTACCTAAACCTAAAGTAGTTGTAGTTTTGTTGCCTAAACCTAAAGTAGTTGTAGTTTTGTTGCCTAAACCTAAAGTAGTTGTAGTTTTTGTTACCTAAACCTAAAGTAGTTGAAGTTTTGTTACCTAAACCTAAAGTAGTTGAAGTTTTGTTACCTAAACCTAAAGTAGTTGTAGTTTTGTTACCTAAACCTAAAGTAGAAGTTGATTTGTTTGTGTTGAAAACGTAACGGTTCATTCAGTTTTACAACGTATTAGAGTGTTTCTTTTTTGCTATCACTTTTACAACACAGTACAGCCTTAATGACCCACATCCATGGTAAACATTGGCTCACTGAAATATGTGGGTGATAACAGCCTTGTGAACCTACTATTAGTTTAGTAGGCCCCTACTAGCCTACAAACTTGAGACAGATGTTTATCAATAACACCTATTCAATAGCCTGATAACAGTCAGATCGGGTGCATATTTTAAGACTCATGTAACTAACATAGTTTTTGCAAGCAGTCTGTGTTTTTCCATGCTCGGTACAGTAGACAACGGGACACCAACACACTGCTGAGATCCAGACAATTCAAATTCTTTTAGGGTGAACAATTCTTAAAGGCAGGTGAGTCACCATGTGTAAGGGGAAATTCTGGGTTAAATTGAGCCTTTACAATAACAATTGAAGAAGAAGTTAGAAAAAAAACATTCACTTTAGTCACATGAGGCATGCTCACAAAATCTTACAAATGTCTTTCTAGTTACTTTACTTGTTAAGAATGTCTTTTGTTCTCCGTCTCGTCAGCTTGTTATTAAAAAGGATGTCCCATAGTGCTAAAGACTATCCATGCTCAGTGGTGGAATGTAACATGTGTATTTACTGAGTACTGTACTTAAGTACAATTTCGAGGAACTTGCACTCTACTTCTTCAAGGGCTTCTATTTTCAGTTGTACTTTACTACATTTCAGAGCAAAAATATTGTACGTTTTACTGTCAAAACAAAACACACAATCATCTTATGTCTTATTATTTGACATATTGTTACAGGCTAAACTACCAAACAGTTAAAATGAGCTCCAGCTCGACCAACCACAACAACTAAATGTTACTTAATGCATCAGTAATAATATTCCAATCATATAATATTAATGTAACAAGGGATACTTATTTTTACTTTTGACACTTTAAATACATTCTGCTGATAATACTTCTGTATTTTTACTAAGCAAAACTTTGAATACAGTATTTGCACTTGTAATGGAGCATTTTTACACTGTTGTAGTGCTACTTTTATGCAAGGCAAAGATTGGAAAACTTCTTCCACCACTGCCAATAATGTGTGAAAGCCAACACTTCACAGTACAATAAACCATCAGGGCTGCAGTTACAAACTAGATACGTTCTGTAAGTAATCAGAGGATGTTCACACAAACATAGATATTCTTCCATCAAATGTGGAAACCTTGTTAAAGGGGACATATCATGCTCATTTTCAGGTTCATACTTGTGTTTTGGGTTTCTACTGGAACATGTTTACATGCTTTAATGTAAAAAAAAAACATTATTTTTCTCATAGTGTCTGTCTGAATATACCTGTATTCACCCTCCGTCTGAAACGCTCCGTTTTAGCGCCTGTCTCTTTAAGACCCCCTCCTGGAAAAGCCCAGTCTGCTCTGTTTGGCTTTTGAGAAAAATATGGTGCACCTTTGCAAAGGTAGTTCTCAAGCTGTGGGCGATATATTCTAATGAGCCTGCATGTGACATAGGAAGGGGAGTCAAATCTGAATGACTTGTTGAATCACATGTTTTCTGAAATAGGCAGCCCACAAAAAAAACTGCCTGGGTTGTCTTATTTCACAGATTGGTTTTTTTTCATGATATCTCCCCTTTAACCTGCCTTTTATTTAACCCCTTTAATGGATTTCTGTAAAGTTGTAAATCGTAAAATATTGTGTGAGATGAAACTCACTGGTGGTGTATTTTTCAGCTTCAGTGATTCAACTAAAAGCTGAAGCTCTTTGGTATAAAGCATCACACACTGGCAGAGTTGGTAATCATGAATGTTGAACTGGGCCACCGTCACTGTGCCCAATCAAAGACACCCCTCTTTCATGAAACATTCCTCACAGACAATCTCGCCTTACCCATTGCAAAAAAAAAAGAAGTAATTTCATTGGTTTTGCCTCTTACAGTCCCATGGCTCTACGAGAGGTGCCCAGCTTTGAGATTTTGTCAGCTGAAATGGAGTCGTTGAAGAGACACCTTTCGCAGATTGACTCGCCGACTGTCCTCTGCCACAACGACCTTCTGACAAAAAACATTATCTACAACCACAAAGAGGGTGAGGAGCAGCCGTGCACATCGCCGACAGCAGAAAACACGGTTCATATAATACTGAAATAAGATAGAGTGGCAGATCATCAATCAGTAGCAATAAAAGCAATTGAAAACTAAGAATATATGCCTGACTTGTGCTAAACTCTTTAATTGTAGCTCTACGATTGAGCGTCTTGTCACTGAAGCTAATGTAAAAATAGATGATTTCTTTTCATCAGTTGAAATAATGCAGCTCTTCCCCTTTACTTTACATAGAAGCAAACCTTTGCACCACTGAAAAATGTGTTCCCACTTTATGAAATGTCCTTACCTTATTTTGTAGTATCCTCTTCTTGTGATTTTATTTCTCTCACATATTTTACAAGGATACCCAGGGTGACTCTGAGTCAAAAGAGACTCCTTGTTCCTTTGACTCCCACAAGGTTCTGTACTTTGAATAAAAGGAGGGAGAGTCGTCAGTTATACAACCTTACCTAAGACGGGTTTGTCATGTTGTCCTGGTAACCGCTGCTTCTTTTCCTTTCCCTCTCCTCCTCCATCAGGAATGGTGAAATTCATTGACTACGAGTACGCCGATTACAACTACCAGGCCTTCGATATTGGCAATCACTTCAATGAATTTGCCGGTAGGTCTGTGTTGCGATGAAAAGAAGTTCAATTTGCCTCCAAATCTGTGTCATGTCCAGAACATATGAGATAGCCTTAATGTGGAATATTGAGTGAAGCAGAAGTTGTGTATACAGTAAGTGGTATGCAGAATCATTGTCCAGTTTGCGCTGTCTCTTTGACTATGATATCACTTTATCTTTCTGCCATATTATGTACCATGAAACTGTTCTTCTTCTGATGCTGCCAAGACAAATTGCAGTATTCAGTGTGTATTCTGCGTGCCGATAAAAGTGGCTTTGATGTACCAGCTGTGTCACAGCAAAGCTTGACGGGGTTCATTCGAACATTTGTGGAACAATCATCAATTCATCACTTTTAAGATATAGTTTGCGAAGAAGCATATCGCCGCGTCAGTTTTCATGTCAACACTCGCCAACCGTGCAAACTCAGTCCAACTCTTTAAATTATCATGATGCCAAATTGTGGCTGGAATGACCCAAATGTCAATTGTTCATATGTTGGGGCTCTTTAAAAGACAGCGTATGAATCCCTTTTTCATTTCCTGTTAATAAAGAGACAATACAGCTAAAATATAGTCAATTATTAAAACTGCAAAACTACTTTTCCTTCATTTGCACCGCAAAGATCCCTCTAAGACTTTCAAATCAGTTTTCATCTGAAAACGTTTTACATGTCATCCAATTTCCACGCTTCTTACTTTCTGGTACTGTGTGCAATTTAATTTAGAGTATGCAGTGGTGGAGGAGGTATTCAGGGCCTTTACTTAAGTAAAAGTAGTAGCACCAAACTAAGAATACTCTGTTACAAGGGAAAGTCCTGTGTTAAAAATCATAATTAGTAAAATTATGTAAATATTATCTGCAAAATCTACTAAATGTATGAAAATTAAAAGTACTTAATGCAGAACAATGGCCCCTGTGAGTGTTAGTGTGAGTACTATTTTATTGATAGATTGTTATTGCTTATATATAAGTAGCATTAAACTGCTGCAGTTTGACATGGAGCTCATCTTAACTATTTTATATACTGTGGAGTAATTTTATCTGTAATAATACATCATATTCTCTAAGGTTATCATATGATTCCTATGTAAACTCTTGATTTTAAAGTAACTATATCTGTCAAGTAAATGTAGTGGAGTAAAAAGTACAATATTTTCTTCTGAAATGTAGTAGAGTAGTAAAGTGGCATAAAAAGGAAATACTCAAATAAAATAAAAGATCCTCAAGTAGTAATCAATCAATCAATCAATCAATCAATCAAACTTTATTTGTATAACACTATTTCATACAGGTTAGTGCTGTTCAAAGTGCTTCACAGATGACCGACAAGCCGAAAATCAGGCAGAACAAGTGTGGACCGTGAAAATAAGAGAAAAGACTAAAACAATTTAACAATTTGACAATGTGAGACCAATGCATGTGAGAAATGAATGAAATATAATAAAATACAATTAAAAGCTATAATAACAGTAAAACAATGTGAAATAAAAACTAGATTAATAAGAAAATATGTGTAATAAAAAAGTACAATAAGCACAATAATAATAAAAGAATGTACTTAGTCACATTACACAGCTGACAGTATGTTTGTATTTGACATTTTTTACTATTTATTGCCATTTTTAATCCAACAGATTCATTGCAAAAATGCTTGACAAAGTAAAATGAAAACAGTCATTAGCTGGAGTCCTTTTTCCTTTCTATCAGAACTGGCACAATGACAATTGCGTCCACAAAATTTTGGACTATTCATTTGCACCACATCGACCTCACTAAGATTTTAAAATCGGTGTTGAGCTGAAGCTGCTGTCGTCCAGTTCCCGTGCTTCTTTGTTGCACCTTAAGTGCACAGATGGGGACAAATAACTGAAACGATTTATGTGGAACTGACAAGTGTTAGCTGGAGAGTGGAGCTGATGTAGCTCCCTGGCAAAGCTTCAAAACTATCAGTTAGTTTAGGCTTTGTGTTGAATTGTAACACCGACAGTAGTTCCACTGACGTGTGCATATGTGTTTTGTGTCGGAGGTGTGAATGATGTGAACTACAGCCTCTACCCGAGCCGGGAGCTGCAGATGGACTGGCTGACGGCCTATCTGGAGAGTTACAAGCACAGCTCGGGACATGAGGTCACTGTTACAGAGGCAGAAGTTACGCAGCTCTACGTTCAAGTCTGCAAATTCTCACTGGTAAGTGTCTGCTCCCGCCGACTTTGTTGAAATGTTGAAATGTGTCATTATGTAGTGCCTCAACACTTTGGAAAGACTTTGGAAAGTGACAAATCTCTCAACAGTTATTTCCTTTTTTTAAGTTCTGGTTTTGGAAAGACTCAAATATCTCAATATTATGAGATTAGTGTGTGCATTTCAACAATATCCATATGTGTGCAGACCTCTGAAATGACAGGGCGGCAACACCTCACCATCACATTTTAACAATTTACTTTTCCAGCTCCCAGAGAGAAAAAAAAAACTCCCCAAAGAAAACCAAACCCGATCCACGGTTGACCCACCACTGTTCAAAGTTTGATGGACTCCATCTGAGTTGATTAGAAACTGCCGCAGGGAAAAATGAAAGACAGCAGCCAAAATTATTTTTCGTATGACCACAATTTTCATTCTTTGGTGGCTCAAGTGGTGCTGGACTATCTGTGTAAAAATGCTTTCACAGCTCAACACAATATGCAGAATTGTCCCAAGCAATTTTGGGGTGGTGTGAATGTCTCTTGAAATAGCCCCAGAAATGATGAGGAAGCATATTACTTTTTTAAAATAACTTGTGCCAAAAGACGGAGAGGGAGAAGTGCGAGCGGGGGGAAAGAAATGAAGCCTGGAATGGAGCGAGAGAGGCGATAACATCGTGCTGATTGAAATCAGATTTTCTATGACAAACCGAGGAGGACTCTTGACTCGAGGGAAGTGGGAGAAATTGATCACTGACGCTTAACAAGCCAAGTTTCCAACTCGACTTGTTTTGACAAGCCGTGTGTCAAAATGAGGGATACTGAGCCTGATAACAGAAAATCACAGGGTCTATTTTTCATAATTTCGAGGAATTGAGCTGAAACTTCTCCATTTAAAAATATCCACAAATAGTGGCATTTTACCCGCTAAATGTTGTGTTTATGTTCAATACTTCACTTCATTAACTTTTATACTCAGAGCCTTTCATCACTGGTTTTCCTTCATCACGAGACAAAACAAATGGTATAAACAAAATATCCAATAGTTCCCTGTTTATAATATGAAACATATAAAATGATTCCTATTAAAGCAGAGAGGATTAGTGCAACGATGTTGCAATTAATTGTTTATTGTTTTAAGCAGAAATGCCAAAGATTTACTCATTACAGCCTCTCAAAATGTGATATTTGCTGGTTTTCTAATAATAATGATAATAGGCTTTATTGTCCACAAATGAAGAAATTTGCCTTCAGCTTCACAGGTTGGTTAAAACACATCACAGTAAATCACAATACATACAATAAATAGCACAACATGCACAACCTATGATAGTAAATTAAATGATTTGGGGATTTTTTTTGACAATTTTGTGTGATAAACCAATAATTTCATCTTGGACTCTGAAAAATTGTGATAGGGATTTTTATATCATGACATTTTATAGATCAAGAAATCTTTTGTTATTTGCTAATAAAAAAAAAAAAAATTGTTATTTGCATCCCTTTTCCATCACAGACAATTTTCAACCATTTATTTGCACCATGCAGATCTCACTAAGGTTTTACTGTTTCTCATCACATCTGGTAAAACCAGATGACGATTCGGTCTGATGACTTTTAATATTTTTTTATTTTGTTTTCCTTTTTTACGAGTTGTATTAAATGCATTTTTAACCTTTTGTATCACTTTCATACCGCTTGGTAATTGCTTGGAATAATCAAACTACATTGAATTCACACTATAGCTGAGTCTCAGTAGATGAGAATACAGATGAATAGTCAAAAACCAAGGAAACCAGTCTGCACTGGGGGAAGCTGTGTTGCTCCGCTGTGTGGCATCGACAACGCCTGGCCAGTTGCCAAAGCTCTGCGGCGTGAAGCTGCCTCTTTCGGATCTTAATCCCCTGGCAAACTGTGCCAAGACGCGGTGGGGTCTTTACGACTCGCCTCCTCCGCAGGGATCCCCCCGTGATGTCGAGGCTAAAGCCTGCGGCTCTGTGATGTCACTCTGCCCACACGTCTCTCATCTCCGTTTTTCTCAATGGCTCCCTGTCACTGACGGTCTCTGCTTAGTGTTAGACTAATGCTCTCTTAATGGAGAGCAGTTATTAATCATAATGGAAACACACTCAATCTCTCTCTCCAACTCAAGACAGAGATTAGAGATGAAAATCTGCCAGGGAGGGAAAAAAAAGCCGAGGGGGAAACCGCACATTGCTCTTCAAGTATTTCATTCCACCCTTTATTTGATTATCAAATAAAAATGTGATTATATCACTGGGCCACAGAACAGAGGCCTGTCTGGATCTTATTAGGACTTGCTATTAGTGGTCCTACCATGAAGATTTACAATAAGGGTGGAGAACAACAGAAATTTATGGAGGCATGGAAGTCCGCAAGCCTAAGTGAGCAAAGCCATTAAGGAGGGAACCATTCAATACGGAGGTTTGTCATTCTGACTGAGCAGCGTGCAGCTGGCATGCAGCAGCAGCAGCAGCAGCAGTTATGGGAGCAGTTATAACACGACAACTGGAGGTCACTGAAGTGTGTTTTTACAGTTCTGCTCTATGGCACGGGGAAATGTAGCAAAGCATCAAAGAAAAGCAGAGTTGGTGAAACCGTACAGCACCTGTGATGTTTGATTTAGAACAATCAGCACCGCATATTTTCACAAGTGTGCAAATACCACAAATATAATCCAGATTTAAGCTCTTTTGAAACATGTTCCAGTCCTACAGGGGTATCATGGACTTATAGCTGCGTGTAGTTAATGAGTCTGTCTGTCATTCAGTTAGTTGGCACCAATTCATTCTCTGTCAGCCAGCATTTGCTGTGCTGAAGACTCTGACATCTGACCCTGCTGTGACCTGCCTGCAGGAAGGAAAGAAGAAGTGTGCTTCTGAAGCTTTAATTGGATCATAAAAAGGATGCATGATAACTGCATGTCAGTCACACGTTCCTGCTGCCATTCCTTTAAAGACAAGATCAAGTATTGTAATGAGCATGCAAACACATCACAATGTTTTTGGAAAAAAAACAATATTCCTACTAAGCTGTTTACATGGCTAATGAAAATGAATATTCCACTAATATTCCAACGGTTTGTTTGATATCTTACGAAATTTTTTTCCTCTTTTTTCGTTCATTTTGTTACGAATGTCCAGCAATGCGTGTCTATTTCCGCTCGTTACATGCATACAGACTTTTCAAAATAAACTTCTGTCTTCACAGGGAACAACTTTTTAAGGTTTAGGCAAGAAAACTACTGTTAGGTTTAGGAAAAGATCGTGGTTTGGCTTAAAATAACTCCGGAAGTGGCGTTACTTCAGTACGTAACTTACGTGGCAAATAAATCAACGTTGACTTCTGGTTTCACACGGAAAAAACAGCGGTCTCCTGGGTATAAGTCTGGTATTTTTTGACCCACCCATCCACCACGACCTCTTCCCTACACGTTGTTCACTGCTAATTATATTTCCTGGTTCACGATTACATTAGTTACACATTAAATGATTTTGTGGTATATACACAAATTACAGTGCCTTACTTTTCAAAGGGAATAGCTATGAGTCTATGAGACCAGCCTGGATATTCCTGTTATGCAGCCGTGCAAACCCCGATTAAGGTAACCGGTGGCGGACGTGTTTGACCGTGTGAACACAGCCTCCCTCTTTCATTCTTCCACCTACCTTCTTGAAAAGGTCGGCGTTGTGATATTTGCACACATCCAAAAACCTGTTGATATCCAAATCTTTCATAATGTTTAAAAGTAGGTGTGTTTCTCCTTCCGACCAGAAATGTGGACTTTTGTATTTGGCATGCATGTCTGCAAACTGTCGGCTAGCTGGTTTGTGTGCAACGCACAGAGCTGGCCGTAAACATGGAAGAGGCTGCGTGTCGCAAGCTGCCGTAAAAAAATCCAATTGAGTCGCATAATCCGAATGCGCTGTATGCATGTCCGATGAAAGCTCCTAAAACCAGAATAACATATCTCACGTGTCTTAATCACTAATGCTCCATTCTGAATAAGGCCTCGGAATATCCAAACAGAATATGTTGTTTACATGAACCGTATCAAATTCGGGATATTGTCATATAGTTGAATATTAGTGTGCATGTAAACAAAGTCAGTGACCATGTTTACATGTATCCTACATGTCTTAATCGGAAAATGCTCCATTTGTAATAAGGCCTAATTCATAATATCTAAACAGAATATGTTGTTTACATGACCCGTATAAAATTCAGAACATTGTCACATTTGGAAAAATAGTGGAATATTTGTGTGCATGTAATATAGTCACTGTGTTCTTTAATGTTACTGAACCACACACACAACCACACACACAGACACACACACGTTTTATTGTGCTTTAATTCAATGATTTGTTTAACTTCTTCAGCTGCATTACTCATCAACTTTGACAACAATAAAAGCAGGCATGATGTTCACTATTATTTTAAAATAAATGAAAACTAATGGCTGCCTGGAACTGCAACATTTAAATAATTAAAACACTACAACATGCTTTGAAAACTAGTCAGCAATAAATAGTCTAAAGCATGTAAACCTACTGGTATGACCCTTCAGTGCTCTACTCTTTCTCTTTCACCAGGCATCCAACTTCTTCTGGGGTCTTTGGGCCATCCTGCAATCACGGTTCTCCTCGATTGACTTTGACTTCCAAAGGTTTGTGTTTCTGATGGAGGCGGCTTTAAGGCCCCATGAAGTAGAAAGAAAAAAAGCTTTTTCCATGTGGTTACTTTGTAGGCACAGTTGGAGGAGTGTGTCTGGGTGTCACTTTGTATAAACACGGTTCTCGTTTCCTAAAGCGCTCTGGTTGTTGTACATTAAATGCTGCACAAAATAGACACGTTACAAATTGTTCAAATTGAAATCGACGTCCTCCTCACATCCACCACCACCTTCACATTAACACCATACACCTCAGCAACGGTTTAATGTAGAAACAAAACAAACCAAAAAGACCACTTTATTACTTAACATCATCATACATCACTTAAATACTCACAATTGGAAAATATATGTCTTGCACATTGAATTCAAGCACTCACTATTTTATTGCTGTTTTGTAGACAAACAGGATCTTCATTAGGATTACCGGACAAATAATTTGTTGGCAGAGAAATTGGAGTAAAGGAACTTGAGTGTGGAAATATGACATTTTTTTCCCCACCAAGACTTTGTGTATCTAGAATCTGGCATAAAACAGGACATGCACACTTCTTCTTGTCACTTCTAAAAGCAGACAAACTTTATTTACACATGAACTTCTCTGCCTTTCTTCACTCTTAAACCACAAATCACTAAAAGAAGAAAAGCTCAGATTTCACAAAGAGTTTCTAAAGAAATCATAACTAATTTATTTTTATTTCTAAATGTCCTGTGTTGTGATCCACGTAGTTATCTTTAAACAAGTCCAGGAGACATTCCTCACTACCAGCAACCAGACAATAAAGTTCAGGAGGGCGAAATGTTCCCCTTCACCCCCCCCCACTCTTTCTTCCCTCTCTCTGTGTGCCCCACACCCGCCACAGTTGTGATCGTGATCCTAATCACTATTGACATACGGCACCCTCCCCTCTGTGTGGCTTTCTCCGCTCGCTTGCTAGATCAGCGACAGGGCCCCCGCCTCATTTCGATCTGGACCTCGGAGGAAATGTGATCCAGAGGGGTGCCGAGGCACAGAGGCACTATTGTTCCCGTGCCGTCGGTCCTCCCTTACATATACGTCTCTCATCCCTGGCTGGGCCACATGCGCCTGCTAGACGTCTGCTCCTCTAAGCCGCCGGCTGAGGTTGTCCTAAAGTGCATGGCGAGGGTCGGGTTACCTTTCTTTAACTGGAGGGTTAGACTTAAATGAGCTCGGAGAGCAACAGTAACGATGGGGAACCAGGTTTAAAGGCATCACTGGCCTGCCTCTGTCCCCCAACACACATATATAGTATATATCCTAACTCCCTCTGTCAACACGACTTTCAGGATTCTTAATCATTCATGCTGTAAAGAAAGAGCAGCCCATTCTCATTCCCAGGCCGTCAAATACTGTCTGTTTTTACTGTACTCAAATGTGACAATTGTTGCTTTCCTTGGTCTGAATATTTTGGAGCTTTGGTATGTTGGTCTGACAAAACAAGACACTTAGTGATGTCACCCTGTGCTCTGGGGTATTGTGATGTAGCAGCCCGTTCTCATTTCCAAGGCGTCACGGCCGTCGCCGTTAGATACTGACGCCTAAGGCACCCTTTAGCGTAGGTATGAGACACACCGGGCTTTCTATTAACTACAACATAAACTCATCTGCGTCAATGCGAAACACTCAGGGAAAGTGTGCCGGGAGTGTGGTGACGTAGCTTTAAGAGCGAAAAGACACACACACGGGCGGGTGGAAGAGGAGGAGGTAGATGGGTCCAACAAACACAAGGCTTTCATCCAGGAGATCGTTGTTCATGTCACTGTTTTTTCACGTCCCCGTTCACAACGTTCAGGGTCATTTTCATTGTACAAACGTAGTAGTTTTAAGCCCAACCATGCAGTTCTTTCCTAAACCTAGTGGCTTTATTGTCTGAACCTAAACAAGTGTTTTTGTTTACTTGGCAACATTAAGCACGTGTTTACTGCGACCGAGGGGTCTGACAAAGCGATGATGATTTGAGATGTGAACGCGTTGTAAAGAAACAATGTGGATGGCAACGGTCAGCTTTGCCCTCGCTTTCATCTTTTCATTTATTTACTTTTATACACGGAGAGTGAGCACATACCACAGTCATAACCTTATGAGACTGTCCTTGCCATTTGTTTAAATAGCCTATGAAACAACCTTCAATTACATTCAATAGCAGAGCAGTAATTAATGTCTTTGTGACTTTCGTTTTTTTTTTTTTGCTGCAAAAATCTTGCAGAGGAGGTTGAATAGGAGGATGAACAATATATATCATATTTGTAAGACTTCTTTCTCCAATGCCTGTGCGAATGTGTCTCCATGCTGTGTAGCGAGATGAGCCTCTTGAATTTGCACACAAAATGTTTTCTAAACTTTCATTTATTGCCAACGCAGCCTCCGTAATTCTTGACCGGGAAAGAGGCAAAAAATAGGCGCAGCAAAAACAAAAAAAATATTATTTGAGGTGGAATTTTTCCAAACGGACATGGCAGATTCACACGGGATTAAGATCACAGACAACAACCACAATTTACTAGAGGTCTCCAGGTAATAGTCCCGTGCGAATAGAGCTTTACTGATCTTTCTTAAACTCTTGTTTTGATGTTGATTTTTTTATTTTTTTGCTATTAGGGGACTACTTCTCCAAAACAAGCCGAAACACACTATTAAGTACCTGTCTCTTTAGATGCCCGACTTCCTTCATGAGCTAGCCACTAACTTCGCGAGGCAGTTGGCGTACAGTGTTCCAGTGTATCAAAGCCTCTTCGCTGAAAAGCAGAGTTGGGACATAATTCTGTGTGGGTTAATTACTGCTGACATTCTCCACATTAAATTTAGTCAATAGAATTGGTTTAAAATATAATGATGAATGCAGCTTTAACTTGTCATGACCACGACCTTATACCCTCAGCTTCACAAAGCAGTTTTAACTTGAGAGAGAGAGAGCACACGATGCACTGCTGCTTAAGGCTTTTGTGATAAACAAATTATTTTTGAGAAAAAGAGATAGGAAGTTTGAGTTAAACCATGAATGTGTGTGTGTGTGTGTGTGTGTGTGTGTGTGTGTGTTTCCTCCCACTGTTATCCCCCTGAGCCAAATCTCTGCAGACTTCCCAACGAGTGACAGGCGTCGCCCGGGCCTTGTGCTTTAACCAGGCCCAGATGTAGATGTGACAATAGGGAGCCACAAGGGGAATGCAAACCCGCCCTCCCTCTACCGTCCGTATTTACTTATATGATTTTATTCATGTGTTGAAAGTGTCTGCGAGTCAGCGGTTTAGATTTGCGGACGCGTTGGCAAGGTGAGCCGTTATTTGACAAAGACATTATTATGAGGAAATGAACGAGGAGGAGGCCCACTGTTTGGAAAAGCCTGACTGCAAAATTGAGGGAATTGTGCACAAAAGCACATTGTGAAACGGAATACCTGCTTTTGGAGGGAGTTCATTTTCCCCTACTTCTGCTAAATAGAAAAACGTCTCAGTTTCATCTCTGATGATGATAAATGTTAAGCACGCTAGTTTAAGGTGTCAGCTTTAATAAAAATAGGGATGAATGGGATCACCTGTGAAGGTTGCTGTTCTTTTAAATGGGTATACTCAAATGTAATTCGACTTATGAAGGGTGTGAGTGTGACGGGTAATTAGATTAACGGAACAAAAGTGCTATGACCAGTGATTTTTTTTAAATATTTTTTTTTGGACAAGCTGACATTGAAGCTCTTATCACTTTTTAATTTAACCAACTGAATGTCCATTTAATGGCTTTTTGAGATTTACCAAGTGGTATTTAATTGTTTTTCACCTTTCTAGTATAAAAATGTCAGTGTCAGTAGACAGTGGCTGTTTAAATGTAGTAGTCTTTATGGTATTTCTCATGAAGTAAGGAAGCAATCTTTTATTCACAACATTTAGGGGAAGTCTTGCCTTCTTAACTATAAAAGCAGATGATTATCTGACATCCATATATATAGTTAATATGACTATTTTTGACTTTGTCCAGATACTGAAGGTCCCAGCTCATGGGCAACTGTTGAAATTGACGTGATTAGATAGAAAGAAGACATATCACTCTGTTGAAGTTGTTGGAACTACAAAAACAGTCCACTCACAATTGTACAATAGTGTAACATTGTGGAGTTAATTACCTCACAAATGCCCTTCAGCCAACTACAGACACACAAACCCAACAACAGCAAAGTTTAATGTTATTTAGCGATGGGCGACATGATGACTGGCCACCTTTGTCATTTTGACCAGCGAACGCCACTGTCTGGATTAACATGAGAAGCTAATACCTGCTGCTCTTCTTTTAAAAGAATGCGAGAGGAGAGATGCTGCAAAAGATTCAATTAAGGATCCGGTGGCTTTGTGAATCTGTGTATTTCGTTAATCTAATGTAGGTGTCAGAACTCAGAGTCGTAAAAATTGCACAACATTTTAAGGACATTCTGCGTGCCATGATAACGCTTTTTAGCCTTTTTGTGTGTACGTCACATCGTTACCGGGTGTTAGGGACCAAGCAGTGAGGCAACGAGGAAACTTAAGTTGTTGAAGTAACTGGGAATTTTATTTACCCAAAAAATAACAAAACATTATAAACCAAGAATTTAATAACTGGGTCTATAAAAGAAGTTAAAGCAGCACAACTATACCACAACCAAACAAGGTGTTGACTGAACAAAACTGACCTCACACAGTGACACATGAGGGCACATTTGGGCTTGGCCAAACCAAATAGCACGCAAAGAGATGGACACTAACTATAACTAAGTACAAAGCAAAACTAACTAAACCCAAATCCCCCCATGACATGGCAGCACATGGTTTGGCCCAATGAGCTGACTCCAGGATTTAAGAGTCTTCAGCCTTTGGCCACACCTTTTTCCTCCAACAGGAAGTTACCTCCCCCAACAGCCAAGGTAACTCAGAACAAAGAAACCAATGATTAATATAACAAATAGTAGTATGTGTAACCCTACAGTGTTAATGTGTGCATCTAAACCATGTAAGGTTTAACGCAAATAAACAAATTCCGAATCAAGACCACTATGTGATGTTAATTGTTCAGCTGTGGTTGGCTGCAAATTAAATTAACCTGTTTAGGTAGCAAACTAATAAGTTAAGAGAGTGTGAACTGGAATGATATTACCCCATGTAAACTAAGTAAAATATGTAAGTAAACATTGCATCATAAGTAAGTAAAACATGTCTCAAATGTCACTAACGTAACTTCAAAATAACTCAACAACACTTTGGGACACAAACTCCGGTCTCCTGGTTGAAAGTCCTGTGTTTGTTGGACCCATCCAGCTCCCCTCACGCCAACCATAAGCAGTTTTTCTCACTTTTTATTCTTTGTCACAAGCTCTGAGCATAGCATATTCACATGGATGAGTTTACATGGCAGTTAGTACAGACCACATGGCATGAAATGACATGCCTAAAGCCACGACATTGTTTTTGCTCGTGAAACGACTCAAATCAACGTGTCATTCATTCGCCATTTGGGCTCTCATAAACAAGAGTACAGTAAAGAAAGGATTATTATTTTAGTCGATAAAGATCTATTAAAAAATGCCTAAATGGGCCCTGATGCCAATCCTTAGGTTTGGCTTGGGACATCTCTAACTGAACTTTATCATCAGCCCGGTCACGCTAAATTGCATATGAATGACGCATGATGCAAATCATTTTGCGTGCAATAAGAATGCTGCTTTGCTTTAGGCGTGTCATTTGTACCTCATGTAGTCTGTACTGACTGCAATGTAAATGCATCCATGTGAATATGCTACAGTACAGAGCCAGTGACGTAGAGTAAAAAGTCAGAAAGACTGCTTGTGGCAGGCAGGAGGGGAGCTGGATGGGTCCAACAAACACAGGACTTTAAACCAGGACACCGGTGATCGAGACCGGTATTCATGCCCCAAAGTGTTGAGTTATTTTGAAGTTTGTTGCTTAAAACTGTGACCGTTATCGTACATTTGCTGGTGGCGTAAAAATAACACGCAAAAAGACTAAAATGCATTCTCTTGACGCAATGATTACGATGTAATGTCGTGCTATTTATTAGTATTATTTATACGTGATGCTTAGACCGTCTTTTGCCTAACAATTAACAGGACTGTCAAGGAGAAGTTTGCAGCCAAAGAGCCACCATATTATTAATTTTTTCTGTTTGAAAAGCAAAGATTTGACACAGTGACAATCAGGTTTTGCTTTCACCCAATCAGGTTCAGGAAGGCTTCATGTTGCTGTGTGAGGGAATGAGAGAACTGTCAATCATCCACCGTAGCACACGGTTTATTTAAAATTAAGTCTGACCAGAGAAAATGCCTTTTGAGTGTCGCAAAACCACAATGAGGTGAAAATTGTGTGCTGGCTCTACCCGGCCAACACCAGTGATTTCTTTTTCTTCACAAGTATTTATCAACTACTTTCCAGAGGCAAAGGTTAGAAATACTGGACCACGTATCTCTATCAACAAGCTACAGGTTTTTTATCTAAAGTTGACCCATAAGTGAAGCAAAGAAATTACAAGAAAGAAAGAACTCTAAGAAAAATTGCAAAGAGCAGACAACAGAGGTCCGACTCTGACACAATAATTAGAGAGCAGTTTTACCCAGAGATACAGGTGGGGGGGCAGATTGATGGAATACAAGTAACTAAAAGGCATGTGTCTGAATTATGTTTTTGTCTCACCGAGCAATAAAAGGGAGAAAACGGATTCGGCATTGAGGAGTTCAGTGAAAGCACTGATTAAAGGACAAACTCCTCTCTGTGCCTTCATTTTCTGTGCTTTTGAAACTTCACTTAATTTCAAAGGGTATAGTATAATGGCCAAGGGCAACAGCATACTCAGACATCAGATTTATTGAAGCGTTCGATAATATGGTTTGAACAAATACAAAACCACTTTTCTCGCAGTTAAGTTCTGAGGCTTTGGCACAGCTTTCAGACTCGGTGCTTTATTGAATAGAGACTTGATGCTGTATTGTTATGCAAGTTTTCGCAAACAAAAAACATAGTGCCCACCTTGAGCGACAAGCAGGGCCTGCAGGTGACCTGTAACGAACACTGGACAAACACATTATTGTATAGTCACCTCAGAGTCTATATCTTTCAAGATTAAAGTGGCAGTAGGCAGTATATGTTTGGCATCATTGGGCAAAACTTACATAATAACCTTTCAGCATATTGTAATTCAAGTGTTCTGAGAGAAAACTAGACTTCTGCTCCTCCTCATGGCTCTGTTTTCAGGCTTTAGAAATCTAGCTTGTGACGGAAGACTTTGACCAATCACAGGTCATTTCATTGAGAGAGCATTCCTATTGGCTGTGCTCTGGTCATGTGACCGGTACTTGGCTGGAACTTCACCAGATTTCACAATGGCGGCGGCGTCACAAACTTTCTTATTTTACAGCTAAAGTGTGCACTACAAGATGATTCTGAAAACATTTGAGGAGAGAAATAGGCATTAACTTAACATAATATTGATTCATGATACATGATTTTTTTCAGGTTACCTGTTTCATGTACTACTGTCACGATATAGCGACCGTTTTATAAAAACAACTTTTTTTAATCATATTTGCTCCAATCTCACCTACTTCAGCTTTATTGCCATGTTTGTTTTACATCTTTTATATATTACGTACACTGAGGGTTGTTATGCAGACACAACATGTGATGCGTGTCATGAGCCTGATGCTTATAAATAGCATTACAAGTATGTTCTAGCTCAGTGAATGAAAAGCTCTGAAGGCCAATGTCAAAGAGAATTCGAGTAGTTTAAATATCCGCAACAAACAACAAATACAGACTGAATATTTGATTAAGGTAATTATTATTATTACATAAACTACATTTAATATTCTAGCATTATTAGTATTTGTAAAGTGTATTAAGACACATATGATGATGTACTTTAGAGGAGCACTCCCCCCAGACTGATCTCACAGAAATATGTTTTAATGACTACAACCTTGCATTACGTTGTGGTGGTGGCACGTAATGTTTTAAAATTACGTACCGGTCCCACATTAATAATGCAAATGAAAATCCAATTAGGATTCTTTGTTGTGGAGGACACACAAATTCCCAGGTTCAACAGAAATACGTTTTAATCAAAGTCCACTTAGGGATGAGGTTGGGGTGGATGGACGGGTCAAACATAACATTTTCATCCAGGAGAAAAGTGTTCGTGTCCAGTGTGAAACCAAAAGCTAACATTGACTTATTTTAAATTATGTAGGCTACGTAAGTTACGTAACCTTTTATCCTTTATTTCCTAAACCTAACAAAGTATAGTGGTCGCATATCTACGGGTCAAATTGATCACTATAAGTGGATGATCATTATAACCAAATTTGTTGTTGTGCATCATTCCTCATGCAGATTACCATCTAATTAACATTTGTACTGTATATTTATTACATGAATACAAATTAATGAAATAGACCGCTTTGCTATTTACTGTCTCTTTGCCAGTTCTTCTGCCTTTTGGCCCCTTTGCTGGGGCTCCTCCTTCTCTCACTTAGTAGCGGCATGGAGGGAGACGGGCACCGCTGGTCTGCATGAGTGCCGCAGAGCCGGTTGAGGATCGGCAAAGTTTCACTTTGGAGGCATTACGTGACATTATCAATCCACTTGAATCAATCCAAAACAAAACAAAAGTCAATTAGCGTTTGTCTAATGTTTTTCAATATGTTGTCATGAATGAAAACTGAAAATGAACACTGTGAGCGAACTACTTGATTTCTATAAGTGAATTATTTAAACAGCATTTGTATAGGAATGATTCTGTCCCAAGCTTTTTGATCCCTGTAACCATGGTCGCCATAAGCGTCTTGGTGAATAACAAGCCGTAAAAGTATTTGATATTTTCTGTGGCTCTGCAGGAGCTTTGTGAAGTCTGAGAAAATAACCCGTATGATGTCATAATGATGTCATCAGGGTCATCTCAGCTTGAGCTTGAGACTTCAAGATTTCTTGAATATTCTTGAGACTTTGACATTTTTAACATGATTCCCTTGATTTTGACCATTATAATTTGTTTTTAAATCTGTGGTTCACATGTCAACTAACTTTATGAAAGTGCAATATTATATTGTTGTAGTACGCCTTTAAATAAAATTTCTTCACCAGTCACTAGGTGACACCAGTTCTTTTGAGAAAAAGTGATGAAGATACCTGCATTTATTCAGACGAAAATCTACAAACAGGACTGAAAGTGTGCAGATCAAATAATAAATAAAGGTACTCTTATGTCCTCACACTCAGGAGATCAGGGTAAAAATGAGCATTACTCCAATGATCTTACAGGTACAGACAAGAGAGCCTTATTTATGTTGCATACTTAGCTGAAAATGTTTGAACATGACCATGTTGAGTTATTTTATTGTTATTAATGTGTTGACATGTATTGAATATTGTTTTAACCATATGTTTTTATTTGATGATGGAAAGTTATTTTATATGTTTGTGGTGGGATATTTAAACCAAATATACAATGATGTTTATTGTTACACTTTATTTATAGTACACCTTTGATAGTACACCTTTGATACTGGGCTTCCTCCAATATCAAGTAACGACAGTTTGGTTTTAGAAATCAACTGATTTTCAAGTAATTAAGTGTGCAGTGTGCACTTGGTTAAACTGTCTTGGTTAAAGCCTTCCAGCTTGTAAGTGTTGTTCTGCATCAATCTAATTATAATATTTGTGTCTTCAGAAAAAAAACAACCCATCCTCGTCCATTCATCCATCCGTTCTCTTTACCCGCCTCAGGGTCACAGGTGTTTAACCCAGAACACACTGGCCAAAAGACTACATCCTCATATTTCGGTGAAAATAATAACATTTGAATTGCTTCTCTAAATTGCTATCTTTTGATATGTACCGAGTATTTTATTAGGCATTCACGAGGGAAGATCTCAATTCATTTCCACAACATGATACACAGCCCGACAACCAAATCTGACACAGAAAAGATGACGATGAAAGATTATTGAATTATTGGGTTGAAACTCTTTTGCTCCAACTCCATTTCTTTCGCCTAAACATTGGTGAAGTTAAATGGTGATTCAGTTAATACTTCCATTTATGTCCTCTAAACATAATGAATACAAAGTGTTGTATGCCAGAGAATGGACAGAGATTTACTTTTGTGTCATTCACATGATGAAAACATTTTTGAAATCATGTGAGGACAACGCACATGACAAAAAGGCCATCCAAATAAAAGTGTATTTGCTGAGGAACATTGCTTTAGTTCACGCAAGCATTTTACTTTTTGTATGAAAATAAACTTTAACATGCTGGTTGTCTAGACTAGGTTGTCACAGACATAGAAAAAATTGATTTAGTAAAACCCGAGAAGAAAGAGACAAATCAGAAAGGAAGATTACAGTATAAGCAGCAAAAGTCCTGGGTCACATTTGTAGCTGTTACATTGTGATCATGCACCATGAACATCCAAGGACAGCGGATCGTGTATAGATTTTACAACATTTACTAAGAGCTTTGTAGAAAAATCATTTGTGTTCTCTGATCAGTTTTTTTTTCCCTATTCTCTGCTCTCCTCCCAGATATGCCGCGGCACGGCTCAACTACTACTTTGAGAAGAAAGAGGAATATTTTGGATTGACAATAAGCTAGAAACAGAGGACAAAGAACCAGTATTTCAGACCTGCTCTGTGAGTCCAATAAGAGTGATCAATATCCTTCTTTGTATCGTACAATAATGTAAATCCACGGTGGAAATAAAGGCATATAAGGAAATGTGCTCCCCATTGTTATTGTTATTTCAGGCTGTAGTGTGAGATAATATGTTTTGCTATCACTGTGATTTTTAAAATATTTGTTTTACCACAGTCAGTACGCCGATAAGCCTTTTTGGCAAATTGAGATGAAGATCGTGCCAGAAACACATTAATTGTTCCCACATTTAGCCGAGTCGCATAAAGCCACAAAAACTGAGTCTGATCATAAAACCCATAAGAGGTTATTTGCATGCTTATTCAGTGTGCACCGCAGTTCTGAAGGAAAACAAGTTTCCATTTCTTATGTACTGTACCAAGTAGTGCAAAATCTTTATCTCCAGGACTATTGTTGTAAAGCTGCCTTTTTACCTTCAATCATATAGTATACTGCAAATTTGAAAATGTTTTTCAAATTCATATGCATTTCAAGTGCCATGTAAAGACAGTGTAAAACAGTATTTGATTCTGAATAAGGTTTGTGGAGCAATATACAAATCATGTCGTAAATTGGTCCTAATGCTCAGAGAGCCATTTGTCCAAATTATATAAATATTCCCTGTACGAAGCATCTCTGAAAGTGCTGTTACTACACTTCTGTTTCATTGCACCTCCAACGGACCCTTTTCACAGTGCCATATTAAGGCAAACACAACTGCAGCTTATAGAATTAATAATGGGTAGGTTTGATTTACTGGTGCTACTTAATTATATTGTCGACTATTATCAATGCTTTTACAACTAAATTAAACTCACACTTTCACTTAATGAGCTGCGGCTGCTTTTGATATCATAATTCTCTGAAAAGGTTTCCTTGAAGGACAATGTAACTGCATTGTGTACATACTGTACATGTGCTTTTTCACTACATTTTGCTCTGTAACGTATACTATGAGGACATACTGTATCATTTGCCCCCCTTTGATACCTGTTGCATGTCATTAACTTGTCCCAAATATCAGATCAGTAGCCAGTAAGTGTTTAAAATGCAGATAAATGCATAATGCTATAATGGACAATGTACAGTATGCTGTACTTTTTTTTCTTATTAAATATATAAGTTTAAAATTTAAAGTATTAAAGTTAAAACTCTCCAGAGACCTTTCTTTTTTGTAGTTAAAAAAAACATGATTGAAACTTGCTGTGTGCAATAAATGTTAAGATAAGTCATAGTTTCTTCCTTTCAGAATTTATGCAAACCACGATGAAGGTTAGTATCGCATTCAGTCCCTACCCCTAATTTCATAAGGTCACTGGCAGCAGCCTTGCATGTTGTCCATCCATCCATCTTCAACCGCTTATCCGGGATCGGGTCGCGGGGGCAACAGCTCCAGCAGGGGACCCCAAACTTCCCTTTCCCGGGCCACATTAACCAGCTCTGACTGGGGGATCCCGAGGCGTTCCCAGGCCAGAGTAGAGATATAATCTCTCCATCTAGTCCTGGGTCTTCCCCGTGGTCTCCTCCCAGCTGGTCGTGCCTGGAACACCTCCCAAGGGAGGCGCCCAGGAGGCATCCGTGCTAGATGCCCGAACCACCTCAACTGGCTCCTTTCGACGCAAAGGAGCAAGGACTCTACTCCGAGTCCCTCACGGATGACTGAGCTTCTTACCCTATCTCTAAGGGAGACGCCAGCCACCCTCCTGAGGAAACCCATTTCGGCCGCTTGCACCCGCGACCTCGTTCTTTCGGTCATGACCCAACCCTCATGACCATAGGTGAGAGTAGGAACGAAGATTGAACGGTAGATCGAGAGCTTTGCCTTCCGGCTCAGCTCTCTTTTCGTCACAACGGTGCGGTAAAGCGAATGCAATACCGCCCCTGCTGCTCCGATTCTCCGACCAATCTCACGTTCCATCGTCCCCTCACTCGCGAACAAGACCCCGAGATACTTAAACTCCTTCACTTGGGGTAAGGACTCATTCCCTACCCGGAGTAGGCAAACCACCGGTTTCCTGCTGAGAACCATGGCCTCAGATTTAGAGGTGCTGATTCTCATCCCGACTGCGTCACACTCGGCTGCGAACCGATCCAGTGAGTGCTGGAGGTCGCAGACCGATGATGCCAACAGGACCACATCATCTGCAAAAAGCAGCGATGAGATCCTCAGCACACCGATCTGCAAACCCTCCTCCACCCGACTACGCCTCGATATCCTGTCCATGAATATCACGAACAGGATTGGTGACAAAGCGCAGCCCTGGCGGAGGCCAACCCCCACCGGAAACGAGTCCGACTTATTGCCGAGGATCCGAACACAGCTCTCGCTTTGGGCGTACAGGGATTGGATGGCCCTGAGAAGTGCCCCCCTCACCCCATACTCCCGCAGCACCCCCCACAGTATCTCCCGGGGGACCCGGTCATATGCCTTCTCCAAGTCCACAAAACACATGTAGACTGGATGGGCATACTCCCAGGCCCCCTCCAGGATCCTTGCGAGAGTGAAAAGCTGGTCCGTTGTTCCACGGCCAGGACGGAATCCGCATTGTTCCTCTTCGATCTGAGGTTCGACTATCGGCCGAACCCTCCTTTCCAGCACCTTGGAGTAGACTTTACCAGGGAGGCTGAGCAGTGTGATACCCCTGTAATTGGCACACACTCTCTGGTCCCCCTTTTTGAAAAGGGGAACCACCACCCCGGTCTGCCACTCCTTAGGCACTGTCACCGACTTCCACGCGGTGTTGAAGAGACGTGTCATCCAAGACAGCCCCTCCCCACCCAGAGCCTTCAGCATTTCTGGGCGGATCTCATCAACCCCCGGGGCTTTGCCACTGTGGAGTTGTTTGACTACCTCAGTGACTTCCACCAGGGTAATTGATGATGGTCCCCCATCAGCTTCCAGCTCTGCCTCTACCATAGAGGGCGTATTGGTCGGATTCAGAAGTTCCTCAAAGTGCTCCTTCCACCGCCCGATTACCTCCTCAGTTGAGGTCAACAGTGTCCCATCCTTACTGTACACAGCTTGGATGGTTCCCCGTTTCCCCCTCCTAAGGTGCCGGATGGTTTTCCAGAAGCACTTTGGTGCCGACCGAAAGTCCTTCTCCATGGCTGCTCCGAACTCCTCCCACACCCGCTGCTTTGCCTCCGTCACGGCAGTGGCTGCTGCTCTTCGGGCCCGTCGGTACCCTGCAACTGCCTCCGGAGACCTCCGAGATAACATATCCCGGAAGGCCTCCTTCTTCAGTCGGACGGCTTCCCTGACCACCGGTGTCCACCACAGTGTTCGAGGGTTGCCGCCCCTTGAGGCACCTAAGACCTTAAAACCACAGCTCACCGCCGCAGCTTCAGCAATGGAAGCTTTGAACATCGTCCACTCGGGTTCAATGCCCCCAACCTCCACAGGGATGCCAGAAAAGCTCCGCCGGAGGTGTGAGTTGAAGATCTCTCGGACAGGGGCCTCCTCCAGACGTTCCCAGTTCACCCTCACTACGCGTTTGGGCTTACCAGGTCTGTCCAGAGTCTTCCCCCACCCTCTGACCCAACTCACCACCAGATGGTGATCAGTTGACAGCTCCGCCCCTCTCTTCACCCGAGTGTCCAAAACATGCGGCCTCAGATCAGATGATACGATTACAAAATCGATCATCGACCTTCGGCCTAGGGTGCTCTGGTACCACGTACACTTATGAGCATCCTTATGTTCGAACATGGTGTTCGTTATGGACAATCCATGACTAGCACAGAAGTCCAACAACAAACGACCACTCGGGTTTAGATCAGGGAGGCCGTTCCTCCCAATCACGCCACTCCAGGTGTCTCCATCGTTGCCCACGTGCGCGTTGAAGTCTCCCAGGAGAACTATGGAGTCCCCTACTGGAGCCCCATACAGGACTCCATTCAGGGTCTCCAAGAAGGCCGAATACTCCGAACTGCTGTTTGGTGCATACGCACAAACAACAGTCAGAGTTTTCCCCCCCATAACCCGAAGGCGTAGGGAGGCGACCCTCTCGTCCACCGGGGTAAACTCCAACGTAGCGGCACTCAGCCGGGGATTTGTGAGTATCCCCACACCCGCCCGGCGCCTCACACCATGGGCAACTCCAGAGAAGAATAGAGTCCAACCCCTATCCAAGAGTACGGTTCCAGAACCGAGGCTGTGCGTAGAGGTAAGCCCTACCAGATCCAACTGGTAGCGCTCCACCTCCCGCACAAGCTCCGGCTCCTTCCCCCACAGAGAGGTGACGTTCCACGTCCCCAGAGCCAGCCTCTGCCGCCCGGGTCCAGTCCGTCGAGGTCCCTGGCCTTCACTGCCACCCGTGTGGCAGCGCACCCGACCCAAGCGGTTCTTCCCGCAGGTGGTGAGCCCACAGGATGGAGAGGAGGGGGGTGCCACGTTCCTTTTTCGGGGTATCCCCGGCCGGGCTCCGTGGCAAGCCCGGCCACCAGACGCTCGTTGACGGGCCCTCCGTCTGGGCCTGGCTCCAGACGTGGGCCCCGGGCTTCCTCCGGGCCGGGTAACTCCTCCTCTGCCTCGTGTCGTCATTGGGTTTTTTGTGAACCATTCTTAGTCCGGCCCCTCACCTAAGACCAATTTGCCATGGGAGACCCTACCAGGAGCACGAGGCTCCAGACAACACAGCCCTCAGGGTCATAGGGACACACAAACCTCTCCACCACGTTAAGGTGATGGTTCCCGGAGAGATTGCATGTTGTGTTTGCATTATATGCAGTTTTAGTCTTTGTGACAAATGAAGGACTAACTTTTAAATCTGAGAAAAATGTGAATGGAAAGCAAATCTGTCCGTAATCTGTTGATTCAACATAATATCTGAATTTTAATGAATTTACGTCAGTTGGTTTTACATGAGAGAATACTTTGAACTGGCTCAGGGGGTAGAGCAGGTCGTCCACCAATCGGAAGGTTGGTGGTTCGATCCCCGGTTCCTCCGGTCACATGTCGAAGTGTCCTCAAGCAAGACACTTAAAGCGCTATATAAATGCAAGTTACCATTACCATTCATTAAACTTTAGTTCAGTTAACCATCTTTTTTGAGGCAGCAGGAAAAATTTCTGTTTGATGTTGAACCGGTTTAAAATTATTTGAGAGTGAGGAGGCCTTTTCCACAGCAGACTTGTCTTAGCAAGTGTAACTAATAACATTTATGGTGTTCCATAGGTTCCTTTATGTATGCTAGGAAGGCAGCATGCATTCCTGGGCCCTATAACTGAAATACATTTATAGAACGTACTGTAGCCACAATTAATATAATTCTTTATACATAAACTGTATAAAATATGGACGTAGTCTCCGTGACTTCAACCATAGGTTTCTGAAGAGCTGCTGTGAAGCTCAAAGTGGGTGGCTCCGGCCGTCGCTATCTTGGCAGTGACGACACAGTCTAATCCGAAAATGGGCAAAGAGGTGTATCGTCAGTGGAGCTGAGGCGGTGACGCAGCAGAGCGGACAGCCAGCAGCTAGCGACCTGAGATGGCACTCAAAGCAACTGTTTCAATTATGCCTAAAAAACTGCCTAAAAGCCTATTTTTTTTCTACCGGACATTTTTATTTCTGCTGTAAAGTTGTACATTTTAACATGGGGGGGTCTATGGGGATTAACTCACTTTTGGAGCCAGCCTCAAGTGGCCATCTGAAGTTGCCGCATGAGTTTTACCCGTGCTTTTCCCGTAATGATAAATCAAAGTATTTGTCATGAAAAAGGCCTAGTGTCAGTTAATCAGAAAAGTGGCAGATTAATATTTCTATTCCGACCACACCTCCACCATTTGGAATGACGCCAGAAAGAGATCATGATCATGCATGAAAACTGCTGCTGGATGAGATCCAGTACACGGCATTAGCGTTTGAGCAAGCACATGTAAGCGGTTCAAACTCAGCAGAGTAAAATCACGTGGAGGTGTCCTAGATGAACATAAAGCACATAGATCCACACCATGCCACTAATATAGTAAACATCATATGACTCATGTTGTAGCTGAATGTATACAATGCTCCATTTGTTACTGGAATGCAGTTAGGTCATTTATCTTTTAAATGAATTGGCTGCAAATGAATCATGTTTTGATTTATGACAGAAGAGGCCATACTCCTTGAATCTTACGGTATGTATCTAATCCAATCTCCAGGTAGTGACTCTAAGATTTGACAGCAGGACCAATACATCCCCAAACTTCTTGTTGACCAACACCAACTGATGTTTTAGTAAGACGGTTGTGTAATATTATACCGGTATTGATAGTTGATTTATTCCTGGGATTATTATATCATCCTATTAATTAATAATAAATAATCCTATTAAGTGCTCCTCATGAGCTGCTCTCCAAAACCAGAGGTCAAAAAACATGATCCGTCTTCATCTGAAACGATAACAAAATAGATACTGCAACCAAACTTTCTCCCTCTCTTCTGTAAGTAGTGCTCATCAGAAATGCTTTTATGCTTCAAACACACATAAAAGTAAGATTAGAAACAAAACAATATCAGAGACAGAGACATAAATGAGCAGTGTAATTAATAGGTTCCACACTTGTCAAATTGAACCTTTTTACTGGGTGATCTGAAGCTAGGAAGGTATTTAAAGATGAAAAGCTTCTTCTTTGTCTTTGTTTGAAGGTGGCTCAAAGTGATCAAAGTTGTTTCTAATGTGGTTAATGTGACTAATCCCACCTTGGGTATTTTCAAATGAGGCCGAAGGAAAGGTGATTTATACTGACACAATAAAATAAAGGTCACACTTACTGTAGTACAAAGCTGACATTACTGTAACGCAGCCTTGTCTCCTGCAAATGATGTTTATACAGACCGAATTTGCATTACCAAATACATTCTGCAGGAAATGCCACCTGGATTATGTTCGCTGGCGACATGTTGCTCCAATGCAAAGTAGTGCGACCGTGTAATGCTGCAGCGAGCTTTGGATGGCAGAGCGCACAATGCTCATTAGTTCAACTCTCTAATCCTTCAAATCCGCATTGACTTTTTCAATATTGAACCAAAACCGCAAACCTTCTCAAAAGTTAACCAAGTGATTTAGTTGCCTACCCTTGTGATGTATTTGCCATTACCACAATATTTCCAGAACCTTCACCAAGTGCTCGGAGTTGCCCAAACGTAATAATGAAGCCCTTAATCATGCTTTAGTTGCCAGGAGCAGATACTGCAGGGGAAACGAGTGAAAAACTTTGAGAGTTAAAGTTGAACAATCTCACCACAGGGTCCAAGGTTTAGTAGCTCTGCTCTGGAGCTCTTTCACATTACTGTCATTAGAAGATTGCTCGTTTGAAATTGAATTATATGCTCAAATCCTGAAAGCTTTAGGGACTTCTCATTCATTTTGGCTGGACTTTAGTAACAGCAGTTAAAAAAACAACTGAGTGATGATTTTGCATCAAAATCATACATAATCAATGCGTCATTGTGTTTCCTCCATTACATATTAACATTAAACATATTCCATAGCAGATAAACTGCGCGCCACAAAATCAGATAACTCAAACAGAAAGTGTTTATAGGAGAAAAATGCCAAAGCAGGTAAAGAAGTCAGTCAAAATTGTATAGCCTACATAGGGCTACACTATTAGAGATAGCTTCAAAGGTCGAGAGGTTAAAACAGACCGGCTGGGGTGGTGTAAAAGGGGAAGTGACCACATAATCTATAGAGATTAAAGCATGAAATACAGTATATATTTACTGAAATGTTACATTATTTTTACCTCCTTGCATGTAATTGAAGTAAATTCAAACTTTGCCAGTGAGCACTGTTTGATCGTAAACTTTTGTCTTAACCCAAGGCTGTAGTGCGTCATACCATTTTCAATAGTGAACAATACGTTGGTGCGTAGTCAATGAAACAAACACATCAGACTGTGAAAAATGGAGGCAACATGCTCGGATATGTCAATGAGTCCCCTCCTCTGCATAACTGCGTTTTAGTGTTTTTATCTGTGAAGGAAGCACAAAAGGGAATGTGATTGTAAAATCAGTAGAAAGGATTATGGCGGTTGAAATGAGGGGAGGACTGGCAACAATGACGTTCTTTACCTCCTCATGGTCGCACACAGTTCCACTCATCAAGGCTGCAGCCGTGTCTTTGAGTCAAACAATCCAGCTGCTTTCAAAGTGCATTTTTCGTTAAACATATAATATTTAATTAGCGGACTAATGCACTTAAAAAGACCCAAGGACTCTCCCTCAAAAAGGAAAAATTGGCCTTTTGTCCATTGCCCATCCAAAAAGTGCTGTAGATTTTTTCTTTTACTTCTAATTGCATTAAAAAAAAGAAGTATAGGCCTTTATGCAATGTTTCAAAGACATTGAAACACAAACGCAGCTAAAGCAACTCCTTTCAAAGCTTTTTTGTGTGTATGATTTCCTTTTATACAGATATTACATTTAGCTTTTTAGTTATTGTTGAAGGCCGTCCAAGGCAGCTGACCCTTGGAATTCTAATAAGACCCCCTCCCAATTTACGATTGTTATCAATTTTCATTTGCTAAAAACATTGCGACAATGTATTCAAGGGAAGGTTTTACATTACACTAGCTAATGCAGCATATTATATTAGTATATTAGTATAGTATATTAGTATGCAGTATATTACAACATATTTTTAAAAAATTATAATTTTCTTTAATATTGACAACCCTACTTAAAAGACCGCCTATTCAGTTTGTGAGAATCTGAAAGATAATTGAAGTGCTGATGTTATCTGTTCATTCAGACTCATTTCTAATTACCCAGTACATATTGTCTTTATTCTGTAGGAGCTACCAGTGAGGCTTTGGGAAATATAAAATGTATCATGTATCATAAAATGTACTTTTAGCTACGCAAGCTTTATGATCCAGAGATGGCAGAGTTTGTCTGTCTGTCGGCCTTTGTAGATATTCATGGTCCTCAGAGGATGAATCTTCCTGACTTTTCCTTTAGCCATAAGGTTGACAATTGTGATTTTGAGCGAAATGTCTCAAGGACTATTGGATGGATTGCCACGAAATTTGGTGTAGACATTCATGTTCCCTTTGGGATGAAGTGTAATCAAAATCACAATGTGCCTGACCTCACTTAACTATAACCATTCAATGAACTTCATTTTGATTAGCATATCCAGGTTGTCGGTTACAGCTACAGTTACATGTAACCTTAAAAAAAACATAAAAACATTCACTCTTCAAACTCTTCAATTAATAACTTTTTACATGCAAAATGACACAAACTGTGCCTATTGTGAAACAGGGTCAGCTCAATGGAAGAGCGAGGGTCAATTATACACCTTTTGAATCAAGATTAAGCATCATTAGCCCTTAAAGAAGACGGTTGTGTACTACAGCACCGGTACCATTCTGTGCACTTTAATGAGTAGTGGAGCCTCCATGATCATAAACAGGGTGGCTTTGATGCCTCATTGAAATGGCCTACACAACACATCTGAAGGGGACTCCTCTTTTGTAATAACAATTTATAATTCTCTTCATCTTAAGGGCCTGACTGGTGAGGAGGAAAACAGAAAGGATTTTGTTCTCTCTACTCTTCAAGATGTTTTTTATAAAATCAAAAAGTAAATTTGCAGAGAGGGCCTATCCGAGACCAGCCTTTCATGAAGATAGCGTGTTATTATGCCTAATCATCCCCACACGAAATCAAACACATTAGAAGAGAAAGGTGCATTCAAAGTCTGCATTAATATGCCATAAAAAAGTAATAGTTGTAAAAAGTCATAAAACATAAAAATGTGTACACAGCATTGCTTACTGTAAAAAAAAAAACTCATAGCATAGAATGTAATGAAAATGTCATTGATAGTAGAAAAATGTTGTCAAAAAGGTCATAGTGTTGTGTGTCGAAAAATGACCTGAAAAAAGTCATTGTATATTATGTCGAAAAATTTCATTTTTCACATGAAGTCTTTTCATGTCAAAAGACTTCATGAAAAAGAGTCATAGTATGTTGAAAAACGTCATACTGCTACTAGTACTCTTTATTTGACCTGCTATACTATAGCAGGTCAAATAGTTGTGAAATAACTCAGTGTGGTCTGGTTGGAATACTGGAGGTTGTGAGTTCAATCCTTATTCGACACACCGAGTTTTGAGGGCTAACTTCAAATGAAGAAGTCAAATACAAAAGGAAACATTACATGAGTCTATACACAGATAGCTCAGTGTGGTAGATATCTAGTTGGAATACTGGAGGTTGTGGGTTCGATCCTTATGTGACACAGTCTGTTTTCAGTTCTAACTTCTAATGACAAAGTCAAATAAACGAAGAGAACAGTTCCATGTGTGTGTGGCATTGGTGGCTTGGCTGCTTAGTTCCCGGTTCTGTGTGTGGCAGAGCAGCGTTCGATCCCCACCCTCACATTGATGCCAGGTGCCTGACAGTGGAGTGAGACGAGTGTGTCCTCCCAGGGTTTTGGAGAAAACAAGAAATCGTAACAAATTTTACTGCGTATAACATTTATTTAAACTATATTGTATTTAAATTATGTATTTTATTAGCTTGCAAGAGATAATATATTACACATTTATATGAATGGGGAATGGGGCTTCTCTTCAGCCTTGAGGAATGGGATGGTGGTGGCGCCAGCGGTAACGTCCATCGTCAAAGGCTTTAGGGCTGCCGAGGAGATGTTGAAGGAGATGTTGAAGGGATCCTCTACCATCACACAATATATTAGAAAAATAAATAAAGGGTTAGGGTATATATGTTAAGGGTATATATTATATAGGATAGGGTTAGCTTACCCTTATATATTATTATAGGTTAAGGATTATATTTTTATTGTAACAACTCATTGAAAATTGTTACAATTTTCTGTTTTTCTGTTGCATAACCTCCCAGTTGTATGTCTCAGAAACCCTGGGAGGAGACACTCATCTCACTCCACTGTCAGGCACCGGGCATCGATGTGAGGGTGGGGATCGAACCCTGCTCTGCCGCAGCCAGAACCGGGAACTAAGCAGCCAAGCCACCAATGCCACACGCACTTGGAACTGTTCTCTTCGTTTATTTGACTTTGTCATTAGAAGTTAGAACTGAAAACAGACTGTGCCACATAAGGATCGAACCCACAACCTCCAGTATTCAAACCACATATCTACCACACTGCGCTATCTGACCAGATACGCTTATATAGTGTTTGTTATTGTATTTGACTTAGTCATTAAAAGTTAGAACTGAAAACAGACTGTGTCACATATGGATTGAACCCACAACCTCCAGTATTCCAACCAAATATCAACCACACTGAGCTATCTGTAGATACACTCAATGTAATGTTTCCTTTTGTATTTGACTTCTTCATTTGAAGTTAGAACTGAAAACAGACTGTGTCACATAAGGATCGAACCCACAACCTCCAGTATTTCAAACAGATATATACCACCCTGAGCTATTTCACAAATCATAACATGGCATGTCAAAAAAAGAGTACAAAAAAGTCATAGTATAGTTTGTCGAAAAAATTCATGAAAACAGTCATAGTATAGTATGTTGAAAAATGTCACCAAAAAGTGTCATAGTATAGTATGTTGAAAAAATGTCATGAAAATGTTTCATAGTTTAATATAAGGAAAAATTTCACCAAAAAGAATGATAGTATAGTATGTCAAAAAAATTCGTGAAAACAGTCAGATTCTTTTTCATGAAGTTTTTAGACATACTATACTATGACTCTCTTTGGTGAAATTTTTCATAAAAAAGTCATAGTACATCATGTATAGTATGTAAAAAAAAATACAATAACATTTGCCAGAAAAATAAACCCACTACGGTATGTCACAGAAAATGTATGTGCAGAGTTTGATAGCACAATATTTTCTCATTCATCTGCGGAGGTTGTAAAACTTCTTTGCTCTCATCTTAAATGTCAGTTTGAAATGTATACGTACCAGCATGATTTTTGTGACATCACAACTAGTTTGGGAGCTGGTTGTGGTCCAATATGCAATTGAAACAAGTGTGATGTGGGAAAATTAAAATCTCTAAGTCACATACACTGAGAGTGGACTTTCCTCTGAAGTAGGAGACATCTTTTTTCTGGCAATTAAACTTTTCAATAAGCGAGATAATATAACATAATTCATAATTTTTAACTTTTTTCTGTGGAAAAAACATATTTAAGCAGAATATTTTTATACGTGGTAAAAAACCTGTCTGGAGGGGACCTCTTAGGACATCAGTGGGACAACTGATATAGTGTATCAGTTGAATTACCATAGAAAACTAGTCTCTCAATTTGATTTTTGTGACTCTTTTTCAGATGTATCAAGCCCCACCCAGCTCTCATACTCCATGCACAAATTCTCGGTCCCATTTGAATTTTTTATGTTTTTCTGAGTGCTAATCTCTTTACATTTAGCTACCAGTAGCTTTAACAACTGGGCAATCATGCAAACTGAATGGAAAATTCTGGATTACGTCAGTTTCCTCCGGGGATATATGAAGTTTGTATATATGAGTGTATGTATCAAGCTTTGAAACTATGACTGCACTGAAATGAACTACGCTCTCATTTGTTAAGGCGCTGAAAGCTTTACATACGCTCACACAACCATGCACACACAGAAACAAATCTGTCAACTTGCAAACAGCTAAATGTTCATCCTGCAGAAAGGAAAAAGGAAGTGTAAATTATGATGACTTATTTAACGAGATTAGCATGGCAACAGGACAAGTATGATTTCAAACACCCCTCCCAACTAAGAGTTATAAGCACGCACACACACACAAGTGCACACAAAAGAGTGTGTGACAAACTTGCCGGCGCCCCTCGTAGGGTGACGCTACAGTTGATTTGGGAATTACAATTAGATTTATGATGTGGCTGCATATGGCTGAGCTCTCTGTTTCTCTCTCTGAAATGCTGGGATTGGCTGCAGCGAGCACCGGCGCCGTGGCGTATACACCACAGCACAGTCAGAATGTGTGGCGTTACCTCACACACATACACACACACACACACACACATGCACTATGGAACAATAGGCCACATTTGACTGTAATGGGCCACCAAAATATAAAGACCAAGTGGAATAGCTCGACTTTGGAAACAGAAAGCCTTGTGTTGGAAATTATTAGATGCCTGGAAAGTAAGAGCACTCTTTAGAGTAATGGAAATATAAATTCATGCAGCACTACCTGTAACTCGTGCACAGTGCTCGCACACACACAACACAATAGGTGTGAGTGCTTTTCTGTAAATGAACAGTTTTGCAAAAAATATGCAACTCTTACCTTTCCACAAAAGTCAAAGAAAACACTTGAAAAGCAATGATGGAGTGACATGTTTGTAAGGAAAATCTCAAGTCTTTACTTTTTATTTATTTATTTTTTTTGATTGTCTTTCTCACCAAGTTGTACTGACACTTTTTAGAGCCAAAGCTGGCTAATAAATACAATGAAATGTTAAAACGCACAATTGAATTTCAAATACAATACTCATCACAAAATGTATGTGACCAGGAACCTTGTGTTCTGCTTCTGCAGGTCACAACTGACAAGAGCATGAGGTTTCTAAAGAGATCAGAGGCGATGTAACCCCTTTAGGCGGCACTAGAGCTGCAGCAACAAAACGTGCTTCAATAAATGAAATTTTTCTAAAGAAATGGCAATTTTACTTGTGTCTGGCATGTACGAGGCTTCCTATAGAGTCCAAACATGTGACTTTTTGACTGTTCTAATTTATCATGTTGAAAATCAAACAACAACTTCACATTAGTCAATACTAAAAAAAAAAAAAAAAAAAGAAAGAAACATAGAATTTATATCCAGTGCTTAGGATGCGTATGACACTAACAGAAATGTCTATGCATGAGGCTTTTTTTTTTTTACTGTGATGCAAGCAAAAACCAATGTTCAGTCCCAGCTTGTGAAGCTTTCCCAAGTAAAAACTGCCAGAAATATGGAGCCGTGACGATGTGTGAAACAGCTTATGGCTAAACAGAAAGCACCCAGAAATCACCCTAAGGTCACAGGTGTTGAAAATGTTAAAAATGCAGAGTGTGGTGAAAAGAGACATAGAAATAATAGCATGTGTCTTCAGAGAAAGAATGTGACATTTGAGTAAAATAGAGGAAAAAGCGTGCTCACACAGCATGGTGCTGACCACTGACTGGGCCGCACCAAGACCAAAGAGGAACATCTCGGTTCAGACTGTGGAAAAAAAACTTTTCTCTGACTGGGCTTGTTTGACTGAGAAGCTGTTTGAGAACAATGCACCATTTTTTCCTCCATTTTTCTCATAATAATTTACTCATCTTCAAAATATACATGCAACGTAGAAAAAAGGTACCCTTTTTGAAATAACAGACCTCTTAAACCCATTTTTTTGCAACTATATAAATTCTTTTTTTTTTTAAAACACAAGTTTGGTGTATCTCTCCCACGTGATGCTGAGAAGACATTTACAAATATTAACAGGCTAATAAAAATAGTAACATTTTTGTACACTTTTGTACCGATTCAAAACACAATTCAAAATACAGTGAAGGGATCCAGAATATTAGAAACTCTTATCCTACAGTAGGGTAATTCTGGGGCTGCTCGTGCCCCTGTCCTACGACGCTGAATGAACAGAGTTAAAGGGACACTTTTAAGACTTGTGAACTCTTAAAGTGTCTTGGCAGAAATTAAGCCAAAAAATGTCTATACCTTTGGCCAGATTGAAAGGGGACAGACTCAAATACTAAATGTCAGCGTTTGGTTACACCGTGCTGCACTTACAGCACAATGTGCTAAGTGTTTGGCCTCAAGGAACTATGGGCAATGTGGTTCATGAAAGCACCAAATGCAGTGGAATTGAAGAACAGACTCTTCTTACTACATCTCAAAGCTTAGAGGGGCTGCCAGAGATTGAAGTGTGTGTGACTGAGCAAGCGTGATGAAAACACATCCTCCCTGAGCTCTACCTGTGATTGGGCCAGGAGGGGAGCCAGCAGTTACCGAGTACGAACTCATCTAATAGATAGAGATAGAAAAAGCTGATTGTATAAGACTTTTTTGCAGCATTGGAAGTTAAGACTACAACATCCCGAGTGAATGTGAATGTAGGTTTGGCACATTTGAAGTAAATCTGTACAATGACTGGGTACTTACTTACTTACGTAATAATAATAATAATAATAATAATAATAATAATAATAATAATAATAATAATAATGTAATATAAGGGATTTTGCTCCCTTTATTTCATTGACAGTCTAATAAGTCCTACCACTCTTTTTGTATGAAAACAAACAAAACAAAAAAAAACACATTCACAAGCTGGCACATCATACCTGAGCTGGGATATAAAAAAAAAAAAAACTAACAGTAATGTAAATGTAAGCAGTTTGTCAGAAAACAAGATGTAGATGCACTGTATTCGTAAGAAACAAAAGTAAGACTATAAGATTACAATAGCTAGGATTTATATTAAAACTTTTCAAATTTCAAGTTCCGACAGTCCAGAGTTTGTACAGGCAGTGACCTGTCAGAAAAAAAAGTCTGTAGAACAAAAAAACAAAAACACAAAAAAAGTAAATACATAAGGATAAAAACTAAATCACTCCTTAAACATTTAAGACCAAATAGCTGTTGAAGACCAATTCCTGATGCTTCACAATCCATGCATGCTCTTTACAAACCACACAGTAATGTGTTCGTCGCTCATTTGTCCTTTGTCCCATTCTCCCTCATTCTCTCTCTCTCTCTCCTCTATCTCTTATTCGCTCCGGTTAAGATTGTCAAAGTGTAGGATACTGAAGTTCATTGTCAGTTGGTTGTCTGAATGTCTGTTTTCTTGGGTCACATTTTCTTCTTCAAATGGACGTCCGTCGAGAAACTGTCCAAGAACTCTCTGAGCATGTCCGCTGAGTTTGAATCCTGTCCGGGCATGCTCAGTGCACGACGCGACACGTCCTGAAAGTTTGCCTGAAGGTCTCTATAATAAACTGTGTTTTTAAAAAGTGTCTCTGAGTATAACGGGAGTCTTTTTTTCTCTTCTCTTTTTTTACAACCGACACCCTGAGGCACGCTCAGTTGGCGCTGACGGCCTCCCGTGTCTCGTGGTCGCTGCTATAGTCTGACTTGGGCTCCTCCTCAAAGTCCTCGTACATGTCTATGTCGTCGTCTCCGTTGGTGGGGTCTCTGGGCAGAGTCAAGGCTCCGACCACACTGCCGTTGCTGCCTCCGCCGCCTCCGCCGCCGGGCTCGGACTTCAACCCGTACGTGCTCTGTATGACGGGGATGGCGGGTTCGGGGCTGGCTGAGTTGCTGGAGCAGTCTGAGGTCAGGTGTGGGGACGGCGTGGCCGTCGTCGCCATGGTTATGGCGCCCGGGTAAACTCCTACTCCGCCCGGGCTGTTGCCGAGAGGCATCGTTGGCTGAGGCCTGAGAAACGAGGAAAGAAGAGAAGGAAGGAAGGAAGAGAAAAGTGTTAAACAGAGGTTTATAATACACACATTTCATTTATAATACATGTCATACTAGCTCGTGAAGGAGGTTAAATAACGCTCCAAACTTACGCTAATTTTGGCGAGGAAAAACTAGCGATTTTCAAAGGGGTCGCTTGACCTCTGACCTCAAGATATGTGAATGAAAATGGGTTGTATGGGTACCCACGAGTCTCCCCTTTACAGACATGCCTACTTTATGATAATCACATGCAGTTTGGGGCAAGTCATAGTCAAGTCAGCACACTGACACACTGACAGCTGTTGTTGCCTGTTGGGCTGCAGTTTGCCATATTATGATTTGAGCATGTTTTTTATGCTAAATGCAGTACCTGTGAGGGTTTCTGGACAATATTTGTCATTGTTTTGTGTAATTAATTGATTTCCAATAATAAATATATACATACATTTGCATAGAGCAGCATATGTGTCCACTCAATTAGGTCATAGCAACAGTTAACACATCAACTGTACAAGGTGGACGGATCGGCGTTTGATCAGATACTGATTCATTAGAACCTTTGAGCAAACTGCTTTGAACAAAACATTAATTCTGAGACCACTTAAGTTAAAACAGCAGCGCTTCTCATCTGGTCGGGCACGTCCTAACACGGAGCTCTCCCTGCCAACTCACAGCAGCAGCAGCTAAATAACCTGTTAAGATATAGATGGAATGAGAGTAAACGCACATCACTCACGCAGGCCCCTCTGGCTCCTCAAATGAGCCACATAAAGCAGGAAAATCGCTGTCACTTTTCTCACCTAACAGTTTTCCCTCCTCTGTCTCCTGAAACAATTACCGACGTGCGCTCCGACAGACTCATTCTCACATGAAACGCTTTAAAACAACACTAGTTTAGTTATATGGAATGTGCCAGAAACTGGTTGTGTACTGGCTCCCAGTATGGTTATTTGATTTTGATTGAAAGACCAGGCCTGGAGAATCATAAGCTTTTTTTTTTTTTTTGCATTTACTTGACCACACACAGTAAATGTGGCATTCAGCCCGTGACGTCTGCCTCGCTCTCGTTCCCTCTCAAACATCTGCTTACATTTCATATTCCACTATGTCTGTCTGTGTCCAATTTCACTGCCCGCAAGCGCCCAGCATTGTCCTAATTTAATAAATGACAAGCTATTAAAAATCGCTCCTATTCAAAGCCGTGGCCTCTGGTAAATCCATCTCAAGCACAGGCCACTGTGATGGCTTTAAACACATCCATGGCTGGTTCCTATTAAGACAATGCCACTGTTTTTCCTCTCTCAGCACTGACTACAACTCTAAAAAAAATATAATGCTATTCAGCGAATGTTTAAAGGATTTTGCAGATACAACCAGGAGGTTCCAAGAAGAAACCTTGCATGAATGGTCCATAAACCCTGATGGTCACCCCACAAACCTCTAGCGAATGGATGTACTTTAAAATATTTTTTTTTATATTCATACTGTGACACATTAAGAAAAAAAAAAGTCCTTATATATAAAGTGCTAAGAAACAAACAAAAAAATACCTTGATTGAAATGAAACGTGGGTGCTTTATCTTTTATCTAGCTAATTAGTTTTTCTAAATAGTCGGGCCAAGGTGGCTAACAGGATGGCGTGTTCATTAAAGAGCCAACTGAACTGAAAGGTCACAGGTGCAACAGTAAATTAGTCAAAGTGTTCTTGAGCAAGACACAAAGCCCGTGTGTGACCCGAGGCTTGTGGCTGTCAATGCACAATGACCCCTCTTAAGAAATGTGCAGAATTCCTTCTAACATTGTATGTAACGCAAAGACGGAGTGAAAAAATGTGTTGGACAAGCTTTTTTTCTGTGGAATTATACCTTGTAATTAGAAAGAATTCCATGGCAAACTGTACATGAGACACTGTGCAGTCATTGTAGTTCTACACATGAAACTGTCAGGGTGAGTTTGAAACATCTTCTTCATCTTCCACACAAAGGATTCACAGCAGCTTTCTGGGGAGCACTTTCACAGAAAGCTAACAGTGATGATGTTCAGGGACAGCGTCTCTGCTGACCCTGGCACTCACCCCACAAAGAACTGCCTCATCTCCTGACGTCGTGACCGCATCATCTGCTTGTACTCTCCGATGCGGAGCTTCTTGCCGTCGATGATGCAGGTCCTCTTGGGCCGCGGCTTGTACTTGTAGTTGGGATATTTTTCCAGATGGATCTTGCTCAGGCGGGCCTGCTCCTCGTAGTACGGCTGCTTCTCCTGGTTGGTCATGCCTTTCCAGCGAGAGCCTGGGGAAAATGTTTGAGATTTTAGGTTTTTTTTATTGGTGCAATAACATTACAAAAAGACATAGGACAGTAGACCCGCAGTTAAGGGCTGTAAAGCAGGGTTCACCATGGTTTTATTATGGGGCTGTCAATCGCGCATTTTTTATCTATTCAAAATGTACCTTAAAAGAGAGATTTGTCAAGTATTTAATACTCTTGTCAACATGGGATTGGACAAATATGCTTGCTTTATGCAAATGTATGTATATATTTATTATTGGAAATCAATTAACAACACAAAGCAATGACAAATATTGTCCAGAAACCCTCACAGGTACTGCATTTAGCATAAAAAATATGCTCAAATCATAACATGGCAAACTGCAGCCCAACAGGCAACAACAGCTGTCAGTGTGTCAGTGTGCTGACTTGACTATGACTTGCCCCAAACTGCATGTGATTATCATAAAGTGGGCATGTCTGTAAAGGGGAGACTCGTGGGTACCCAGAGAACACATTTACATTTACATATCTTGAGGGACCCCTTTGAAAATGGACATGCCAGTTTTTCCTCGCTTTCTTTTTTTCCTCTCTTACTTTCCAATTCTTTAATTTAGTATATCCATCCAACTAGCCCAGTCTCTATCCTTATTATTTAATTTAATTTAATTTAATAATTTCCACCTCTGGTTTGGGAAGCCTTCCGCCCCGACACCACCGTGCCGGCCTAGCCCACAGACACATGGCCACTAGACAGGGTCCTTTACATCAGCCGCTGCGAAACTTGACTGTTTACATTATTAATAAATATTTTACATTATTAATTAATTGTGTTTCTAATATTATTTGGATATGTTATTAGGATATTCCACCACCATCATCAAATTAATTTGCATTATTATGAAATTGCTAGTAGCCTTTTAAACCAAATTAAAAAAAGAGATTTTGGTTTAGTCTATTTTTTATTTTTTTTTCCGTTTTAATTAGCTTTGTCATAAAACATATATGTATCTTATGAAATCAACATTACAGATTTTAGGGAGTGAAACATATGAGGAATTTTAGGGAGTGAGGAAATTGAAACTTCCTTACATTTAGGGACTTTAGGGAGTGATATGACATGCTTTTCTAAACTGCTTCCATGATACTGGTTGAGCACAGAGTTTGTGGTAAAACAAATAATGAGCACTGAATCAGTGATCAGACCAAGCGGCACGTTAAATCAATCTTACCAAAGAGTCACAGAATCTTGGTTAACTACATAAAAACTTCAGCATTTCTGTTTTTTTTAAGGTTGGATGTTGTCATGTGAACAGACAGCATCAAGTCTTTAACCAAGGAGGCTGTTTAAAATCAGGAGTGGATTACACTCTGCTCCCTCTTGGCTCAAGAAGAATGATACATTGTGTACTTCGTATTTTCCCCGGTAAGAGGACCTTCTGAACAAGTGGACAGGGCCATTACCGCAGGAACGCAGCACATCTGCAAAGCACTCTTGATTATACACACCCCGCCTCGCTTCTCTGTTTATCAAGGTTTATCACAAACTAGTCTTGTACTTTTGTGACACAGGAAACAGAGAGGAGGGTTTTTGTTTTTTTAAGCCTGCCACCCACTCCCCGAAGTCCAGCTGTGTTATTACGTTGGAGAGACGTGCATTGTACACAAACACAAATTCTGCTTTTTGTTCCTATATCGCTAAAGAGGCTTGATAAATTACTGAAAAAATAGGATGGTACTATTCATATTTCACTGCAAACAACTTTTAAATCAAATTATTTCACTATGAAAATTCATCAAAGTGAGGAAATATATATCTGACTTAAATTTAGATTCTCTCAGTGAAACTTCTGCACAAATAATACATCATATAAATGCAGGAAGCTTTTCGTGAAACACAAAATGCCCCTTTATTAGAGCTCCAAGTCAGGAACACAGACCCACTTAAGAAAATTGGTTAATATTGCTCAGGAGGAGCATTCAGCGACCCCTCGAGCTCACGAGAGCCCGTCGCGTCGGACAGTGGAGGTCTTCAGAACATTTCGCGAAACAACCGCCGTGCTGAGCGCCGCGTGAATGGCTATCTGTGTCGAGGAGGTTAGTATCAACACCGCTACTTTATAACTGAATGCATCCATCACACTAGTCAGGCTGACACAGTGGAGCTCTGTGTGTGAAGTGTTCCAGGTTTAAAAGCACACTAGTCCTTCTTATAGTCCGCAGCCTGCTGGTAATAGACCCTGTGAACTGTAGAAAATACAGGCAGAGGAACCTAAAGAGCGCAGAGGCTGACATGAAGAAAACCGTACCATCAACTGTTAAATACTGTCTTTGAACAAGATAGTTCAAGGAGGCAGAAACACTTTTGTAGCCTTAAACATTTTTTTGTCGTGACTTTTGTGTTTGTAAAGTGTTGATGCACACATTTTTTCACTAAATAATACACAGATTTCTTTAAAGATTAGTTTAAACTGATTTTCACCCAGATTTTTTGTTCCAACGCATCATCCAAAAGGTGATGAGTTTTCTGGGAAACAAACTGATTGTTGAGGTTTATAGTACATGAGGTTCTCCTGTGGCAAGAACAGTAAAGTCGAGAGTAAAATGGGGGGAGCACATGAAAATAAACTGCTGATTATCTGCTCAGGTCTCTCTAAGTTACTACAAAAAGTCATTTTATTTTCATACTATTTCTTCCATTTTCTAATATTTAACACAAACACTGATTACTACAGATTTTTTTGTGGGAAAATGAAAACCAAAAATACTCCACCCCAACTACATATGAGGGCGGCACGGTGGTGCAGTTAGCACTGCTGCCTCACAGCAAGAGGGTCGTAGGATCAAACCCGGCTTGGGGCACTTCTGTGAGCATATTCTCCTCCGTGTTCTCTAGCTTCCTCCCACAGTCCAAAGACATGTGGGTTAGGTTAATTGTTGACTCTAAATTGCCCGTAGGTGTTAATGTGAGCGTGAATGGTCGTCTGTCTCTATGTGTCAACCCTGTGATAGTCTGGCGACCTGTCCAAGGTGTACCCGGCCTTTGCCCAATGTCAGCTTGGATTGGCTTGGTGTTCCTGAAATCTCGAGATCTAGAACAATCACGCGATCATGAGAATGGGACGAACAGACGGACCACATGAAAACATAATGCCTCCGACCAAGGCTGTCGTCGGTGCAGCAAAAAATAGGGACAATCCTCCAAAAGCAGAATTTAAAGTAGAAGATTCATGCCTGGAATTTGTAGGAGTTTCGGGTTCATGTTGAACTCTGTCTCTCCTGTCAAAGATAAATCTGCGATATCTCACCTAGGATCTTGCTGATGTTGGAGTTGTGCATGTCGGGGAAGGTCTGCAGGATCTTCCTCCTCTCGTCTTTGGCCCACACCATGAAGGCGTTCATGGGCCTCTTGATGTGAGGCTCGGCGTTGTTCCTGCCCCGAGCCTCCCTGAACACTCGCGCCTCCGTGATATTATTACCTACACACAGGACACAAAGGAATGACATTTATCTTCTCTGTATGCCCGTCCGTCATTGACACATTCATCTTTCATACTTTCACGCTTGAAATGCAGGATACATGCACTGACGTGGATGAGCACTTCCTGTTTGTTTCTTCAGTCCTTGATCCTCGGGAGAGGATGTATAACAAAAGTATAACAAAAATGTGATGGGGGTCTCGCTGGGATGCCCTCACACAGACACACATGAGCTGTACACACCGTAGTCAGTTTGCTTCCGCCTGATAGTATCTCAGTGACGATGCTGCTGCGTTTAGTCATCTGATTCTAAACTAAACCACAATGAGAACTCTTCAACTCCTCATCGCCTGTAAACACCGGTGTTTTATGAGTAACAGGTGGGTTGGGAGAAAAAAAGTCAGTGACTTCATCCAGAGAAGGTTATTTTTTGCAACAGTATCTGCCACCTGCGTGCAACACACGGTACGGGAAGTCCTGTCATCATTCATTAAATAATTGCAAATTCTTATTTGCAGTAAACTTCATTGACCATTTACCACAACAGACTCTTCGCCCGCTTTTGTTTGCATACTTGTACTGGGTGGGATCTTGTGTCACAAACACTCGTCGTGGAAAAAAAGGAGGAGAATTCAGCCTCTTGTCATGTTCTTGCAGGAATAATAACAGTGGAAATATGTTCAAGAGCGTAAAATGTTGACATTGAGCGCTCTGTTTAGCTGTTGAGGGTGTCCTTCACCGTGGCTTCCTGAGGAGCACAATAAATATTTGTACTCCCTGAATACCTGCATGTTCTGGCTTTCTGGAAGATGCCTTCTTCTTTATTGTGGATTTTCTGAGACGACAGAACACCAGAAGTAGGGCCTCTTCTGTGTGGGGCCCACGCAGTTAAGGGTCACTGGTATCAATTTAGTCTGAACAGGATGTGACTGCTTCTGACTGAGCTTCTGCTTCTCAAAACTCATGCAACTCCTTGCTTTGATATCCCTCAAGCCTCCCGTTCTCTATCGTGTCTTTTGCGCATCCACGTACATTTCTGGATTACAAAGATTATAAGCAACCAAAGAACGAGGAGTGCGAGAATCAGGGAAGTAGGAAAAACACAACAACTTCAAGAAAAGCAAAAAAAGGGAAGAAGAATAAGGCACAAAAACAGCACAGAGACAGACTGCGGAGGCGCTTACCATCCAGATCTTCTGGTCTCGTCAGGTCGATGACTCGATGGACCATCTTCCCGGCATCCTCCCCGAGCTTCCCCAGGTGCTGGCTCAGCGTCTCATAATGCAGCCGCTCCTGCAACACAAGAAACAAGAATCGGTCAAAACTGAGTATATGGCTGGACCGTGTATGGTCAGTCTGTGAATTTGTGGCTAAATTGTTACACAAATAGTCAGTGGTCATGTATATAATGTTAAATCCTGTGATACATGTCCCCCAGGTCCGGCGAGGACACTAGGGGACGCGCTGCTCCACTCAACTGGCCGTTCAAGCCAGTTGCATTTTTTTTGCTCGCCGTTTCAAACAGGACACAACATGGCACGTAAACTTTCTGTTATTCCGTCTAAACAATCCACCAAAATCTACTCTACTAGTGAGAAATAGGCGATGCCATTGCGGAGTTTCGTTTCATTTTAGAACTAGATCGCCTAGTTTGACAGCTTTGTCCAAGTTTCGTTGGCCGGATGCGTCGCGCTGGATGGGCTCATTTGCATTAAAAGGACCGTTCCCCACCTTTTCATTTTGAAAGAGCAACGGCCAATGAGGAAACTCGAACACTTGGCCGACCAATCGTGTAACTCCATCGCTCAGTCAGTCACTCAGTGACAGACTTTTGCGTCTGCAGGGCTGGCCCTCTGCGGTAATGAAAGGTTATTCGAAGCAAGCTGCAAATAAATATGATGCGGCTGCAGCATTGCTGAAGTTTGAGCTGCCAAAGAAAAAAAAAGTTTTCAATTCCAATGCAGTCTTTATTATTTAATTGCTGGATCAAGTCCCTGTGTATGCCTGGCATCTTTTAAATTGGGTCACTGGGGATGGCTGTGATGGTAATGACAATAAAACTAATGGCTGGGTTGAGCTGGCATGGAGGGAAGTCCAGCACGGCCTCCAAAATATGGGCAGTTTATGCAGCTTTCTTTACAGTATCCGAGGGAAATGAGTCATGATGTTGGTTATGCGATAACAGACCAGTCAAAGCCCCTTGAGGGCCGTGCTAATCAAATGTCTTCCACAACCTCCCATCATCATGCGCTCTCTCTTGACTCTGCCTCCTGCCTGCCACTCCACTTCTGAGACAAATAACTTCTACAAGCAGCCCGCTTTGGGGCCTTCCAGCTAAAATTACCCCACCACGCTCCCAAACCGTGGTGGAAAACATCGAACCCTCCGCACAGCTACCGCACATCTACACTCCTCCTCTCCTCTCCTCTCCTCTCCTCTCCCCTGCCTTCCCTCCCTCCCTCTCGGCTCTCCTCCTTTTTCTGGTGACAGAGGCATTTTGTTTGACGCAAGGAATGGTTGCCGGGTGAAGTCATGCCGCGGTAGCCGCTGGCAGAGTTGGTGGAACTTAGGGGCCGGCTTGTATGTGTGCATACGTGTGTGTGTGTGTGTGTGTGTGTGTGTGTGTGTGTGTGTGTGTGTGTGTGTGTGTGTGTTTATAGATGAGGAGTCGGCGCGGGCCAATGTCAGCACTACGGCAGGGCTGTAATCAGGCCCACCACAGAACATGTGCCTGGGCAGTGCCATGCTCACCGCAGGAAGCAACCGCCTAACAAAGGACTAAAGAAAAGAGAGAAAGAGGGAGAGACAGAGGGAGATAGAGAGAGAAAAAGGAACAGGAGTGGAAAACTGAAGACAGGAATAAGGGCTTGAGACCACTGAGATGTTCTTTTTGTAGTGCTAAACAATAGCCTGCACGGGGAACGCAGCCATTGTTCATGATGATGCTTTCATACTTATGGAAGTTTAAGCTGTAAACATTAAAAGTTAACATTGATTGACTTTATAGTTCCGAAAAGATGCTAAACATGCTCTATCAGATGCACTGTACTGATTTCTAAACATCCTAAATAGTTAGAGACGTAAAAATGTTCCTGGTAAATGGGAGGAGACCGATGGAAAACTATCGCACAGTAGAGTTAGGCTTTTTCGGAAAATGGACTAAGACAGCATCAATAGAGGTCGACTGATCCAAAATGCGGCTTAACAGCAGACCTGGGTCAAAATTTGCAAATATTCCCTGCGGTTGGTCTACTTTTGGTCTACTTGAAAGTTCTTGTGGCAAATGCAATAAGGAGCTGTCTTTGCTTTGTTTAGTCAAGATTGAAATAGGTTTGGCCCGCACGCCTGCTGGTTTGATACTGGACTGCTGCCTTCTGGAGCAGCATTATAGACTTTCTTTTCTTTTCTCTTTCATGAGACTCCATATTGCATTGTGTGTACACGGCCGGATTGCGCTCCTCTAAATGCTTTTTGTCTTCATCACAGAGGGATTATCTGGTTGAGAACAGTCAATGTGAGAGGTCCTGCATGTTCAGTGCAATTACAGTGCAGAGGACGCACACTTTACAGGGAAGACTTGTATGTGTATCTGAATGGCTTTGAGACAGTAAAACCCACCCATCACCTACCGTGCTTGATATTACTATTTAACACAGGTCTGAATCGGAGCAAAAGAGAGTAGCACTTGACTCCGAAGCCGACAAATCAAGGACTAAATTAATTACACACAATGAGGTGGCAGTGGCAGAGATAAATGAAACCAAGCAGAAGATTAATTAAATATGTCCAAGTTAAATAACAAAAACAGCAGGGAAGAGGAGCGCAACGTTCACTTTAAAACCAAAAAACAAGCACCGGAGGAACAAATCACATGTGTGTATTTTAACACATAGGGGTCTGCAGCCTAATATTGCCGCTGAATGTATATTTCTACATTTAAGAGACACCCGACTCTTTTTGTTCCGCCTGATCTCTCCTCTTCTTGGCGTTTTTGCGTCTCTCCACCGTTGCTAGGTAACGCTCCAAACATCACTGTTTTTTTTTGTTTTTTTTATCCACACCGTATTGAGCTCATTACCACAGTTACAACTCGCCTACCGCCAGCACGGCCTGCCTCCAGCTGACCCGCAACCGTTTACTGTCTCCTCCCGGACCAATCAAGTTTGGCAACCTCCTCAGTCCCGCTCTCCCAGCGCTCCCTCCCTCTCTTCCTATTTTCTTCATCCTCCATGCTCTCTTTCCTTCTTCAGACTTCACTGTGTGCCGATAGAGCTGTCAGTCAGCCCTGTTCTGTTCCCCCCTCCACCCACCCACCCACCCTCCTTCTCCTTTTCACCATTCCTCCTATTCATAGCCCTTAACACCACCACCACCACCGCCACCAGCCCTCCACCCCTCGAGGCTCCAACCCCAAAGAAGTAGACACTCAACAGTCTATTTGCAGGTGCCAGACTCAGCTTTGTAGTATACATTATTATAATGTATATCATTCAGGCTTCAAATACAGCAACATTACGGCGACCTTTAATCAAGACTTGGAACCGTCTGAGCTGTCGGTTTAACAGGCTCACTTCCTACAAAGACCAAACTCAACCGGCAGAGCCAATATAAACTTCTATACAACCATTTCCTCCCTTCCTCGCCTTCCTCCAGTCTCACTCTGCTACTACCAACAGAAAACTGTGAGCACGCCGGCCCACTTCATTCAACAGGGTACAGGCAAAATACATTTCTCTATAATGGGCCTCATTAAATTAAAAGACCCTAACATTTAGAGATCTGGTCAATTTCAAAAACCCTGCATAAGTTAAGAATAAGTCTGAGAGAAATGTATGTTTAAGAAGCGACAGATGAAGGCGATTAATATGACGAACTCTGTAAGTTAAACTCTTAAAACACTTTCATTACCATGTATGATTTATAAATAGTGTGGTAAGGACAATATAACTTCTGTTCACTCTGACGCCTGATGGCAAGTTTTGTATTGCGAGGTAGAAGCTCTAGTTTCAACCTTCACTTTTTTAGTCAGTGACATTTTGTGTCGATTGTGTCAATTCATTTATACAAAAAGCTTTCTTTTTTTTTTATGTGTTGAAGGTTTTTCCTTAATTTCTTACAGATTTCAAATTTCTGGTAAAGCGTCCAAAAATCCAAACACACTTTTTTGTAGCTGCTGAAGGATCTGCTGACAGCTTTAGGATGAAACAGCTGCGATTCAGCCCTTCGGTCAACTTAAAGCTAGGGTCGGCAATGTTGAGAAAGAGTATGCTAGATTTTAAAAATGATCCACCAGAAAAATCCCAGCCCAGTGTTGCCAACTCTTCTCCAATGAAAGTATCTAGCAGCACTAGCTCCAAAAGTCCCTAAATCTAGAGAGAAAGTCGCCAAGTCAGCAACACCGACAGTCCGTCCCTTTAGGCCTCTCTCTCCAAAGCCACTCCCCCAAAATGATCATTATGGACGTAAACAACAAACATGGTTATTTTTAGTACTAACAGCTGTCAAGCTAGCAGCTTATGGAAGTGCTTGTGGAGTGTGCGCAGGTGGGCTTATTACAGTCCAACCACAGATACTGGATTTTTTTTTTTGTCAGAACATATGATTTATTGATTGCTGTCGGGATGTAACGAAAATTTCAACAAATATAACCAAAAATATTTTTGAAGAAGATTACCAACCCTAGCTTTAACTGTTTAAATTTCGTGAGCACAGACACCAAAAACATCCCCGTCATTTAATGTTTGAAATTTTAGAATCGGCTGTCGAGTGATTGTTTGCATACCCGGCATTGCCCAAAGTGGGAAAACAGATCTTGCAGTGATAAAAAAACAGAAGTTTGTGTTCCTGCTTATGTGGCCTATACATTTACCTGCACTCAGTCTGCCATCACCCACCATGTTCACCTCCTATGGAAACAGGAAACGTGTTCCCCTCGTGGCTCAAAGCAGTGTATTATTTTTCATCGAAACTTTACGAAGCTCCCGTGCAGAGCTGTCCCACTTTTTAAGATAACTAAGAATACCACGCAGACTTCTACATGTTGTGACGTTTGTATTTTAATTAGTTAGAGCCCAAGTGAACAACCTACCGGGGACACATGATTGATTTTGGTGTTTTCATCCACAACATGTCAGCTGAGTAATGCACCAATCTCTCAAAAAGTTGGTGTTTTCCTTTAAGTGGCTTTAGGGAGTGTTTTGTGGCTGTTTAGATGAAAAAAAAGGGCACAAGCTTTTTACGCACACACACACACACACACACACACACACAAACATACATGCACACGCCCCCACACAGTCATACGCGGCGGCTATTTCAGTGAGCTTTGGCAGCCGCAGGCCAGCTGGAAGCAACGTAAGCGTAAGGTGATACTCAACAATGCCACTAACTGGCCAGGCCTCTCGTCTGTACACCAGCTATAATGACATTAACATGGCCAAGGCCAACGCAGAGCCAGGACACACACACACACACACACACACACACACACACACACGCACACACACACACACACACACACACACACACACAGACACACAAAAGGAGCCCAGGATCACTTTCAGCTCTCAGCGAAATGTCTATGTCGTCTATGCTTGAAATGAATGCTGCGGGACAAAAATACACAAACAGAAAGCGGAATAAACGCAAACACACACATACTCGGACGTCACCGCGACGAGTCGAATCAGCGCAGGCAATAAATAGCTCACTATTACACTGAGATACCGTTTACAGCAGTTGTCTCATTCCCTCCAAAGAGGCCTAATATGCTGCGTTAGTACAATGCCATAAAACAAAAAAAGGCTTGGCCAGAGCTTCAAAGTTTTTGAGGATTAGTGTAACAAATTTGTTCGACGAACAGAAAACAACACACAAATCCAAGGTAAAGAAAAAGAGCCGGTCTCGCTGCCTCCCGAGGTGGAGCGGGTGAGTCACACTCTCAGCATCCAGCAAGTTCCATCCATGAATTGTTTAAGACAGAGCAAAGCCTTTGAGTGCTTTAGAAAAAAAAACACGCACACACACACACACAAAAAAAAGTTCTCCATCCCAAAGAAAAAATTATGTATTTAAAGCTAAGAGAAAGAATCTTTGAGCTGCTGTTGTTAGGTAACGAATAACAAACTGACAACAAACACCAAGGCCTGCTGTCGTCCTCGAACCGGAAACAATTACTTTGAGACTTTCCAAATGAGCTTTTTATTAGGAGGCATGGAGCTATAAACCAAATTACTGCATTGCTTTGGTTTTGTTCTTATAAAGTTGGAAAATATAGAGCTTGAGAAGCACACGGGGCTCTCCCTGCAACACCTTAATCTGCCATCATTTCAAAGTTAAAGGCACGGTGGGCGATCTGGAGAAACCAGCAAGAGTACAGTAGATTTTTAAAAACGATCCAGCCGAAATGAGCCGGTTGCCAACTCTTTTTCAATGAAAGTAGCTAGTAGCATTAGCTGCTAACTAGCTCCAAAAGTCCCGAAAGTATAGAGAGAAAGTCGCTTAGTCAGCAACACTGAGAGTCCGTCCCTTCAGGTCTCCCTCCAAAGCCACTCCCCCAAAATTATCATTATGAACATAAACATATTACTCCAGTGACGTGCAATTAGTGTACGGGCAGAGTGTGCATAGTCAGGTAGACAGTTTACCTTAGCTTAGCTTGGCTTATTACAGTCCTGCGACAGCCGCAGATACCAGATCTTTTTCTTTTTTTTGTCAGAGCATTTGATTTATTGATTGTTGTCTGGATTTAATAAAAAATTCAACTAATATAACAAAATATGTTTCTCAAATCTTCCCCAACCCGACTTTTAACTTTGTGTAAAAAGCTCTTTTAAGCTCAAACTTATTTGGGAACATTTGTGGTATTTTTCTCCAGCAGACCTGCAGCAGACAACTCAAATTAAATCTTAATAAACAATTTATTAGTATAAGCTGTTGTATAATTTATATTTATGAGCTTCTCAGTGTTTACTAGCATAATCACTTATAAAAAAAAAAAAAAAAGTCAACTTGGGACTGTAGATAAGTACAGCGGAGATATATATTTTGCCCGATTTTAGGATGTTTTCCTCCTGAAGATGCGAGGCAAACAAGTCCAAAAAAAAAATTCAAAACAGCCTATCCTTGGAGTGCACCGATCGTGACCTACTTGGGGGTTGGTGGGTTCAAAGTCTCCACCCCTAAAATATTCATGAGTTCCTCTCCTCCTCCTTCTCCTCATCCCGGCGAGCAGCATGGGATCAATTGCGCAGGAGAGCCGGTCTAATCATGTTCCCTATTTTAGTGAATGTCTGATCCCTGGAATCTGTGATTGGCTGATCAGGCTGATTGAAGATGTTTTGGAATATGGATGTCCCTCTGGATATGAGATCCTGCTACAAAGGCCCTGTCTCCTTCAGCCCAAGGGGGGAGAGATGAGCGGGGGAAGAGGTGAGCGTGGAGGGGGGGAGGTCCCTTCCCAGAGAAAGGCCCTTTAATTGGGCTAAAACCCCGAGGCCGGGATCCCCCCTCCAGGGCAAGTGGAGAGCTGGACTCCATTATACACACACACACTAATGTTAACACCATCTCTTCTCCCAAAAAAACACCCACTCAGTCTCAGTCAAGGCAGGCACACAAACACACACACACACACATACGCTCACACGCCAAAACCATCACTTGTCATTGGCCCAGCTGCTCCCTCTTCAAAGCTGTTGGCTTCTGGGTGGCCGTGGAGATGAGAGGAGAAAAGAGAAGTCCTCAAGAGCTGCAGCCCGAGCCAAACAACGCCAAATATCATCCATGAATATTCTTCAGGCTCATGCACAAGAAACCTTGAACACTCGGCCAACAAAATACTGGAGAAAATAAGACATAGAAGCGAGGAGATCTACAGATGTGTGTCTGTGTGTCGGTGTGTGTGCAAAGGAGCAAAAGAGAATATTAGGTGGATCTGAAGGCTTTATAGGGATAAATGCAAAAGAGATCATCTTCCATTTTCTCCTCCCCACATCACTCTGCATGCTCCTCTAGCTGCGGGCAGTTTAGACGATGTGTGCACATCTTTTACTGAAGGAAAAGTAGTGATACTACATTGTAAAAATACACAAAGTAGCATTCAAAAGTTTACTTATATTTAGAAATATGTAGAAAGAGTACTGCCCAGGTGCTCAAGTATAAGCAACTAAGAGGGTGATATTCTTTAGGAAATGTACAACGGCTTTATATATATACTGTATATATATATATTTATATATCGATTATTTGACATTTTGTTGTGTACTTTTACTTATTTTTTTTTCAGGGCTGTCAAAGTTAAAGCGATAATTACACGTTAACGCAAATTAATTTTAACACCACTAATTTCTTTAACGCATTAACACAACTTGTGATTTTTAGGTTGTAGCGGGCTCAGTTATAAAGCTAGAGTGAAGATACCAGCACCATATAATACTATATAAACCCAATGAATCCATTGGTACCGACCATGTCATAATAGCTTGTCACGAAGGACGCTCAATAACGCTCAATAACGCTCAATAACGCTCAATAACGCTCAATAACGCACCAAACTAACTCAAAATTTTGGCGAGGAAAAACTGTCATGGCCCTTTTCAAAGGGGTCCCTTGACCTTTGACCTCAAGATATGTGAATGAAAATGGGTCCTATGGGTACCCACGAGTCTCCCCTTTACAGACATGCCCACTTTATGATAATCACATGCAGTTTGGGGCAAGTCATAGTCAAGTCAGCACACTGAAACACTGACAGCTGTTGTTGCCTGTTGGGCTGCAGTTTGCCATGTTATGATTTGAGCATATTTGTTTATGCTAAATGCAGTACCTGTGAGGGTTTCTGGACAATATTTGTCATTGTTTTGTGTTGTTAATTGATTTCCAATAATAAATATATACATACATTTGCATAAAGCAGCATATTTTCCCACTCCCATGTTGATAAGAGTATTAAATACTTGACGAATCTCCCTTTAAGATACATTTTGAACTGATAAAAAATGTGCGATTAATCACCATTAACTATGGACAATCATGCGATTAATCGTGATTACTACTACTACTCGTTAACTATTTTATTCGATTGACAGCCCTAGTACTTTACTTATATTTTTTTTATGTTGGAGGTACAGCTTCCTTTAAAGGCTGGTAAATAAAAACTCTAAATATGTTGGTTAAATAAAGTGCAGACAAATATTGTTGCTGAGTTTTTCCTCCACAGTTAAGCAAAAAGACAAAGAAACAAAGTTGCTTAAGATAGAAAAAGAAAACTCTTGAAATTGTACCTCAACAAAGTACAGTGCTTGTGTAAATGTCACTTTCCCCCACTGCCTGCTGGTGTGTGTCACATGAACCGTAACGTTACAGTACATGTGTCTTTGCATTTGTGTAGTGTACTGTATGTTCGTGTCTGCATGTTTGAACCCGAATTCTTTCTTCACATGAAAGAAAATGCCTTTGAAAACCGCATTTACACCATGTGATTCTTATAGACCTTATCAGTGAAGTGTGTCTGTGTGTCTGAGAACCTTTTTTTCTGTAGCCACATGTGATTCCTCTCTAACCTTGTTGCCGTTGTTGAGGGTCATGCCGCTGAGGGCCGACAGTTTGGCCTCCAGACTGTGGTGTCCCGGCTGCTGCTGCTGCTGCTGCTGCTGCTGCTGCTGCTGGTGGTGGAGCTGCTCCCTCTGGATCTGCTCCCTCATGCTCCGGGCCTCCTGGATGGCCTTCATCACCGCGTCCTGGTCCCCAAACAGCGCCGTGGAGTTGAGGCTGGACAGGATGTCTGGGGGAGGGGAGGGGAGGACGGAATAGGAGAGGGGGGACAACTGTCTGTCACTTTGACTGGCAGGAAAGCAAAGAGGCTTCAATACGAGAGGTCAGGGTTAATTTCTGTCTTCCTTTAATGATGCCTTTTTCATCAACATCAAATATGAACGACTAAAGAGTGAATAATTAAAGTTTAAGAAAAAAAAAAACAATCTCAGCTATATTTACTGACTCAAAAAGCAGTTTTTGACCTTCTCTATTAAAAGGGATATTTTTGAAGTTTGGTTGTATGAGGTACTTATCCATAGTCTGTGTATTATCTACAGTAGAAGGCTGTTGGCTCGCCCCCATTTTAGAGAAACAAACAGGAGTACCGACACCGGAGCAAAGCAATGTACTGCTGTGGACGGGGACGAGCAAAACGTATTTTAGCCTCCTTTAAACGCCCACCTAAAAAAATCAATATCAGTTTAAGTGTACGCTATATTTAGAATATTTTCACAGCTTTATCTTGCCATCAGACAGCCCTTCCTTCTCCTTTCCAACGGTGAACTGAACTGAAAGTGAAACTTATCTACACTTATCTCTCTCCAAAGCCAGCGGGCTTAAATGGCAAAAACAGTATAAATACGTTTCACTTTCAGTTCAGTTCGTCGTCAGAAAATATTCTAAATCTAGCATACACTTGAACCGATATAGATTTTTTCTAGGTGAGCCTTTCTTTTAGGTGGCTAAAAAACATTTTTCTACCGCCCCCGTCCACAGCACTGTATTGCTTTGCTCCTGTGCCGGTACTCCTGTCTGTTTCCCCATACTAGGGGGCGTGCCAACTGTCATCTACTGTATGTAATACACTGACTATGCATAAATACCTCACACAGCCCCACTATAATAAGTTGTTTGATCAGATTTGATTGAAAATAGCAAGGCAACATGAGCAAACAACCCCGACTGTCATCAGATTCCGATTCAAAAGCTCTGATTGGCGTTCGTGTATGTGACATCACTTTTTCCCCCAACAAAGCCACTTCAAACTAGTGAGAAGAGAACAGAGAAACCCACAAATAAAGAAACCTCATGTGAAATGACAAAAATCATTCCAACTTTGGCAGTAAAAATTATATGTAAATGTAGAACCCTATCTCTCATACTAAAGCTGAGAATATTTAGGCATCTAACAAATCAGTTCAGGTACCAGGACTTACTGAAATTAAAAAAGTTATGTTATGTTATGAATCCCATTGTAGTCTTTACAAAACAAGTACCAGTTCTTCTAATGGTTCTTGAGACGTCAGAAAAGTGCTATATGGCACCATTGTAAATAAGTTTAATATTTGAACAATGCTTTTATGCTCCAAGTCTGCAGTTCATCTGTATAGCAAAACTCGCTTTTCCAGTGCTTGTGCACATGCATTTGGGTATCTGGAGCGTTTACAGTACCAACCCACAAACTGTGAAATAAGACAACCCAGTCAGTTTTTTGTGGGTTGTCTAGATCAGAAAACATGTGATTCAACAAACCATTCAGACATTCAGACAGAGAGTGAATACAGGTATATTCAGACAGACTTTAGGAGAAAAATAATTTGAACATTAAAGCTAGTATGTTCTAGTAGAAACCTAAAATACAAGTATGAACCTGAAAATGAGCATAACATGTCGTCTTTAAAAAAAAAGAGGGTTTTGATTCGCATGCTGTTGAACCACAACTCTAACCCAGTTTGGTGCACGTGTGTGGTTAAATGCTACTTCATGTGCTGAGAACCAAAAAATTTCAGAATGGCTGCATACAAATTCCTATGAAATAATATTTAAACATCTGTATAAAAAATGGGATATTTTTCCAAACTCTTATTGGGTCCAAATGTTGCTATAAAGTTGTTTTCCGGTCCACTTGTGTCTAAACACGACAGAACCTCCTCCCCCTTGTTTATGTGCCGCGCTTCACACTTTTTGAAACCGATGCACACTTGAAGAATGAGAGAAAAAAATAAATAAATAAAAGGGATGCAAAGTTTCCGTCGCCCTCCTCGTTTAATTAGCAGACAAGTAGGAAGCACTGTATGCTTGGGTGGCCGTTAAAATGGGCAAAAAATAACTTTGCAGGGAACACGAGCGTCGCGTCCTCAAAGCCACTCCAGAGGAGCTGGCGAAATTGTTTTCTGGGGGGATATAATGAGAGGGTTTAGATTGGCCTTAATAACAGATAGCAGAGGTAGGGGCATAAAAGGTCTAGCGCGGGCAGACAATGATGTGAGGAAGCTCTTAAAAACCAAATAACGTGTGCTGGGTTTCACTGCTTCCGCTGCTGGGGTTTTCATTGGGGCTAAATACAGGGCTTTGGACTCCTGTAAAACACAAACACACACACACACACAAACACACACACACACACAGGTCTCCTCGTGGGGTTGAGGTGTCTGCAGTCTATCAGACTCATGCGACGCTGCCTGGTTTGTCTGTGTGTGGCGGGGAGGAGGGAGGTGTTTGGGTGGGTGATGTTTTTGTTTTTCCGGTTGAGGGGAAGACACAGTTTAACGCTGGAGCGAGGACATGTTTGCTCTGGATGGATGTACAGTACAGATGTGAACAATACGCTGGTGTCTTGAGTGTTTGTTTGTGTGCGGGACGGCATGTATATGTAGTCACTGTTTCCCCTCAGATTAGTTTTCTTGGCATGGCGAAGCAGCTTTTAGACCATGTGATTCTTATTGAACATGTCAGTAAAGTCAATTCTAATGTATTTATTCTAGGCAAGGAAACGCTGGTGTAAAAGTGTGTTTGTTACCTACCCAGAGAGGTGTTCCTGCCCATGCTGCTGAGGGGGCTTGGGATGCGGCCCTTGCCCATGCCTGAAGGGCTGGTCTTGTTTCCGGAGTACAGACTGTGCGTCGGGGACGTCGGGGAGCGAAGAGGCTCGGCTGTCTTGGGTCTGGCTGAGAGGTTCAATGGCTGTGTGGATCCTTCCTCCTGTTAGTAAAAAAGGACGCAACAGAGTTTAATATATCAGGATCTGTATCAGAACTGTGGCACAATATCAGATTTTCACACATGATTATTGTGGCCAAAAGAATTAACGATAACAATTAAAAAAAATGAATCTTTAACTTTGATTATTTTGTGTTTTGTCTCTTTTTTAGCAAATAATTTACACTCAAAATACTAGTGTAGGGAAGTGGAGAGTGAGTCTGAAACCATAACTATAAAATGATTTAAGAGGCTCTGCATTATTTACATATTATATGTGTATTATTAACATGATATCAATTTTTCATCTCAAAATAAAATTGATTTAATTTCATTCTTAAAAATGCTGTCAATATCTGTACATTGCAACACCCCTAATCAGAATGTAACTTAAAGAATCCATATCAACAAGCAATGGGTCACAATTTTTTTTATTTTTTTTTGTGAGTGTTTTTGTGCGTGTGTGTGTGTGTGTCATTAGTATGTGGTCCTGCTTATAATTCAGTGTCACTAAGACTTGTTTATACCCTGTGGAGTCTTTGACCACTAGTAGCGCAGTGAGGCAATGTTTTGAAGAGTGTTGTCGGTATGTCGCACATGCATGCAGGTTCGCGATACGCAGGCCTGCCTATGGTTTCCGCTCTATTCCATTGATCAACATCTAGTCACTAATTCACCAAGAAACGTGGTAAGGTCAGACACAGTGGGTTTAAGCACTTTTTGTTTGGGTTGCACACAGTTCATGTTTTGTATCAAAGGTGCCGTTAGCACTCACTTGGTGGTTGCCTAGCAACAATATAAAATAAAAAGATAAAGCAAACTGCAAAAAAAACGCTCTGTGTGATCGGGGGAAAAAAAGGCGCTGCGGTGCGCCGCGAGTTTTGTCCACCTGCAAAACGTGTACTGTGTGATCATCAGGGCCTAATGCAGCAACAAAGGCGAGGAAGACGAAGAAGACTGCTAGCAAACAAACATTCAAATCAAATTCTTCCAAAAATCTACTTTGCAAATGTTTTATGCAGGAAAAAAATGCAGTCAACACATCCATAGGCACGGTAAGCTTTGGGTGGTATATAGTGCAACATTTTGGTAAAACTATATGTTTCTGCTGTGGAAATGGGTCGCCATTGGAAGTGTAATTGATTCAATTTAAAATGACCACAGCCGCTGATTTTCAATTTTGTCCAAAGTATCCCTTGAAGTGCTTAAGTGATGCTCCCACTCACTGATCAGTCATCCCTATCACGTTTTTGCCCTTCAATAAATGAATTCCACTGCTAACCTCTGTGAACCTGACAAGGGGGGAAAAAAACGTTGCCGTGTACCTTCTAATCTAAACAATGGCACCTTTGTGCAATTCCTCTATTCCTAATCAAAGCTTCACGACCACATTGATCCTCACGAGGAATCCCCTGGAAAAGGAAAAAGTGGTGTAACGCACGTCAACGCGGCCTGACTGCGGCTCTGTGTGTTGGCAGCGAACGCTTAATGAACGTGGATCTAATTTGGAGCTGCAGCTTCCGCTGAGGGAAGCGTTGAGAAGGAGAGGAGTTTAGGACGGGCTTGGCTAGGAAGGAGGGAGATGTGGTGGTGGTGGGGGGGTGGGGGATTAGGCTGCGGGTGGCATGCCAAAGTCGGGGGTGGGCTGAGCGTGTGTTCGGGGGTTAGCAGCGGAGGGCGGGGAGCTCGGAGGGGCACGGCACTACTGTTTGAGTGCGGTGAGCTCTGACGCCGGTCTATTGTGACGCCGGTTGCAGCTGTGCCCCACACACACACACATGGCTTCCATTACTGCCTCGTCGTCGAGTAAAGATGAGGCGTACGCTCTCTCCAGTGAAGGGCTCTGGGCTCCTGCCAAACAGCAGCCAGCGCCAGTGTCAGTTTGTGAGTTTGTGTGTGTGTGTGTGTGTGTATTAGTGTGTGACTTTTAAATAAGCTGTTTCTAATTGTCGCTGAAAAGCACGGGGCCACGCGCAGTTTGTTGTTTCAACAACTTCCAAATTTCCAGCCTCTCACTTTTACTTGAACCGATCATTATTATTCTTGTGTGTTTTCCTATCATATATATTCTGGAACTCACTCTTTCCTTTGACTTGTTGTTTGTTACTTTACACCATAGAGACTGCTTTTTCTCCCATGCGTAGCCCTTATACACTCATCTAATTCCCAGCTGCTTGTTTAGTATTATATAGTCAACACGGTGCTGTTGTCTTTGCTGCTTCTTGATCCGTCCTGAATTGCGATCACAAATGCGTCCACCTGGCTCGTGTGAAATCCTGTTGAATCATATAAACAACTTCCACATGAACCATTTTACAACAACGGACTCACCTTGATGTGAGCGACGGGACTGGATGATCGCTTCTCGCTCTTCAGGGCGGAGGGGGAAAGGGGACCGGAGGAGTTGGGAGCCTGCGGGAGGGGAGCCATCTTGGCTCCTGGTGAGATCTGCATGCTTGCCAGCTGGGCGGCATACAGCTGCTGCAAAAAGGGAAGAAACCAGCAAAACCGACAGGCTATTAACATCGCTCGCCAGCAGCTAGTCAGTGGCTTTCCTCTTTTATTCTCTTCTTCTGTGCCCCCCCCCCCAAACCCTTGATCCTGTTGTGTGTTTTTTTCCCGCTGTATCCTCTTGATGGGTGTGTTTTCTGAGCCAAACACACACGAAACTCACACACACCTAGATCTGACAGGAGCGTCCCACACAAATGGAAGATTTGTTTAAGGGGGCGAGTGTTTATCAGGGAGGCAATCCAGTAAAACATTCTTTTTATTTTAAATAAATTAACTACGATCCATCTCTGACACTTATTCTTTGAGCAGATGCCGGGAGCAGCTTGTATATCGATTTGCATCTAGAAATATATCCAGACAATAGCTACAAAAAAACTTTGGAATGCTTCGCTTGAATCCTCCTTAAGTTTAATATTGACTAACTATAAAATTGGATATATATTACTCGGTTCTGCACAAATATGAGCGTGCATGGAAATTAGCTTTTTTAGACAATGCCTGGCTCAGTGCTGCTCACAATTAAAGGCTTTATTTTTCAAAAAACAATGTGAACCACAAATGGAAATCAGCCATGGGGCTGTTTTTGTTATTCTGACTATATAACCTTTTTAGAGTCTTGGCTTTCACAGCAGAGCTGTAATTGTAAATGTTAATAGTCAAATAAAAATAGGATCGCAAACAATACTTTATAAGTCTCAAAAACGCTCAAGACTAATCTTGTCTCATACGGTTAGTCATTGCATTAAGTTTCTTCACTAACATTAATCCAAAAGACAAATAGTGAACAATCATTTTTTAAGTAGGTGTAGTCATACTGCTATTACATCTTGGTCATGAGTCAATTGAAAATAATGTAAAAATAATAGAAAAAAAAAGACTTGGAAAGTATAAGCCATCTGCCTTCGGGGTTGGAGGATAACATTAAATGTTACAAAAAAAAAAACCTGTACTGATTTTCCATCCAACAAAAATCAAAGAGTCAAATGCTCGGCCCGCAGTCCAGGGTCTTCTAAATCAAAGCTAGCTAGCCAGACAAACCGCTGCTTGAAACCACTGTCAACCCCTGTCTAAATGCATTGGAGTGTGAGTGCTGGAGTATCAAAGAGCCTGTCCTCAGGAAAACCACCCAGACGTGGCTGGCCTTCACTTCCCTCCTCTCCGTCTTTCTCTTTCTGCTTTCCTCTCATTTCGTTACTCTCACCTCATCTATACTCTCCCCCCTCGTTTCTGTCTTCCTTTTGTCCTGTCTTTTGATCTCCCGCTGACTCTCTCCCTTTTTTCCTCTGTCTCTCATTTTTGTTCCAAGATGAACTCATATTATCTTCTCCACCATCTCCATCTCCAGCTCCATCTTTCGCTCTCTCTGTTTTTACTCTCTGCCCCCTCAGCCTAAACCGCCCCCAGTGTTGTGAGATCTGATTTCCCTGCAGTCAAAACTGCAAAGCCTCCTGGGACCAGAGATCCAAAAGCAAAGAGTGCTCAATAGAGAAAGAGAGAGAGAGAGAGAGAGAGGGGGATAGAGAGTGTTGCGCTGCAGACACACGAGACCACCGTCGCTTCCCCGCCGAAGCGCCAGGCTCAGCGGTTGGGGCCAGAGAAGAAATTGGCTGGCCCTCTTTCCACTTCTCTCGGAGCGATATTAAACACAAACAGAAGGGGCCTCGCCGTTGAAACAAAGCCCTGATGTCACGCCGCTTATTTTCCTTGGAAGGCACCAGGAGTGCTCGGGCCAACCCTTGGCGATATGAGATCCCCGTAAGAATGTGCCTTGAATGGCTGGTGGTGAGGCCTCTCGCGTCAATCAAGCCGACCGCAGAGTTACTTCTGGTGATGCCTGATATTCTTACAGCTCTGAGGAGAGCAGGGGGCCGGGTGCAGACACACGAGTCTTTGAGGTAAAACACACAGTTAGGATCTCACACTCGTGCCTTCACAAACACACACACACACACACACACTGAGGGTGTTCTGCTGTTAGCAGCGATTCCGTCAGCGATTCCAAATCAGACGAGGGAACTGTTGAACAAACAAAAGACTGAGAATAAGAGCTGGTGCTTTATTTTTTTTCTCTGTTTCTTAAAGACACTCTTGAGATTGATTGGCGACTGGGGAGGCCAATGTGCTGCGTAAACAACCCCAACCAGAGCTCTCGCCGTTCAGTCAACCCTCGAGGGAAGACAATGCCGCAATTTCCTAAATTACAAATTGACAAAGAGGGCCTCGGACCGCGGCGCAGCTGTCCAGACTATCTGACGTTAGTGCTAATTTGACTAAAATCCAAATGATTAGTCTGTCATCTTTGGCCCTCCTGATCATCAGCAGGTTTTTGTTCAATAGCCTGAGCCTACTTTGGCATTAAGAAGAGCAGAGAGAAGGTGATGTTGTTGTGGTCTGGGTGTGGGCAGCACTGTCCAGACTGCTGTATTGTAGCCTGCCAACAGCCTCCTCTATGCTCAGACCGGCCCGTCCCATTAGGACTGAGTGGAGAATCCCTTTCGCTGGCCTCTCTTAGTGTCGAGCTGCTATCGATCCCAGGAGCGCGCAAAACAAATGAGGTTTTGTCTTTTTCAGCAGGTTTGCAGGGGGAGGAGGAGGAGGGTGAAATGGATCGACTGCCACTGAGCTGGACCGCACAGAGGACGGAGACTAAATATTGCACTTGGAGGGTTAGCAGCATCCAAGACAGTGAAAGAGATACACAGCAGAGAGGCCGGCTGCATAAAGACAACCATTATTTCACTTCCAGCTCCCTTTTACGGAGCAGATGCTTCGTTTTTTTTAAGTCGAGACAAACCAAATCTTTCCGATCATTGTCCTCATTTTACGACAAAGAAAGCCATTCTGGCGTAATCAGTGTTTGGGGCGGAAATCATGACTCCGGGGCACAAAAGTTTACTCCAGACACAGAAAACAGAAATAGGCCGACAGACGGCAAGAGATGTCTTATGATTTCAACAAGAATGTCTGCTAAGCAACTGTATTTCACTCGCATTAGCCGCGACAAAGGGGGCCTTTCTTCAGCAGGAATCCACTGTTTGTGAAGGGGTCTACTCTGAGGCTCTGGAAACAATTGGCCCGATCGAGTTCCCACGCCGATAGCACGACACTGTGCTATCAAAACTTGTAGGTCAGGTCATGACGAGTCAAACACAATATGGACAGCTTTGGCCAAATATTTCCTGATTAGTTATCCTGCTTGAGATTTCATAGGTTTCTTCAATTGAAGACAAAAGGAAATGATTATTGCTGTTCTGATTTGGAGATAAACCTCTCGTAGCTTGTGCAGGTTTATTTTCACTCCCTGACATTACCGTATGCTCTTTCTGTATGCCAGTCTATGCCCACTTGACCATCAGTGCCAGCCGGCTGTCTGAAGGCTCGCTACGGGGCACAACATCTGGATGAGTCTGGCTACAACATCTGTCCATCCTGTGCTGAGCACAGATCTGGCATTAAAAGGGTCTGATGCCAGCTGGTGTGTTCTTGACTACAGTATGTAGCAGAGGAGACTGCTAACGTAGAACTAACATGGTGTAAGTGTGTATTTACAATGCCTTTTTTTTGATAGGCTAATGCACAGTTTCACACACTGGCGTTTTGTGAAGTGTAGCGTAACCGAGACTAATAACCAAAAAACACTTAAAAACAGACAAGATCTCAGTGTGTGTCGTGACATCACTGACGCCTTTACAGTAGCGCCTTGTTTAAATCCCAACTGACAGACTCACCAAAAGACGCATTAGTTTGCTGAACAAACAGCGAAGGAAAAAAAAAACGCATTCTATTGATTACAAATGATGATTAATGACCCATTAGTGCATGCAACTACATAAATTGCACCATACCTCACGCTATGATGCGCATTCCATATTGTATCCTGTAAGTGCACGCCTTTTAATGAGTGCAACAGTGCCTCAGTTCACACATCACCGACATGACAAGCTACAAGCAGCACAGAGTCAAAGGGGTCAAGGCTGGAGGCAAAGGCCAGAGACAGTTCTCATGCGTGATTAATACGTTAGCAAGGTTCAGGGTAAAAAAAACATCCACTAACAATAATTTCCGATGCTGTCGTTGTCCCTCAACTCCAGAAAGGCAGAGCCCATAAGGAAAGCAGAGCCAGAGAAAGAGAAAGAGAGAGAAACGCTGTGGCACTATAGCGTAACCACAATGGCGAAATGAAGGCCAAAGTGGCTTATAGTAGTGCGGGATGTTTCTGTTCATATCAGAATCACGTTAATTCAGGGTTTCCTGCAGAATTTTGTAGCAGATGTAGACCACCTAACCTGATATAAAGACCTCCGCTAACATTAGGAGAAAACACAGCAAAGGCCATGTCTGTAATGAGTTAGGAGTTTAGACAACTATACAGTGACCAAATTGAGATGAGATGCATCCATGGAAGCATAAAAGACAACTGGATAAAGTTGGAGGCGTCCATTATGAGAGTTGCTCATTGGCCAATGAAGCCAAAATGGCCCCGACTGCGAGTGATAAAATACTGGGATCATCCGGCGATCTTCCGCCTCCATTGGGCTCATTGAGCAGGCGCAGTAGTGTTTCCTTTAACTCCACCTCCCAGAGGTCCAGCCTCAGTCTGGGGCTCTTTCACATGAACGGAGGAAAGAAAAAAGACTCTGGATTTGGCTATTAGTGCATTTTACAACTTTTAGGACCTAATGATTTAAATAGAGGCTATTCAAGTGTTCGTACTGGGAAATTGATTTACCAAAAAAAAAAATGTGCCGCTGAGTTACAGACGTCTCTTTTCCAATGTAAGTCTATGGGAAAAAGTATTTTTGGGCCCAACGGCATCACGTGACGGACACGGAGGTTGTAATTCCACCATTTGGCCACTATGAAAAGCCTGGGGGCTTGGATGTATCAGGATCAGGGTCATTGATGGATCATCATATGTTCGCTGTATGGTAATTGGCTCAATTACTATAAAAGATTCTGGGGGAAACCCTGTAGTTGTCGTGCTTTCCAACACACAAACACACAGCAAAGACACTCCAAAAAGATGCAACCAATATAATACAATGATACGTCTCCATGCAAGAATACAGGGGTTAATTCAATTCAAGCAGCAGAACCATATCAACTTCACAAAGTAAGCATTCATTGCAAGGTTGTCAGATTGCAAAGCAGCGGTACACTATGCAGGTGTTTTTATTGTATCCATCCAATGTATATTCAAGCGCTACTGTACCCCAGCACAAAGAGCGCTACTGGCACATTTTTGGAGATGAAGATACATAACTAAACAAGCACATCTCATAAATCTCATCGTGATTGCTTTTGGCTTAGGCATTGTTGTCAAAACAATGTCCAAACATGTGCTGGAAGCCAGCGCCTCCGTCTCACAAACATTCCTCAGATAATCACACGTTTTTTTCTCTTCTCTCTATCTCGTGAAACACTTCCCCACGCTCTCTGTCTTCCTCCCTTCTCCCATGTCTCCTACTCGATTTCAGCCAACGCCGCGATGAGAAGCTTCCTCTTTCATTCAGGTTCCTCTCTGCCTCTCATTCTCCACGTCTCAGGCAGTGTTTAAATGTGAATGAGTATGCATCTCCGACACCATTCATCCTCTTACCTCTCACTCGTGCGAGAGGTAAGAGACTCTTTTGATCATTTCAAAGCCAAGAGTGGAGATATGCTTGCGCTGCGCCTCGGCGCCAATCCCCTTGGCGCAGCACGGCGCTTCGCTAAGTCAATAGCGGCTAATGAGGGCCTCGATAAGCGTAAAACCACAATACAGATTGAATAAATTGAGATAAGGATTCTTGTAACATCCAAAAGCCACGCCATGGTAATGACTGACATGATGAAGCAATATTGTTTGCCAGTGAAAAAGCTTTTGAGGGCTTTTGTTCTTTTCACTGATACAGCAGGAGGGGTGACGGGGTCGTGTTGTGAAATTCCAAACCGCCTTTAGGGAATAGCGATTTCATTTTTCCTTTCTTTTTTTTTTGTTTTTGTTTCGCTTTTTTTTTTTTTCTTTGCAAATATGTTCTATGATAACCATTATGGATAAGTGCTATTCTCAAACCACAGGTGTCAAGCAGCAATAAAATATTTGATGAATTGCCTGGGCCAGGTGTTGTGCTGGTGGGGCGGAATTCCTCTGTGATTCATCATAACAGCTTTTGTCTGACACAGCTGACAGGCACCAGATAAGCTGGATAGCATGTTAGCGTCGGCTTATAGAGCTTCATCTTTAAAGCGTCATGTTGTTTTATTGAAAGAAGTTCACTCCATTAAAATTCATTAAGAAATAAGCTTGTGATCTGAGGCGGTTAATGCATGCTGGGCCTCCTCCAGCTTCCATTTCTATTTCACATTGTCATTCTGCTCGTATGGATGTTTTGGGGGGTTATTTATGAACATATACTGCAACATGGAGCAGCTGAGACTATTGGGTAATCGTACAAAGAACCAAAGTCAGGAAATAATAGCAGGCACTTTAGTGGCAATTTTTTTTTCAGCTTTTATTTTGGTGGTTTTATCTTTTCAAAATAAACTTCCGTTTTCACAGGAAACAGGTTGGTTAAGTTTAGGCAAAAAAACTACTTGGTTAGGTTTAGGAAAAGATTGTGGTTTGGGTTAAAATAACTAAGGAAGTGGCGTTACTTAAAGAGGACCTATTATGCTTATTTTGAGGTTCATACTTTTTGTATTTTGGGTTTCTACTAGAACATGTTTACATGCTTTAATGTTCAAATAACGCTTTACTTTTCTCATACTGGCTGTGCTGCAGCATTTCTTTTCACCTTCTGCCTGAAACGCTCTGTCTGAGCCCCCCCATTCCCCTCTTGAAAAGCCCACTCTGCTCTGATTGGTCAGCTGGCTCACTCTGTTGTGATTGGTCAACCGAACCAAACTCTTCGGACTCTGCTCCAGCTCTGCTCAAACTAGCTTTGTTTGAGGGCGTGCCAAACTAGCCGTTATGCAAATGTATTACTTGATGACATCACCACGTTACAGAAGAAAAGGCGGGACTTCAAGCAAGGCGTTTCAGTGTTTCTGTTGGGGAGAATAACTCCCTTTGGCGTGGACTATGGGCTTTATATATGCACAAAAAACTATATAACACTCTAAAGGAAAGGGAAAAAGCACTGTTGCTCGATACGCGGATTGCATACAAATTGATTTTGTGGGATATATACAAATTCTAGTGCATTATAGGTAGGTATAGCTACGAACGGTGTATGAAAACAGCCTGCAGTCACACAGGGTGGCATTACTTCCTTTGATTTTTCTGTTGTTGCAGTCATGACGCTATCATTTCTCATGTAAAATAGCTAGTTCTTCTTCTTTTGTGTTGCCGATGTTTTTCCCCCACGTTAAATCTTCCAGACACTCAGCAGGTCTCATAGAAGCCTTGACCTCCAGAGCTCATATACAAACTATAAAAGGTTTCATGCATCAGGTAAAGATTAAATCACAATTACAGTATGTAGTTGAGTCAGTGGATAATGGAGCATTGAAAAAGTGTTTTTATTTATGAAAGTGTTGCAGGTTTTTGTACACACTTGAACTCGGGGCAAGGTTAGAACATGTAGGAGTTTCATTTAGTTTGCCAATGTTCCTTATCTTTACTGTCTTTTTCTATTTATTTACACACTTATGTACAATTGTCTTGGGTTCTGGTGGGCTGGTTACACCCTCAGGATTAGATACATATACTTTCATAGTCTTTGTTCCTGTTGCTGCTCTGAAACTCTGCTTCTGCTACTGTTGTTTATTTGGTTGTGAAACACTCACTTGAGTTATCATAGATATTGAAGAGGCACTTCTTTAGTTTGCTTTGCTGGCTTTTGCTCAACATGATGTAACTTCTATTTTTTCCCAACACTATGAAAGGATAACAATAAGTTGGACACTTTCTTTAGTCTAGGTTTCAGTAGGTTAAACAGTTTTGTTTAGGTAGTAATAAAGGCAGGTTTTTAGTCATGGCTAAATGTGAAAATATTTTGCGGAAAAAAAAAAAAAGTAATTTTGCTTTTGTTCAAAGATTTTACGAGTTGAGAAGTGAATGCAGGTGACACTGAAGCATATCTCTCACATGAATAGACACACACACACACCCACACCAACCTCCACACCCTTTTTCAACACTTCATTGTCAAACAGTCTGTTCCTACTCTTATCTCCAACGTCTGATCCTTTTGTTGTGTTCATTTTAAAAGGTCGGTTCACACCCAATTACGAAAAAATGCATTTTTTTTACTCCCTTAGTGGTGTTGCAAAACATTCACACTCCCAACTCGTCAATAAACCTCCAATAGTTTTTAGGTTTGACTTATGCAACAAAACTGGGTTTGGCTTAGGAAAAGATCGTGGTTTGGGTGTCAGACGCCGAGGGGCCCTGACCAAGCGTCGGTATTTGACGAGTTTGGAGTGAGAGCGGGTTGTAGCGGCAGCTATATAGGTTCTGGTTTCGTTAGGATATCGTGGTGATTATGATGGAATTTCAGGAGAGCAGGAGTTTTCTTCTTACCTGTAGTTGTAACGGGCTGAGTCCAGATGCTGCTGCAGCTGCCATTGTAGATGGAATGAACTGCATGGGGTAATTCTCACCTGTTGCAAACAGAAATAAAACATATGATGAAGAAAAAAGTGGCGGGGAGGCAGTTTACTGCACAAGAACTAACCTGCTCTTTACTTCCAGCCAGCTTCTGTCCATCTGTCTCGCCCTTTGTCTGCTTTTCTCTTGCTCTCATGTTTTTATTCATGGAAACACCAAGGGTCACAAGTGTTTTATTCAAAGGTTAATAGCGCTCATTGTCGGTACACACGGGTGCTTGAGACTCGGGCGATCAGAGTTCAAGTCCAGCGCGGCCTCATTGGGATGCACTCATAAATGCATATACGAGTACCGTGTACAACCCCCGCTGTTTGTCCCTAAAAGGCTTTCCATGTCCGAGCCTTTGTTGAAAACAGACCAATGTCAAAGGAGAGCGTAGAATAATGGCTTTCTGATTCCCTTTCTTCATCTCGGCCTCTCTTTGCGGTCTCGCGGGAGTGTATGCTCACGCAGTAGGAGTAAACATGGATTACTGTGTATGAAGCACGGAGGACCGGTGGTGCGCGGCGTCAGGCGAGCACCTGGAGGAATGCATGGAAGACAGGAATGTGCGAAGGACGAGGAAAGAGGAAGAAAGCAGGTGGTGCCGCCGCCGATCCTACAATAAGAAGACTGTACTTGAACTGTTCTGCTTGTGTGTTTTCGAGAGGTTTAGTTGAGACTGTTTGTGCAAAATCCTTGTGGATTGCTGGAAACATGTAACAAGCATGCAATCCTTTAAGTGTGTTTTGGGTGAAAGCATGCGTTTGGTCTGTCTGCGTCATCCTTATGTGTACATTGTTGGGTCGGTGCGTACCAGGAGAACATGCTTAAGAGTGTGTGTGTGTGTGTGTGTGTGTGTGTGTGTGTGTGTGTGAGAAAGTGTGAAATTCCATGTTGCAGATGTGTTGTGCAACTGACATGCTTTCAGCACGCCATAAAAGAGACATTCCAGTCCTTGCTGTGTCCAATGTATTGTTCCTGACGTGAACAAGCAGAGCTTGTAAATCTCTCCGCTCATTTCCAGAACATTCCTCACCTGACACACCTCATTAACATAGACTGGGATTCTAGTGTGTGTGTGTGTGTGTGTGTGTGTGTGTGTGTGTGTGTGTGTGTGTGTGTGTGTGTGTGCGCGTGTGTGTGTGTGTGTGTGTGTGTGTGTGTATATGTGTGTGAGAGAGAGAGAGAAATAGAGACTCGCTGTTTCTTTTTTAGTTAACGAGAACCATCAGAGTCGTAGAGCTTTTGTGTGAGCGGGGATTAATGTTTATCCAGACGTATATTTCCTTAACACTCGCCAGTGCGTGCAATTGTTCAGTGTGTTTGTATACCTGGCTTGTAGGACATGCTCGGTGGGAAGAGGAAGCCCTGCTGTGCAGCAGCGGCAGCAGCCAGAGACCGCTGGTCGTGAGGAAACACTGGGATCATCAGAGGAGGCATGTGACCCTGGACCTGAGAGAGAGAAGAGAGAGACGTCGACAACGAGAAAGAGAGGGAGGAGAGAGATGTTTGAAGTCCTTACATGAAACGTGTCATAAAGATAGAACAAGATGACTAAAATCACCTTGACGAACACACAAGCACTCCTGTCTACACACGACGCACAAAAGAGAAAGATGAAACCAGAAAAAAACAGTGAAAAAATATGGAAGGATGGAAAGGAAGGGCTGAAAAGAAAAAGTGAAGGGAAGAAGCACAGAAGAAAGAAAGAATGATGAAAAATAAAAAAAGGGGAAAAGAGTGAATAAAGATGGAAAGAGATGGTCACGATTCAGAAATACTGCTGACACAAACTAAACACGTCTCAAATACAGTAGAAAGACAAAAACATTCACTTCAAGAACGAAATGATCAGCAGGGTTGAAGAGCGAAGACCAGGCAACAAATAAAGACGCACACTCTTTGAGAGACAAGTGTAAAAATGTGAAACAAAATGCCTTTAAAAACAACAGAGAGGCTAACAGCTGCCTTTCATGTCGGCTTGAAAGACTCTTAAAAAGTGTGGGTTCGACTGAGTTAAGGCGCTGAGGGCTCCGACTGAGGAGAGCATATCAAAGATGAGCCTGCGGGAATCTATTAGGGTCGGCTGTACGTAACCACCGGACCGTCTCACTCTCTTTCCCTTCCATCTCGCCGCCTTTATCTCATCACTTTAATATTTTTTTTCTGTCTTGTAATATTGTTTGTGTCTTTCCTCCTCATGCCTCCGTCCGTCCGTCCGTCTGTCTTTCTGTGCTTCCTTTTTCTTTCTTCTCGCTCGTTAAGTTCCAATCTCAAAGTTAGGAACATTTTGTTAAAGTCATTAAAAATCAAATGCAAATTAAGTGCTATTAACCCATTAACTCCCAGAAAAAAAGGATTGACTAATATTTGGATATTCTTGATCGTAGCTAAAACATCTACAAAAAAATATTTTATTCCCTCAGCGATCATCACTTTGAATAAATTTAAATAGTATTGAATTAATCTATCTATCTTGTATCAGTCATATTTCATGCTTGCTGAAAAAATTTACTTTCAGGGAGGACATTTTTTTAATTTAATTTTTGCATTCATATAGCACTTTGCTTTCTTTATTTCTTTATGGATTAGTTATACATAAAATTGTTTTAAAATCTGCAATTTGTATTGATATTTTATAACTGTCCGGCTCACTTTTTCTTTCACTCTTTAGCATTTTCTTGTTTTTATTGGCCTCCTGTTATCTCTTCTCTGTTTCAACTTTTGAGAATAATACTGTTCTTTTCTTGTCTCTCATCACGTCTGAATGTTTATTATTTTATTTTTTTTAATTCTTGACAGTCTCCCTTTCTCTTCTCATCCCTTTCTGTCTCATTGTGCTTCCCATTTTATTTATTTTTTTAGAGTTAAGATTCACCCTCTCACTCCTTCCTCTGTCTTTTCAGCTAATCACACTATCATCTCGGCGTTTAAGTCTTCTTTCTTTCATTATCCATTTCTTATTTTTGTTTCTGCGTCTCTCCAATCCCCTCTTAACCCTTTCCTCTCATTTCACATCTTCTCTTCAAGCTCGTCTTCCTCCCATCTCTTCCTCTCTTTTCTTCTTTTTCTTTCCCGTGTTCCCACTCTTTGAGATGAACGCTTGTTGACACCTCTCTCTCTCTTTCTCCCTCCGCTTCCCTCCTTACCTCCGTTCAATGCCATCTACCTCCATTCATCTCCTTTACTACCAATACATTAACCACGCTGACCCCTCCTACTGTCCCCCCCTGGGACAGTTCATCATTAGAGACTAAATTTACACCATCAGCATGTTGCATGTGGTTACTTCTTTGCATTTGTAGTTGCAGGGTTACGTGGTTGAATTAGATGACCGTCCTCTGGGATGTTTGTGGAGTGTGTGAGGGAGGGAGGGAGGGAGGATTTGTGGTGGGGAGGTTCAAAGAGCATGGCTAAATAGAGAGAGAGAGAGGGAGCGATGAACAGGACTATCTTTGCCTCGCATGTGTTTGCTGAAGGGCTGGAAAGATTAGTCGATCAATGAGGAGATAAACAGAAAAGTAATTTTGATTGATTTGATCAATTTGATAATTGATTAGTCATGGAAAGCATTTAGCAAGCATCTCAAATGTGAGGATTTACTGCTTTTGATTAATTGTAAATTGAATATCTCATCTAGGTCGTGTGTGTGTACGAGCACACATCTGTGCAACAACAGGGCATCAGACATCTGTGTCGCCCACAGTTAACGGGAAGCGTGCAGTTACATGTGTTCGTCACCTGACCAGCTCTTCAGACAAGGTTGTTTAGGTCACACTCCAAAAAGGGCCTGATAGCTTGGGAGGCCCTCATCACACACACACACACACACACACACACACACACACACACACACACACACACACACACAGAAGCTGTCTGACGTCTTGTGACACGGAGAAAAGGGAATGAAGAGAGAATAAAAACGAGTCTGTCCGTCTGAATCGCTAAAAAAAAAAAAAGAAGAAGAAGAAGAAGAAGAGAGAAGTGGGGGATGAGGGGGGGTGGAAGTTATAGAGTGGGACAAAATGCTCCCATTCATTGTATTCCTTTGGGAACACTGGGACTGACTGGGGCTGCTTCACCAGCGCAAACACACAAAGATCTTCTTTTACCGAGGGGAGGGTGGTGGGGTGGTGGGGTGTGGGGGGGTGGATGAATGGACTGGGGAAGGTGGTGCTGAGGGGGCCCCCGCTCTGCTCAGCCCCTAAGAAAACACCAGGCCCCCTTCCTCTAACTGCCCACCAGACACATCGCCATACACACCTACATGTAGGCACAAGGAACATGTGTACACGCGCAGACACACACACAGTCAGAATTAATGGTCCTCTTGTGTACGGGCAGCAGGGTTAGGGGGCAATGAGTACGTATGTGGTGCGTCTGTGTGTCGGTGTGTTTGAGAAGGAGAAAGAAAGAGTAGTAGTAGTCTGGTTATGCAGGTATGCACACGACACTTGAGGTAACAATCTGCAGATTCATACAGGTGAATTATGCTTTGTTAGCCTCAACTGGAAAAAGAAAATCAAAAATATTTGTCCTTCTAGTGACTTGTTCCATGAAAAAACTGAATAGTAATAATATTATATAAATATATCAATTCTATAAATGAAATTCTAGTTAAAAAATTTGCAAAGATAAAACTGTTATTGTTATTAACAAGTGATCTCTGGAAGCACGATTTGGCACTATGGATGGCAATAAAATCTCTATTCTGATTAGTTCTGTCTTTCTCTCTTAAGGCGTTTCCAGACCTAGTTTAATTGCTTTGTTCCAGTCTAGGGACTAATTTGACGCAATTGCATTTGCCCCTCAGTTCATTTGTGTTCACACGACAACGTTCAAGAGCGGCCCCGAAAGTTGTAAACAAATACCACGGTTTAGAAATATTACCAGGAAGATTTGCCTCAAAACTCTCCCTCTTCATCATGAAGCACCAGCAGCGTGTATTGATAATTTAGTTTATATGGTTAATGTAACAGTGTTCATTAAGTGAACAGAACACACCAGACAATAGTTCTTCAGATGCAGCATCAGGTAAACTTGATTAGATTATCTTTATAACCCGGCGTGTTCGTCATCATGATGTATAGTTGAGTATCACAGCTCTCATATAAAACTGTAGGCAACAGCTTCCACAAAAAAAAAGCTCAAACAAGGCAAATATGAGATGAAGTAACATTAAACGAGTAACTATTGAAGAAAGCAATCTACCTGACAGATATATTTTTTTCCCAGGAGTTAAAGGTCCAGTGTGTAGGATCTGGCGGTATCTAGCGGTGAGGAGACTGCAACCAACTGAAGCCTCTCCCGCGTGCCAAGTGTGTTGGAGAGCTACGGTGGCCGATGTGAAAACACAAACGTCCCTCTCTAGAGCCAGTGCGTAGAGTGTGTGTGTGTTCATGCGAAGTGAGTGGTGAAGCAAGAGAGAGAGCGAACGGCGACGACGGGAGCGAGTAACGTTATCGACTCCGACTAAAGTAAAACAAACTAAAGTACAGCTGGGTTCTTTTAGTCTGTTGTAGTGAACCTTTGCCCCCTAGTGGTCAGACTGTGCTTAATGCACCTTTAAGAACGCAATATATATACCTACAAATAATTACATTGCTCAGTTTGTTCTCGCTATACCCATGAGAGCACAACGAAGACGCTAGAGGTGATTTTAAATTGAAGCACACAGAGTTACTGTATGCTTGTAGCATTTTTCTATAGGCTAACACACAGGTTAATTCACTGGAGGGAGGGCCATTGTAAAGTCAAAAGTTAGCCATTCTCCATAGCTGGTGAGTCCAATCCACGTTATGGGCCTTCCATGGCTTTCCGAGTCATTGTGTCTGAAGCGGTATATGCTGACGTAGGTGCTGCTGTCTTTCTAACAGCCATTTGCCTGCTCCATTAGTTCTTATGCATGTGTGTGTACTGTATATGTGGGTGTGTGTGTGTGTGTGTAGATTATTGTGCCTGTTTGTCTTAACACAGGTTTTGCAACCCAGAATATTCAGAACCGCCGCCTCAACGTCAGCACTTTATTGACTAGAAAAAAACTTCCAGCTTTGATTCAGACTAACAGTGATGGGGTGAGAACAAGGGCGCTGTAATTTATCGATACAATATTCATGTTCTTTTTATAAAATAAATATAACCTTTCTTATTTGTGAACAAATATAATTAATGAAACATTATTTAAAAGTGTTTCTGAATCTCTTCTGTTGATTTACAGAACAGTATTTAATTATAACAGCGCAAACATTGACGGAAGAATTAAATGTTCAGATGAAGGCTGTGATATGTGTAAATAATATAATAATTATTGAACTAAAGCATTATCTATAGTGATAATTATGGTCCAAAATGATGTGAAATTGCATAGTTTTAAGTCAAATCTTGTCAAACCCAATATCTCCTGGTATAATAATGACTTTATGAAGGACACAAGGAGAAGGCGTATAGCAGGGTTATGTGGTTGAATAGCGTGTATAAGTAAAAACAGACAATATATACAAAAATAAAATAAAAAATACATAATAAAAAGCAGCTCCCACATGGAAATACATAAGCAGCTGCTTTATATCAAGAATTATTTGACAACCTTTGATGAAATTAAATGAAATATTTTTACTATCTAACTATCAATAGCTATTATATACAGTAGGAACTCTTGGGCGAGGTTATATTTTCTTTTTTTCTTATATTTTCTGTAACATTTTCAGTATCTTTTATTCACTGTAGAAATTCAGAAAGTAATAATGATTGCTGATACCGAGGAGTACTGGCACTTGTTTTGTTTTTTTTTCATTTCAAGGACAAATGACTGTTGAAACCAGAGTTCTATGTCAAAAACTCAGATTATGAAAGTTGGTCAAAACCATATCTTTACCTTAATTAGTCACAGCGTAAAAACACCCAAACCAGTGGGCTAATGGTGTTTCAACAGGGGGCAGCATACTGTAATCATCCACAGAAGAAAATAACACAAGATGAAATTGAAAAGTAAAAACAATCAGAGAACAACAAGAACTCAAAGAGAGAGAGGAGGGGAGGGTAGGGGAAGGAGGGCGGGCGAAGGAGGAGACAGAGGAGTTATAAACTAAGAACAGAGAGAGGGAGGAGGAGGAGGAGTGCGGCTTTGCAGTCATTAATTAGCCCGTTAGCTAGGGCCCGGGCGGTGCGGTTAGGGCCTGTGCCTTTTGTGGGCCCGAAGGAAATGGGCCACATATGAGAGCCATTATAGGGACTGACTTAACAAAGACACATGCCTGTCAGCCACCAGATTGGGCTGGGCCGCTCTGCCTGTATACGGCACACAAAGGGCCCCACCACCACCACCGCCACCGTGTGTGTTAGCATGTGCGTGGGCCCTATATGTGTGTTTTTTGCACGTGCGTCAGGGGAATATATACGAACCGTCCACATGTGTGCAGCAATATCAGCTGTCTGCACTTTAAGTTAATATCAGTTGCCTGTTTATGTGTAATATGTAGTGTGTGAGCTTGCATGCATGTATGTACATTTTAAGTATTAATATCAGCTGTTTCTTCACGTGTCGGTGTGTGCATGCGTGTCTGTACGTGTGTGTGTGTGTAACCATATCTATCAGAATGGGGCCTTTCGGAAGCGTTTCTTTAACCCGTGGACATCCCCCGCTGGCTCTCCACACCATTTAAAACCACATGACAGGAAACCTGGGTCACTTTGAACTACAGCGCGCTCCCCCACCCCCCTCTCCTTCAACACCACAATCGCTGACAAACACACTGACACCATGCGAGGAAGACGGAACGATGAGAGGCAGAAATGGAAAAAACAGCTCCCCACTTTATTGTCTCCGTTCATAAATCAGACTCAGAGAAGACTCAGTTTCGATGCCAATCTATAAAACATTCAAAATGTATGATAATAAGTCATAAAATTAATGCTAATTAATCACCGAAGGTCGGTTAACTTTATTTGATGATGCAACAGCTGGCGCGTGTGCGGCGAACACATCGGGGAGTTGCTGCAACGGCTCCACGTTTTTCCTTCAAAAAACTTCTTTTTTCGGTTCCTTATTTTTTCCATCTGGACAACATTTAGTGTTTCAAATTAAGATATGAACAACAAGCGGCACTTCTAAAAAAAGTGGCTTTACCACACTGAGGCCTTTTCTTTTCAGCTGAAACAGTAGCATTTGGTCAGCTCCTCAGAGTATTGGCCTGAGAGGAGCTCAGGTCTGGATTTGATAAGTGGAAACAGACCGGTGCAGCGCTGCCTGTGTGTTTAAAGCCAACACAGCGTAAACAGCCCGTACTCCAGTGACTAAGCCCTGGAGCTTAGCCACAATAATTCTAAACCTCTGTACAGTAGATAGGCCATATGCTCCTTACTAAGCTGGGTTTGTTCCCCCCAAGAAATGCCATTGTTTTAAAAACAACAAGACGCACACCCAGCTGTGATGCATATAACATTTAAAATGAAAACAAATTCTTTGTTTTGGGTCCCTCTGTGCCTTTTCTAAACAGCAGATTGAAGTAATTCGGCCCACTTTGAATTAAATTGAACATAGAAAATAAGCGTGACACAAAGACGCAGCGGAATACGTTTCACCTGGATTCCAAGCAGATGCTTCTGAAGCTCTCTACATGATAACACGCTGCTCTCAAGAGCTATTTTCTGCACGTCCCCTTCATCCTCTAAACCAAACATGACACAGTATCCGTGCTTCACAGCGTGGAAGAGGATCCGAGCAGGAGCTGGGTTTTTATGGGCTCGCTCTCCCCTGGGGCTCAGAGGCCTAATGAAGTCCGATCCGAGCTTTATTAAGATCCAAGGGTGGGGCCTCGTAATAAAAGAGCAGAAGAAGAAGAGGGGGTGGGGCGGGGGGAACAAGCTCTCGTTAACTAGATCACACCTCCGGAGCACAGGGAGATCCAAAGCTCGGGACCGATGGGGGGTAAACGGGGCGTACTGGCCGAGACTGAACCGGTCGTAGCAGATTCAGATTGTCTCACGAGCCGATTTAATTCAGCAGCAATAGAACCACTTAAAAAAAACATAAACTGATGAAATACAAGCTGGTTAACTTCCCACATGGCCGTCAGCCACAGCGCGCAAACTTTACCAGCATTTGGCTCCCAGCTGGTGGTCATTTGACACGTTATGATTGGAGCATATTGTTTATGCTAAATGCAGTACCTGTGAGGGTTTCTGGACAATATTTGTCATTGTTTTGTGTTGGTAATTGATTTCCAATAATAAATATATACATATATTTGCATAAAGCAGCATATTTCCCCATCACTCCCATGTTGATAAGAGTATTAAATACTTGACAAATCTCCTTAAAGGTACATTTTCAACTGGTAAAAAATCTGCGATTAATTAGTGATTAGGGATGCTAATTTTGAAAAATGTTCTTAACCGATAACCGATCCTCGTTAACCGATTATTAACCGACAAGATTTGTGCCTCGCATGCAGCGGTGCGCCAGTTGCAGTGTATGAGCACAACAGACAACGGAGTCTCCAGTTCACCCATACGGGAGTGTATGCTGCGTTCACTGTCTCCAGTTCACCGTGTTAACTTAGCAGATAGATAACTTAGATGCTGCGTGTCGCGTACATGCAGCCAGTAAAAGTCTCCAGCGCACATTTAGTTTAGTTTAGCAGGTTGTCCGCTGTGTGTCTGCCCGGCGTAACGACACTCTGTCCCGGATTAACGATAACGATTGTCCGACTATTGTGCTATGTTAGCAGCTGTAGCTCTGCTGGTAGCTTCGTGCCCGCTGTAGTCACACACACATACGCTCTGTCAGCGCGGCGAAACTTCAGATAGTTCCCGACAGACCGTGTGTGTGTGGCGTTCTAGCTGTGAACGTAGGTGTAGCAGACAGTGTGTGTACACTTTATTTGTCAGTGAATAAATACTACGAGGCTACAACTCCTCCGCTCAAGCGAGCTCAAGACCCGAGCCAACTTCCTGTATCTGTAACGCCGGCTCAGACGCTCTTAAGGTGGACCAGCTTTTCCCCTTAAAGTGATGAGTTTTTCTCAGCTTTTTAATGAATTATTAACATTTCTTTTAACGGTTTTCACCGATAGTGCTCGATTTATGAAAGCTGCAAAAAGAGTAAACAGAAAGAGAGCTGAGAGGAACATAACACGTTTGGTTGAAACAGACAGAGAGACAGAGGAGTGCACGTCGGGGTGAAGAGAGTAAACACATGTTGATAAATAGACAACTGGAGAGAGAGAGAGAAAGAGTAGGTGGAAGCCCGTAAAGGATGCTGGGATATCGATTGCTGACTGATCAATGCAGCAGTAAATGATCCGGCCATAACCAGGGCAATTACTGGGTCACCACTGTGTGTTATTGTGTGTGTGTGTGTCTCCGTTGGTGTAACTGTCGTATCTCTCAATAGCAGGCAAAACTTAAAAGAAAAGGTCACGACCTCTCGCGCTATTGTTGTTTTCCAATCACACGTGACTCAATAATAGTGGAGCAGGAGGAAAATGGACACTCCAGATCATCAAGACGGCGGACAAAAGGCAAAACACTAACAGCGTCCTCGCAGAGACGGACACAGCAAAGAAGAGACGAGGGGCGTCTGCAGAGGGCAGGAGTCAACTCAAAAATGTGAGGAATGAACGGAAGAAGAGTGTGTTTGTGAGAGTGTGTGTGTGAGTTGGTAGTTGGGAAGGCGTGTCCGCCTGCTAACCTGGATCTGTTGTTGGAGAATGTTTATCTTGTGCTGCTGCTGCAGGAGCTGCTGCTGTTGTCTGGCGATCTGCACACACACATACGCACACAAAGAGAGAGAGGGGAAATGTTCATTAAGCAATAATGTCTTCAATAATGCTTAAGAAGATGAAGAATAAGTTATTTTGTTTTGTTTTTAAAATTAGGCAAAAAATATTATGTTTTTGTTCTGTTTTTTTCTTTTATACTTCTTAATAGAAAAATCTGTGTGAAAATCAGATTATTCATAGAAAGCGTGCATGCACACAGAACTAACGACACCAGACAGCTGTAATGTTTTGTCATTAAATCTTCAACAGGCATACCCCACATGTGCTGTACTTTAACCCAGTGATTCTCAAAGTGAGGTCCAGGGACCCCCAGTGGTCCCTGGACCTCTGCCAGGGGGGTCAGCGAAATTATTTGTTATAAATTATAAAATTGTGCTTTATCATTAAAACGTGCAAAACAACCATATAATGACCATTACTCCCACCTACGTTAGCTTTGGACCAATAGAAACTTTGATATGATTTGTGACGCACAGCAATAAGTCCATTATTATCCCTGGCCCCAGAAAGTTTGAGAACCCCTGCTTTAACCAGCTGTTACTGTTTCATTATTTTTGATAAACCTTGGTCTGATCTGTGTTGAATTGCTGAATGAACTTTTGGATGCATGGGGACATAAAATCTGTTCCAACCGATCTGTGTCTTTTAAAAACTTGCTCATTTTTGGGGTAAAAATTTGTAAAAACACAAATAATGTGTTTTAATATTGAGTGAGAGAGTGAGAAAGACTAGAACATAATGCATACATGCATACATGCTTTATTAATAAAGGCACAAATGTTCAACAACGCTGAAAAAAAAATGATTCTGACATGTGGTGCAGCAGGTTAATGGTCGTGCTGCATTCAAGATCAACATTTTTTTTTAGCAACGTGAAGAGTTTCTGAATAAATCTCTTAACTGACACTGAATTTGTGAGATTGACATGTTTACTAAGAAACCAACAACACCCAGCATGCCTCTGGAACCCCCCCACACACCCATCAACGCTCATCAACAGGAGTGGCGATCATAGTTATTTCTTCCTCTGTTGTTTGTGTGATAAAAGAAAAACGTCAAATGGGCTGAGTCTCCAGCCAGTGACGGGCAACCGGTACCGGCCAGTGGCGTGAGGTTAAAAATCCTTAAAGGGGCAGCACGTCAACTATTTGATCCCGCCCACTCTGCGTCAGGAAAGTAAAGCATCTGCCCTCTCTTTCTTCTGGAGGAGTCATTTAGTATATTTATTCTGAAATGTAATTACAGGCTGCTGAATGGGAGGCGGCGCCCCATTTGCACACATGTCATATTTCATTAAAGGCAGATTTCTCAGGGTTTGTCTGTAGGGCATTATCCTATCAAGTCTCAACAGCCAAATGACTGGCTGATATTGGAATCTGTCTTTCTTTTCACTCTCTCCATCTTCCCCGTTCCTTTGTGGAGCCGTGAAAGGTGGAATGTGTTGTGATGGGAGGTGTGGACTTGTCCAAACAGAGCCTGTCGTATGTCGACCTACAGTAACATGTCGGCAAACAGCGAAAAACAAAGAGCAGCTCACCTAAACACCTCTCTGCTTAGGTTCTCTCTCTTTCTCTGTCACATACTAATGTTTCTACGTCTGACACCTGAAGTCACGCAGCAGCTTCTGGAACTAAGCGTTTGACGCCACACAAACATACAGATACACACAAACAACACAAATCTTGTTGGGTCTTATCTTGGAAGTTTTTGCTGTCATTACTTTTAGTTATGATGACATTTTGCAAACCAACTTCCCCCTGGGAACAGAGCAGCATCACTAGAACGAAATCTAAAAAAGACAATGTGAGCAGTCAGAGAGTCATACAGGTTAAACTCAGAGTTTAAGCATCTAAACCAATGTGTGACAAATCTAATGGCCCTGACACACCGAGCTGACGGTCGGCCATCGGACAGTTTGGGGCCATCGGGGGGCGTCTGTCGGCCTAGTGTTTGTCGTGTGTCCCGCACCGCCAGCTCTAATTTGCCCATGTTGGAGGTTTTTCGGCCGATTCAGCATGTTGAATCGGCCATGGAGCCCGTCGGAGAGAGAAATCACCCCGATTGGCTGTTCAGCTTAAACGAATCAGTGCATGAGAAGTGCTCTTCATCTCATCTGATCATTCCAATACGCGGATATTTTCACAACGACACGGTCATCTGGAATGAACCTAAGTGGTGAGTGAGAGTGGTGTGAAAATGGTCGGCTTGCCGCTTAGTTTCATGTACGTATCATAACACCGGCTTGTATAGCCGCAGTCCTCGGTCTTCCGGTTTCCCTTTTTGAATGATAAATGCAGACCACCGCTAAGGAGCAGTAGGGAGAGTTATTTCCTCTCACGCAGACGCAGAACGTACGTGGTAGTCGGTCGTTGGCTGTAGTCTTTGCGAGTGTTCGAGTGCAACTTTTAGGCCAAGACAAAGGCGACGTGGGTCGACGGAACTGGCGGCCTTCGTCGCCAGTTCTTTGATGTCGGCTCGGTGAATTCCACAATGAATGCCGGTGTAGAAAATAGGAAAACATCTAAACTCTGGTTCACAAAATGATGTTTCTTTATCAGGCCTTTCTTTAATCTTTGTTTATTTCTTGCAAAATGCTGTATAAATGTACCTGTTTAGGCTTTCTAAATGTATACAAAGAAAAGAGAACATCACTCGTCGAATGAACTGCTCACCCCTCATAGACCCTTCATAGACCCTTCATAGACGTGTAATCTATGAGGACAGGTCATAAGGAGACACTGCTTTGCGTTAACGGGTTCTTTTTTCTAAATAAACTTGCTAAAAGTTTATCCAACTTGTCTGATCGTCTGACTGCACATGTTTGTTCTTAACCTCGCTGGATTGCATCCCCAAATCTCAGTGATGAAGTTAGTGATTAAATCGTTATCATAAAGTAACGGAATGAAGGAAATAGAATTACGGCAACACCAACAACACAACGCCCCTCCACCACCAACACTCTCACACTCTCCCTACCTGCTCCTGCTGCTGCCTGGCCAGCTCCATCTGTTGTCTCTGCTTCTCCAGCTGTGAGGCGGCCATCTTTTTCTGCTCGTCGTGGGCGGAGAGGAGCTGCTCCCTCAGACTGATCAGCTGACCAATCATGGTGGAAAGTTGGTGCTCCTTCTCCTCCAGCGACTCCGGCGTACCTGGACAGGTAAAAGAGAAGAGACGGGTTATAATGTGACGTTGAAAACAGGAAATGAGCGCTGACACAGCTGGACGTTAATTTAAAAGAAGAGATACATGATGCAGTACTAAGTTAGTGGTAGAAGATGATGGTCTATAGCCAGAAATACGTGTTGCTCAGAGCGTGGAATTAAAGTCATAAAACAACATGAATAAATTTGGTGAAGGTTCCTGATGACGTCCAACATGCTTCTTCCTGAAGAGAGCCACGACTGGAACAAGCTCTCTTTTTTGACTTGAAGTAACCAAACTAAACCAACATCAACAAACCAAAAGCAAATGAAATGTGTTTGGCCAACATGAACTAGACGAGCTTTAGAAAAACGCCCATCTGTAAATTCTCATAAATCACGCGGCTTGTAGTTACATCTCACTACTTATTATCTCCTGTCTTGTCTCTGCATGCCATCCGTGTTTATCACTTAGTGTCTGCACACAAGAACAATAAAAGCACTTTGAGTTAACCTTTGAAAACAAGTAGCTGTCACACGCCTTTGTCAGGTTTATGATGTGAACATTCTTGGGAAGTTTTAGTCAGGCAGGAAGGCTAAACAGACTGAATGTGCTGGATCACACAACCGACAGTGTTGTATAAGCAACTTTTACTTTTTCATCAGCATCAAACTCCCTTTATATTACCTCTGGCTTTACTCGTCAGGTTTTATAAACCTTTACGCCCTGTTTTCTCCCATTAGTTTTTCTTTTGTGCTTCGTAAGGGGAGATTCTAATGCTATTATTCCATCACACACACTGATCGTAAGAATTGCCTGCCTGATTGTAAACAGTGAATTATTGTAAAGGAGACTTAAGCTTCTTGTGTGTTTTAGCCCAAACAGTCTGGAAATAGCTATTAATATTTAAAACCACACCTATCCTGACTCAATCATAATAACCAGAACTTTCCAAAGTAAGTAAAAAATCAAGTTATAGCAAAGCAGAAATGAGGAGACATGTTATGTCATTACAATGTGAATGGAGTGTTTTTCTCACATGGTTCTGTCTATCCTCCTTTTTCCCTCTTTGCACTGACAATCACACGCAAACATGTTGTATTCATCTAGAAAATGACACAATTATAATCAGCAACACATAAAGTGTCTGGAGCCTTCATGTCCCAGAGGAAGTCGTTGCTCTCCAGAAGTTAATGTTTTTGGCATAAAGCTGATTAGATCAGCCCCAAAGTAACTGAATTTAATGCTATATATATATTTATGTAAAATATCTCACGTTCATAACAAACCAAATTTCATGAAAATCGGTTCATAAGTTATGGTCGATTCTTGTAGAGAAGATTACATCTTGTTTAACTTACCAACTGATCGAGACCTCCAACATGGAGACCAAGCAGAAGCATATCTGCGTTACTGTGTTTGTCATAATTACAAGTAAACAATTCAGATTGCATTGTCTAACGTTGGCCTACAATTTACTGGTGTATTTAATTTAAAATCTGCACCAGCATGAGATTCACTACCTGCTTCTTCTTCTTCTGTTGTGTACCTGGAGGACTACCAACGTCAGAGGTGAATGACTCCACCTACTGTACCGGAGTGCGTCACAACGTGACTTCATAAAGAACATTAAACCTGTTAAATAAAGCCCTTTGGACCTGTGGGCTGATTGTTCGCTAAATCTAACGTTAGAGGGCTAAACATTATTTCAGAAACTAATAATAATAGGCCTAATAATAGTATAATTATTTTAATGCCTTCTGCCTTCAGGTGCTTTGTCTGTCAAAGCACTTTTTTATTTTATTTTATTTTTATTTTTATTTTTATTTTTATTTTTATTTTTATTTTTATTTTTATTTTTATTTTTATTTTATTTTAACTATGACTATTTTATTTTATTTGTATATTTGTGTGTATTTATTTATCTATTTATTTTTGTACACTTGTTTTCCCTTTAGTTGAGTGCCCTCTGGGTATTGTCATGGGTGGGATATCTATCAGTCCAAACAAGTTTGTACATTGGCTTGTCAGAGTTGTATTAATAAAATTCAGAAATAAACTCTGTTAAAAAAAAAGAACCTTGTAAACTCTGCTTTTAAAGGTGCTTTATACATATAGTTATTATTATAGGTGTGAGGCCACACTGAATATTTGTATTATTCTGATTGGGTGTAACTAGTCAGCTTATAGCCACACAGCTGAGCCAATGATTGTGAATCAGGAACGTCTTACTGTTAAAAAGCTAAGTTACTTTGAGTTGCGTTGCTGCTTGTGACTGGAAAATAAAAGCATATCCTATTATTTTTGTATTTGTTGCATTTCAGCCATATAACTGGCCAATAATGTGTTTTTGGCCGCTCTAGCAGGGCATGGGTAGACCTACGCTTCAGCCACAAACGTCTGCACATCGGAAAACTCCTTTTACCTTGAATCCGTGTTGAATGAAGGGAGATTAATTCTCCAGCAACATCCTTTAAGCTCTCTGGGGGATACACATCAACCCTGCCTGAACCTGGAGCTACTGTTGTTATATTTCTCATAGTCTTCTTGTTTAGTGGATGCAAACCACTCACAGAACAACACGATGATGAGCTCGTGATTTTCTATGTCAGTGTGTTTTCTTCTTGTTTGTGAGAGTGTGTGTGAGTGAAACATAAACTTGTACACATCCACACTGAAGTTTATCTTGTTTAGAAGTTCTTGCTCTTGTGTGTGTGTGTGTGTGTGTGTGTGTGTGTGTGTGTGTGTGTGTGTGTGTGTGTGTGTGTGTGTGTGTGTGTGTGTGTGTAAGGTCTTGCCCTGGGGCCATGTAGGGAGATTGCAGGGTGGCCCCAACACTACCTGCATACTAACAGAGTCTCCATTGTAGTCCTGTCAGGCCCCTATTGTACCCCAGACCGGCCCCACACACACACTCACACACTCACACACTCACTCACACACTCACACACACACACTCACAGAAATTACCCCTCAGCACCCCTGTATCAAAGGCAACATTCTCCTCTTCTTGTCTCCCTTTTTTCATGCTTTCATTCTTTCTTTTCTCGGTTTTCCCCAAACGACCTCCCCATCAGTCACTCCACTTCCAAGTCCACGTTCTCCCTGTGGCCTTTCCTCTCCTCTCCTCCTTTTTCCTCTCCTCTCCTCTCCTCTCCTCTCCTCTCCTCTCCTCTCCTCTCCTCTCTTCTCCTCATTTCCATTCCTACCCACCTCCTTTCCTTTCCTCTCCTCTCCTTATTCCTTTCCTACTCACATCTCCTCCTCTCCTCCTCTATCCTCTCCTCTCCTCTCCTCATTTACATTCCTATTCTCCTCACCTCCTTTCCTTTCCTCTCCTCTCTTTATTCCTTTCCTACTCACATCTTCTCCCCTCCTCTCCTCATTTCCATTCCTCCTCACCTCCATTCATTTCCTCTACTCTCCTTATTCCTTTCCTCCTCTCCTCTCCTCATCTCTCCTCTCCTCTCCTCTCCTCATTTCAATTCCAACTCTCCTCACCTCCTTTTGTTTCCTCTCCTCTCCTTATTCCTTTCCTACTCACATCTCCTCCTCTCTTCTCCTCTTTTCTCTTCTCTTCTCTTCTCTCCTCCTCTCCTCTCCCTATGCCTTTCCTACTCACCTATCCTCCTCTCCTCTCCTTATTTCTTTCCTACCCTCCTCACTTCCTTTCCTTTTCTCTCCTTTCCTCTCCACTCCTTGTTCTTTCATTACTGTCCTCTCCTCCTTTTCTCTCATCCGTTCCTTTCTTTTTCTCTCCTCTCCTATCCTCTCCTTATTCCTTTACTCCTCTCCTTCTCTCACTTTTCATCTCCTCATCTCTGCTCTCGTGATCCTTCCTCTCATCCTCCTCTCTCCTACCTTTTCTCTCTTCTCCTCTCCTCCTGCTCTTCTCATCACCTCCACCCGTACCATGATACTTCTTCTCTCTTTACTCGCTCATCTGTCTTTTCTCCCTCTCTCGGCTCATCACTTCCTTCTATCTCCTCTCCTCCCATGTTTTCTCATCAGCTCTCTCAATCAGCCGTCCTGCCCTTTTCCCCTCTTCATCACCTCCTCCTCCCTCGTCCCCTCTTATCTACGCTCTTATCCTCCCTTTTTCACCCCTCCCTACCTCCCCTTCGGCCAGTTCAGTCTTGCAACACTGATGGACATTTTGTAACGCTGCCATGCTCTTACAGTAAAACACACACAGACTTCTTCCTATTCCTCTACATTCCTCTCAGTGAAGTTAAGCCTATTGTGTAATCGCAACAACTGCGATTACAGATCCATGATGATTCATCCTGGTGGATTATGGGTTGTGCATTCCAAACGCGGCGTCTCGCGTTCCTTCAACGCTTCTGGCACCAATAATCATCTCAAGACGTTTTCCTTTTTCCATCCATCAGGATTACTCTCGACACCTGCCGAGGGCCGCGGCCAAAACAGAAAGCCATTAAGTGTTTTCTCACTCTGTTTGGATGATCTGTCTCTGAACCAACGCTGGAGCACCATGTCAAAACTCTTACTGCCGCATGAGCCCTTTGTTAGTTCTCACTGGTTACACAGTGTTTGGATTCATGGGAATCAAATCCAGCTTTTTGTTTTATTGTAACTTATTATAATAATACAAGAGAAATGAATGTATAAATGCAAATGCAATGACATTGTTAGTAATCCAGAATTTTCTTACACCTCTGCACCGACCGATGCATGTATAAAATTGTACATTATGTATTTTTATAAACTCCACATTTGCATTTTATTTTACATTTGTATTTTATTGTATTCATTTTAATTGACTTTATTTTACTTGTATTTACTTTCTCTATAGTTTTACTTGAGTTACTGTGAATCTTCCCAGTTTGTTTCTTTAGCATAAGCCAGAAAGAGTTAATATCCTTAGAAAATCTCAAAAATATCAACTTTTCATGAGCTTAAGAAAATGTTTTGTGACAAAACAAGTGTTTTTATACAGTTCATTTGGCTAAAGATGTAGAGAAACGCTTCCTCTTTTAGTTGATCTGAAACATTTAATTTTTTTAAATTACCAAATTACACCTTATTTGTTTATCTATTTTTATTATAATTATTATTTTTAGTGTGTGTCAGTTTGTATTTACATGCTTGCTATGTGAATGTGTGAGTCATTTTACAGAAAAAAAATGTTATAAAATAAATATTTTATTACTATTATTATTATTTTTTATTATTAAATTTTATGTTAATGTGGAGTCACACAATATATATTATAACATTGTCCCAACCACTTCCACTTCAGCCACAAACACACCTAATGACACACACATGCCATGATACAAACGTACAAACCATCACACACACACACTAACTCACGTCACGACGGCCCCAGACTCCTTGGGCTTTCTGCCAAACCATCACGTTTCATCTGTGTGCCAAACTCCCAGCATTCCTTTGGATGACTAAACCTTCTCTCGTCTCAGTGTCACACCACAACAAACACTCTGACACTTGACTTCCCATCAGCCGACAGGCCCCAAGACAAACACGATCGCTACATTTGGTCAAAACAAGTGTCATGATCTCCCCAGGGCTCGCTGGGTACAACGATATCACAGTTGATCTGCACACATTCACTTTTACTGTAAACAGCTCACTTCTCCAGACAGTCAGCAGCGTATACATGAAAATAAAAAAAAGTTGCAATGGGTAAGACGCCTGATTTAAGTGACTTGCAGTGTGATTATTGCGGCCAGATGTGCCAGCTGACAGTATAATCAGACACTTCCAATCCATCTGTTCTTATAAGCTTTTTGACTTATAAAAGCAAGAAATTAAAAAATACCCAAATGTGTTTAAAAGATTGCACGCTTGGCTGTCGGGGATGAGTTTCACCAAGCGGCGTGATAGTAATAGCTGCTGGAAAATCGATAAAAGCATCTGCACACTCATCTCTATTGTAAATACATAATATGTTATCTAAGTTTTTTTGTAACAGATTGAAGCGGAGATAAGTGTTTGGATAATTTCATCTTTTGTCATTGCTGTTTTGGAAAGTTTTGCTAATATTAGCTAATGATGATGTTGTGCCTGTACTTCCTCTTGTTTTATCATTATTATCTAAAATATACATCACACGAAAAGGCGTATAAATGCCACAATAACGCGCAAGGCGTTTAGCATGCAATAAGTACGCCTTTCTTGATTTCCGTAATGTCATTTGTACTCCATGTATCCTGTACTGACTGCAATGTAAACACATCCACCTATAAATGCTACGGTAAGAATTAGAGACGTAGCATAAAAAGCGAGAAAGACCACTTATGGTGAGCTGGTGGGGAGGTGGATGGGCCCAACATACTGACTTTTAGCCAGTAGAGCGGTGTTCAAGAACGTCGTTGACCGGCGTTTTTAGTGACGGAATGACAAACGTCACGTTTTTTATTGATATTTGTGACGTGTTTTCCGTAGTTGCGTTACGTTGTTTCCGTATGTGTTTTGCAATAGTTTACGTACTTATTTTAAGCCTAATCATGACGTTTTCCCTAATCCTAACTAGGAAGTTTTCTTGCCTGAACCTAACTGCAGATGTTTGCGTAACGTACAAATGCCACGCGTAAATGCGTACTCATGACACGCGGAATGTCAGTGTAATGTCGTGGTATTTATAGGCTACGCCTTGCCATGAGAGTGGGCTGCATAAAAAGGAAAACAGATTAAATGCTACCAGATCCATTTGGACAGAAGAACCAAATAAATTCATGAACATAACATAAATACATGTAACTGTAAATGGGAAGCAGCTATGAACTTTCATGATTTCTTAGAGTTGCTGCTTCTCTTTTAGTTTTGCATCCTCTTGACAATATTTGCAATATTTGATGCGCTATATTTTTTTCCGGCTCAGCGCACAGTGGGTTGCCGTAGAGGAGTGAAGTCATTCTGGGCACATTCCCAGATGTGTTTGTGTAAAGTAAAGATTTAAAAAAACAAAAAACATAGTATATGCTGTACATTGGAAGCATGTGGCAGTGCGTTCGTGAGCGCGAATGAATGTTCCGAGTGGAAAAAAAAAAGGAGGTCATCGCTTTTCTTCACCCTAAAAATAGCTGCGACTGAACAAATAGATTCAGGTTGTTGTTGTGTGAGGAGACACAGAGCAACAGTTGTGTTTGTGTATTTAGGTCAGCCGGACTGGCTTCATGTCAGCCATCGAGAAATAAAAGACTCCGACGCTTCAATTCAATCGGAGCGTTTCTTTGGTCAGGACACAGCTGGACGAACAGAGACGTCTGTGTGATCCTTTATGTACATGCATGTACTGGTACATGCTATATTTATGCGTGTTATTAGTGTCTTCAACTAACACACAGGAAATTGATATACTGCACATTCCAGCTTTATGTATAGGACAAGCACGCTGTTGTCTCGGTTCTGGTTGCCTCTGAGATCATAACAGGGTTTTCTGTCACACAAGTAAAAGAAAAAGTAATGTCATACTAACGTTTAACCGTCAGCAACACTCGATTACACGAAGAGATGCATGAAGTCACGATTTACCACAATAAAAAAAAAATGATCTTGCATCTTGCTAGCCGGTAAAATATGAGCCTTTAATGTCAGCTATTAATATTGTCTGTTAAAGGCTCCCTGGTTAGTGGGTCCCCGTTTTGTTTATCTTGTGCACGTGCACGGGAACATACTTGCTCGTGCATGCACGCAGACAACCAGTGCTGCCAGTGTCTAAACAATGTAATCCAGTCGGTATTATGTTTCCCTCGAAACATATTGCTGTTGCAAATTAGCTGTATATAAACCTAATATCTAGGAGACAGGGTTGCCTGCACACATGCTTCACCAGTCAAAGTAGTGTGTTAAGATATTAAAATGTACTGTATGTAAAGTTAGACATATAGACAATAGGTGGAGTTCTGATGTGCCACTCCCTGTGCAGCGGTTGGAAGTACTGCCTGAGAGGCTGACCTCAGGGCAGCAAGTGCCCTCTATAAAAAAAATTCCCTGTTAATGCAGTGTTAGTCTTTCTCCTTTTTAAGACACGTAAAAGCTTCAAAATTCACAAGTGGGGTATTCATTGATGTATTTTATGTGGTAGAGCAAAACTTTAAAATCTCTTCAGCTTCTGTTAACCACAGACCTTACTTCAGGCATCTAACTAAAAACCCATTGACTTTCAGATGAGGGAACCGGAAGTGCTTAAATGCTCACTCATTTCTGGGTTTTAGGACTCGTTCCTGTAGCTCTTTATAATGTTATAACTTAACTAGCGTGAATAAATAACAACCGCCCTTAGCAGACTTTCTTACTTAACGTCGCATAACAAGCACAAGTCAAAGTTTCCTTTTGGTTTCAGACGGAACACGTACAGCGGTGTCCTGGGTGAAAGTCCTGTGTTTGTTTGACCCATCAACCACCTTTACCTCCAACCCTTAGTGGACTTTCTCACTTGTTATACTCGTTATTATACCACGTAACGTTCAATAACTGTCGCTCGATATACTACCTCGATATACTGCTCAGACCGAATGCAAAAATCTTCAACATTCAATGTACCCGTGGTTTAAAAAACATACAATACCAACATTTTTTCCAGGTCGACTGGGCTAGATTTGAGAGAGGAGAATATTTTCAGAGAGGGAACAAATAACAGGACCTCTGTAAGTGGAATGAAAGGTTCAAAATGTGAGCCGTGAGAAGTGAGAACTAATTAACAGACCTAAAAGAACAGTTTCATTGAAAAACAACTTTTAAGTATCGGATGATCAACACTGTAGTCCATTGTCAAAGCAAAAACACAAACCAGCTGAGTGACATAAGTTTAGCTTTAAAAAGTTGACAGTGTAACGCAGTGGTTCTCAAACTTTTTTTGTCATTCCCACCTTTCGAGGGAGAAATACTTTCTTTTGATTACCGTCAGATTGTCTTTTTCGTCTCAGAAGCATCTTTTTCTTATTGTCCCTATCAAATATCTGTCCATTCTGGAGACCTACCTGTCTGAATGAACACTTTTCCGCCGTGAAAAAGATTACAACGTCAAACCATTAATTGCGCATCACATTTTACCTCGGTCACGTGGCGCGCCCCGCAGTTTGAGAACCATCGGTGTAACCCAACAACAGAGCTTTATTATGATAAAGTCTACGTCTTCATGTAAAATACATCGAAATATAACAGAAAAGGAAACTTGAAGATGTAAAGGTCTGCGAGGAGAGCGATTGAGCACTTGACAAACATATCACTCCTCGGGGAAAACAGACAATCATCCAAAGAGAAGATATTCTCCAAGTGGAAATTATACGACTGACTTTTAAATGAAAAGAAGTCATGTGAAGTGAATTTTCAACTTAATAGTGTAATAGCGTCTGACAAAGCTTTCTTTACATTTCTGTATTTATCAGGCGCTCTAATGCAGACTGTCTCTTGATGAGTGGTCAGGTAGATGCTTAGGTTACGAGCGATGCTTTGCAAACGATGTTTAAGTAGAAATGTATAGTTTCTGTGTATGCATAGTGTGTGTGTATGCAGATGGAGGATGTTAGTACAGAGAGAGAGAGAGAGTCAGATCTCTGTCTTGGAGTGAAAGTCAATGTCGGCGCTGTTCTGCTTTAGAAGGCTCTCTGTCGTCCCTTTTTTTTCTACTTTCCACAGAGGAAATGCTTGCCATTTCAACGGGCGACGATCACAAACGGTTTCTCTCACTGAGCGGAGCTTCGACTGCAGAGCCGTCAGCGACCGACGTTACGGCACACAAACCGAATTCGCTGCAGGAGATGGAAAGTATTTCTATGAAGATGTATCACTTATCCAAAGCTACGTGTTATCTACCAACATCTATTACGTTTCTTTCATTCAACTGGTGGGTTCAAATAATTTTTATCACAATGTTGTGACATTTCAAAACTGAGGAAATTCTCGTGACTGAAGTTATAAATCTGGTCAGTCATGGTTACAAAAACATGAGTGTGACATTTTGGTCCAAGCAGTGAAAGGTTAGAGGGATATCAAACAGATATTGTTCTCTCATTTCTAAAAGCCAGAGAGCATCGCAGGACATTTTTATCCAATTCTTCATCAAAACATACAATACACAAGAATCAAGCTGATTTTGTCCCGATACCTCCCCCCCCCCCCCCATAATCGTCAGCAAAGCTCTATATTTTGACGGTTCTAGAGATTATCTTTACAGATGTTCCTGTGGTGTGACGTTTGTTTGGAACGTTTTTTACACCCCCAATCAGCTCGGAAGTCCATCCGGGCCGCACTGATTTCAAATCGTAAATATTAAACATGTTCAATATTTACATGTTCAATGATCGGATCTTCTGTTGTGTGTGGGGAACCCCGAGGACTATAGCCAATAGAGAACCAAGCTGACTGAAGAAGGAAGGACAACCACCGTCATGGCGGCCGCGGCTAATGCATGAGCTAGTGCAAAAACGCAAAGCATAAAGTAGTAGTAAGATGGACCTCAGAGGTGGAGGACCAACTTGTTGATTCGTGGCAACAACACCAATGTTTTTTTTTATGTGTCTCCATGACTTCATCCATCCTTTGCGAATTTTCAGTACAAAGTAGAGCAAAAACTAACATTGCTAATTCTTCCTGCCCGTCGCCCGCCATGTTTGTTTACACTAAAGTCACGTTTGATCGCGAGAGATTTTGCGAGATTTCCGTTTTTTTTAGTTGGGACTCTTGTCTGTTTATGAATGTAGTCTGTTATTGTGTGGTGTTCTGGCTGTTTTGGCCAAATCGATGTTCTCCACACACTATAGGAACAAAACTGTTAAAGTTATCATCACATGTCGTCATGTGTGGGGTCTCTCACATTTTCAAATTCTGTTAAGATTTGAACTATCGTTTAGTGTGGGCCAGCCTTAAGACAGGAAATATGCTAATTTCTTGGTCAAATCGTTAAAAATGCCTTCTTTGCTTTCCGTCCTGCTGCAGCCGCTGGATGAGACTTTAACATAATATCCCCCACGATGTAACGCTGCTATTTTCACATTTAGATACCAGAGCAGGTCGAGAATACATCTTCCTCAGTGTGATTTATAGCTTCATGAATGTGCAGCCTCTCTCTTCATACACACCCTTTAATCAAAGTTACAGTTATAACCTGTACTGTCTAAACCAGCCTTCACTAGTGACAGGTAGACCTGCTGACCACTTACTCTTACGCTTTAATACGCAGAAGCATGCTGAACGTATACACACGGAGGAGAGAGTTACAGCATGTTTGACCGTTTCTTATCCTTGAAGTTAGTTTTTTGCAAAATGGTGTCCTTTTTTCGTCCATTTGCCTGTTTTGTAACAAGATTCAAAGGATCTGAAGGTTTCAGAAATGTTCGACTTATTGTAAAAAAAATAGAAAAGAAAAGGACTTTTTCTTTCTTTCTTTTTCATACACACCTCCTCTTCCCTCGTGTATTGTTGTGCCACCTGTTGCCAGAAGGCCACAGTGAAGCACAGACAGAGTTAGTCTGCGTCCCTTGACATCTCACTGTTTGCGGGTGTGAAAGTGAATGTAGATTTTAGTCGCCTTGATGTGGACGCTCTTACCTTTGACCTCCCCCAGCAGTTCGCTGGCATTCAGGCGGTCAACGCGCTCCTTCCAGTCCTTTGAGAGGAGCCTCTCCATGCAAGTTGGTTCTACAAAAAAGACGGAAAAAACTTCACTTTTGATGTTTTTTTATAACAGCCCACCACTCAGACACGACCAAGAAGTTCAACATCAACCAAAAAATGCTAAAAAAAAGATCACATTGTCATATTGTTGAGTTGACAATGACAGATTTCTGGGTCGTATTTTGAAAAACGATGCATGTAACACCACATGGGATAAAATTGTTCGCTAAAGGATATTCAGTGTAACCCCACAAACATAAACTGTGACATACATACCAAGAAAAGAAAAGAAAAGAAAAGGAGGAAAAAGAAGAGACAGAGGGAAAAGGACAAGAGAGAAAATAAACCATTCCTATGAAGTGTGAAATGTCAAATAATGAGATAAGGAACCATTTCAAATAATTAAAAACAAAAATTCGCAGCAGCCATCCAGCTGAGCAGTTGAGAATGTCCGCATTGTTCGGAGACGGAGTGGCTGTCCTCTTTCTCACAATGTGTCTCATAGCCTCAGGATAATACACATCAGAGACACGTGGTCTCCAGATTCATAAGGTCTCATTTGTTCAATTGGAGTCCTGCTGTGAACTTTACTTAGACAATGGGAACTTTTCAATTCTTCGTCAGGCGGAGAGCAGAGAGAGAGACAGATATCTGCACATGTGCAAGCATGAGTGTTTGGGTGTGACTCTTCCATGAAAGAAAGAGAGAAATAAACACAGTAAAGTATGCGCGCTGTCAGGTATCAGTGGGGCAGACTGTTCTCATACACTGTGTGGAGCTATACATACGAAACGTAGTGCAATATATCGCACAAAATCTTTTCTAATGTAATCCATGTAATCAAACACAATCAGTTTATAATATATGATGTAGGGCTGTCAATCAATTTAAATATTTAATCACATTCTTTATCTGTTCAAAATGTACCTTAAAGGGAGATTTGTCAAGTATTTAATACTCTTATCAACATGGGAGTGAACAAATATGCTTGCTTTATGCAAATGTATGTAAATATTTATTACTGGAAATAAATGAACAACACAAAACAATGACAAATATTGTCCAGAAACCCTCACAGGTACTGCATTTAGCATAAAACAATATGCTCCAATCATAACATGACAAACTGCAGCCCAACAGGCAACAACAGCTGTCAGTGTGTCAGTGTGCTGACTTGACTATGACTTGCCCCAAAACTGTATGTGATTATCATAAAGTGGGCATGTCTGTAAAGGGGAGACTCGTGGGTACCCATAGAACCCGTTTACATTCACATATCTTGAGGTCAGAGGTCAAGGGACCCCTTTGAAAATGGCCATGCCAGTTTTTCCTCTCTGAAATTTAGCGTAAGTTTGGAGCGTTAATTAGCCTCCTTTGTGACAAGCTAGTATAACATTGTTGGTACCGATGGATTCTTTAGGTTTTCTAGTTTAATAAGATGCCAGCATCTTCAGTTTCTTCTTCTTCTTCTTCTAGCTTTAAAACTGAGCCCGCTACAACCTAAAAATCGCAAGTTATGTTTGTGCATTAAAAGAATTAGTGGCGTTAAAACAAATTTGCGTTAATGCGTTATTATTGTTCTTATTATCTTTGACAGCTCTCATATGATGCATTATTATATTACTTTTAAACTAACCATCTGTTTATGGTCATCAGCTCCATCTCAACTTCAAATGTATCTATATATGTCAGTAATAACCCTCATATACTGTAAAAAGATAACAATGACAGGATTGTTTTGCTTCTAACACTGTGTACTTTTACACAGTCAATACTTCTCCTCCGCCACTCCCAGGTATACAACACCTGTGTGAGTGTGCATGTGAAAACTGCTCCCTTGTTCATATACTGTACATGTCCACACACTCCTTCAACCGTCCCGAGTTTGTGTGTATGCTCTGGTTTTCGTGCCAGCGGACGCACCACAGATGGTGTCACGGTCACGCAGGGCCCCATGCCGGAGCCTCAGTCGCCAAGGACGTCAAAAACACACACACACACACACACACACACGCACACGCACACACACAAAAAGGAGACATTCTTGGGCGCTGTGTGGAAAACATGCGCCTGAGGGCTTGCCTGATTTAGAATGGTTAAATCAGACAATAGCTCATTTGTGGTGCCTTTATCCTGACAAAAGGCGCTATAGGCATTCATAAGGGCACATGGCCTATTGTGAATGGCTTAATGTTTAGTTTGTGCGTATGGGACCATTGTGCGGTCAAGAGATGCCGTCCGCCGGCCGAGCACAGCTTCCTCGTTGAGTCCATTAAAGCCTTGCGTGTTTACAGTCAGATTATGATTGTTGTAAATAAGCTAATGCAGCCGCTCAGATCACATGGGATCAATGTAAACAGGGGGGGGGGGACAATGGCAGCGAGGGAGGGAGGGTGGCAGACAGCTACAACACAAAGAAACAACTTTAAAACTACAGTAATAATGGTGATTTCCCAATATTTGGGAAAATAAGAGCGGGTATTTCCAGACAGATGGTCCACATCGCAGCAAAATAAGGTAATTAACACAATTTCCCCACCCTCGGGACAAAGAAATCCACCCAATCTGTCATAGATTTATTGGACAAGTGGCTCCACTGGATTGTGTACATTCGGTTCAACGGGTGATATTTACAGCCGGTAAAGGGGGAAAGCTGGTCAGGATGTTTTTTTTTTTCCTCATCACAAGACCGAAAGACGCCGACGTGCTCTCGTTCTTATAAAACAAAATTAGGGAGTGCAATTTATGGGAGCACTTAGGGAGGAAAATACAACCTGTAACTCCGAGATACATCTGCATAAGTCAACCGTGTGTGTACTCTGATGCACAATTTATACCCCCCGTACCGATAAACAGATCGGACGCAGAGACAGTGGGGGGTGGGAGGGATGAGCTGTAAGTGGGGAGGAAATGAGGAAGAGGAGAGGAAGAGAGGGATGAGAGGGAGATGTTTTACCCTAGATGGCTCTCTATCTGTCCCCGCGACCGAGTCGGGGATCAAGTGCTGTTTAGATTGGAGGGTGGATAAAAATTCCTCGCCGTCCGAACACCGACTCCTTTATCAAGTGGAGGAGAAATGCGGAAGATGGATGGTTTGAAGGAGAGGAGGGAGGGGGAGAGAGGAGGATGGATGGGGTGAGGAGAGAAGGAAGGGTAGATGAAAAGAAAAAGAGAGGAGGGGAAGTGGGACAGACGGCGTCTCCGGGGGGAAGGTGAGATGAGGAGCAAGATGATGAAGATGCTTGTTTCATTTCATCTCTTAATACAGAGCGTTGAATGAGTTTGAACGGAGGGATGAGAGAGAGGAATGTGAGGAAGTAGGGATATAAGAACATGAAGAGGATAGAGAGCTTGAAAAGTAAGGAGAAAATGGATATATGCTGATGATAAAAGCGTTTTATTTCTATTATTTTAAACTGTCGTATTAGACGTGATACTTTTTCTAACCCTTCGCCCTGAGATTAGAGTTTCTAATTGGTTGTAAAAAACAGACGATTTCAACACCAACAGGGAGGAGAGACAGAGAGAAGGGATGAGTGAGCAATAAAACAAAGTGAAGGAGAGACAGAAGGAAGGTGAAGTTGATAAGAAGTGGATAAAGAGAGAGAGAACGAGAGAGAGAGAGTCGTAGTAAATCAGCGCCGAGGCAGCCAGTGAGCCGGCGAGTGTTTAGGGTAAACACACTTTTATCACCTGTCCCCACGCCAACCTGCCAAGAGACAGTGTTTGGGGTGTTTTACACGAGCCACAGGCAACTCACTGTGTGTGTTACTGTGTGTTTGTGTGTGTATGCGGCAGGCAAGCGTCAACACTCCCAAACAGCCGATGCCAAGAACAACACCGTGTGCCACAGGCTTCCACTCAGACTGAGTCTCCCTCTGTTTCCCTTCTTTCTGTCTTTTACTCTCTCGGTTTCTGCGTGTTTTAACGTTTCTCATGGAATGAACTTTTCAATAAAATGTCCTTAATAGAGCACAGTGGGAGTGTTTTCCCATTTACATCCTCATTGTTTCGTAATAAAGAAACACAGGAGTGTACTGGATAAGTAGGTAACCAGATTTACGTTATGGCCTCCACCGCTTTTACTTATCTTAAACCCCGCCTCTTGCTTGATTTGATTGGCTGTGTGACATCGACGAGTGGTCCGACTCCAGCGCTGAAAAGTTGCGAATCTTGAACTTTCATGCATGTCTAAAAAAACGCTACAAAAAACGTGACGCACTGCGCAAGAGAGGAGCGCACACCAGCCGTAGCTACCGTGGGAAAACAATGGTTTTATCGGCATTTCTAGCGACACGTATCCGTCTGATCAGGGCCTTAGATGTGAAGATTGATACCACTGTCATGCCTTCACGGATACTGATGATTCAACAGTTAGTTGTCCTACTGTCCGTCACCTAATGTCGTCTCATAAAAACTCTAGAAATATGTCATCACATCATCTGTGAAATATGTTACATGTTGTTTCTTTAGTCAAATCTCCATCATGGTTGTATGAGCATTAGTTAGATATATTTTTTTCAGATTTTCTTCAGGTGAATGTGTGAAATTTGGTCATAATTTAAATACATAACGGAACAGTAACAATTCTCGAGAGAAACTTTCCATTTGTTTCCCAACATGCAGTTCATGGGTCTCCATTCGAGAAAGCCAGTTTGTTTGCTTTATAGATTTGCATTTTATATTTGATGACATTTCAAACGTTCCCTTATAATTCACTTGACATTTTGGATGGAAACACAGCGTCTCTTTCACTCTTTCTCACACACACACACACACACACACAATGTAGAGTTGCCAAAGCTCAGGGACTTCTAAGTCTGCAGTGAAAACGCCAAGGTAAAGAGAAAAAAAAAAACATTAATCTGAAAAATTAGTTAATGTTAAAAATAACAAAGAGCGATGCTTTAGAGGGTGCCTGATGTTTGTGTAACGCACCCACGGCTGAGAGAAAAAAAACATTTTGTGTCTCAACTTCGCTACCGAACGTGTGTAAATGGAAGCTGACAGCTACACTTTGCACTTCCAAATTTATGTCAGTGGTGCGACTTCAGCTGCAGACCCCACAGCATCAGAGAGGGAGGAGGAGAGAGAGAAAGAGCGGGATAGAGAGCTACTGAGAGGACGGAAAGATAAATAATACAGGAAGAACGACAGCGATATTAAAGGGGGAAAAAAAGGGAAGAGAAGAGAGGCCGACCGACAGAAACAGACAGATAGGAAGAAAGATAGAGAGAGACAGAGCGAGAGCGAATACAGCGAGAGAGGCACAGAGAGAGCAGCTGTCCTAACAGCTGGCCAGCAGGATTGATGTCTCAGTGAAATAAAACTCAACATATGTCCAAACATGAGGAGACAGGCCGGCCAAGAGGAGGAAAAAGATACACACACATACTCACACACACACACACACTGATATGAGAACACTGTGAAGCACTTGAACATACATGCACACACCACACGCACTGATTAAAGAATGCCAGCACACTGCTGAGACGTTTAATTGCACAGAGACTTTCTAACACACACACACACACACACGTTCAATGGGCTATCACTGCTCGCTCCGTGTTGTAAAACCATTAAACTGCAGAGTGGTTAGCCTGGCTGCGTGTTAGCACGGTGTCCATTTCACACACACTATTTTCATCTGTCAGATGACACCCAGACTCTCTTGTCGCAGAACATGGCCTGAGAAAGCAGCCGGGCCTCCCGGCTGAGGGTGGATGGGGGGGTAGCCCTGTGTAACCCTCTTTTCATACATCACCCCCCTCACACACACTCACACTCACACACACTCACACACACGCACACTCACACACACACTCACACACATTCTTTTGCCTTTGCTGCCCAGTGATATGACCGAGCTACTCCAACAGAGCAGCCACCTGTAGGAGCCACATGTTAGCTCTGCGTGCACCGCAGCCATAATTTTTGATCTAATCCAGGTTGATTTATGACGACGGCACCCAGAGAATAAACTTTAATTCTTCAATTAAAAATAAAAATGAAATATGTTTGTTTTTTTATCAGAATAGATGCAACAAAACGTTCCTGTGAATTAAGATTATGTTATAAAAGTGAGAGCAGCAGCTATTTTTGTAAACTGATGGGCTGCAACTAACTATTCTTTTCATTATAGTTTTTTCAATCTGGCGGTGAGTTAAATGCCACCCCGTCACTACTATATCATCTCTATATCATAATCCCACCCCTTACCTATAACCCATTTTACACCGTTTCAAAATAAAATAATTAAATTAAAAATGTAATTAATTATCAATTAATCTGCTGATTATTTTCTTGGTTTAATCAGTTGGTTGGTTGGTGATAAATTCCCATCACAATTATGCAAAGACAAAAACAACATATTTAAATTGCTTGTTATGTCCGGCGAACAGTCCAAAGATATTCAGTTTACTATAGATGACAATTATTTACATCGGAGAAGCTGGAAACAAGCAATAATGGATGATCAAAATTGTTATTGTTATTGTTTAGGTGTAGATACAAACATGTTGGAGGGAGTTCATGCAATTCAGGTTTCCGCTGCATGTTTGCCTCCTGTCCTCCTGACTAAAACTGTGATGCAAAAGCAGCCTGTCGATCATACAAAAGCATTTGGGTATGAATTTGGTTGATATGAAATCTACAAAATGTCAGTACTACAGTACTGCTCAGAGACGGAATTGTAACAAAATGAATGTTAATTCCTAATTTCTGAAAAAAACAACAGCATGCACATATTCATCTATAGTTTTATCACAATAGAAGTAAAACAAATTATACTCTTAAGAATGTGTTATAAAAAGCACTCAACCCTGAGAAAATGATTTCAGCATTTTGTTTTCCTCTTCAGACAAAAAAGAAACAATTCAGATGCAGGCTGATGATCACCTAATAGCGTTTATGGGTATACATTTACATGGCACACAACCTAAACGCTTGCTCTGACCTGTGAACTTTAACACCTACAGAAGTGAATGACTATATTTCACTTCACTCCCTCCCGGCAGTGTAAAGAACTCAATGTGATATAAGGTGGCAGCGCCGCCAAAGGCGCCGGGTGGAAACCCTGCGGCCCTGAATTAGATAGTGTTTCTACTGGAGGTGTGAGATTAATACTAGAAAAGCCCGGCTGCTGATCCCCGCTGTGCAGCCGGAGAGGTCAGGTCTGTCCTGCATTACAGCTCTGATATCAACAACTACCGCAGTCTGTAAGTTAGGAAATCAGGTTGGTCCGCCGAGGAAAGGTGCGGTGTTAAAAATGACACTCTGCTGCAATAATGGAGGTGCAGGAATTAAAGGTAAAAATCTCAGACTTTAAAAACCCAGACGAGGATGCTCCAACTACCTCGAGACGCCTTTGGCAACACTTGGACAGATGGCACATCTTATTACTGGCTGATTTAATTTCTTACAGTAACTATTACTCATTTTAAGAAGGAATAAAAGCCCCAATTTCTCCAACTTCTTAATATGTAAATATCAGGGCTGTCAAAGTTAACGCGATAATAACGCATTAATGCAAATTCATTTTAACACCACTTATTTCTTTAACACATTGACACAACTTGCCATTTTTAGGTTGTAGGAGGCTCAGTTTTAAAGCTAGAGTGAAGATACTGTGATCATATGAAACTAGAAGACCTAAGGAATACGGATATATAGACAGAATAAAGATAAATAACGCTCCAAACCTTTGTTAAATTTTGGCGAGAAAAACCGACATGCCATTTTCAAAGGGGTCCCTTGACCTCTGACCTCAAGATATGTGAATGAAAATGGGTTCTATGGGTACCCACGAGTCTCCCCTTTACAGACATGCCCACTTTATGATAATCACATGCAGTTTGGGGCAAGTCATAGTCAAGTCAGCACACTGACACACTGACAGCTGTTGTTGCCTGTTGGGCTGCAGTTTGCCATGTTATGATTTGAGCATATTTGTTATGCTAAATGCAGTACCTGTGAGGGTTTCTGGACAATATCTGTCATTGTTTTGTGTTGTTAATTGATTTACAGTAATAGATATATACATACATTTGCATAAAGCAGCATATTTGCCCACTCCCATGTTGATAAGAGTGTTAAATACTTGACAAATCTCCCTTTAAGGTACATTTTGAACTGATAAAAACGTGCGATTAACTATTTTAATTGATTACATATCATCTGTCACTGTCAATATAAATCCTACACGCTGTATATACAGTAAATAGGCATCTTTACATGTACACATACTGTACATAATCATCCAGTCCATTTATATCCATTCAGTGTTTACTTCTTTGCACTATTTGTATCGTTTACAACTCACACTTGACTTATATGTAGACATTTTATTTTATTGTTGGTCATTGGTGCTTTTTATATATATTTATATATAATATCTATAGACACACCATTGACATTTTTTCACTACTTGTGTACATAACAGTCCTGTCTATTCTTTACTTTTATTTGCGCGGCATTGTTGTCCTTGTCCCTAGCTGCTATTTCTATTTCCGTGTAAATACATCGAGAGAGAAAGAGGAGAAAAAGAAACGGACAAATTCCTTGTAAGTGCGCATGCATACTTGGCCAATAAATGTGATTCAGACTCTGTAGGCTCTTTGTGTGAGAGGTGGAGAACAATCAAGCAAGAGTGAGTGATGAGCTTTAAAAACTGCACAAGCTCAGGCGTATGATGCACCGCAGCAGCAACAAGGTCACTTTGGATTTAATTAATTCAAAATGTAAAGTAAAACATCTATTCACTGGTTAATGACAGTGCTTTCATATTTAATTTCTCCTCTCGCATTTTTCAGGGTTTCATTTTTTTCTTCTTTTTTTTTTTAATATATAAACGGAAATGGTCTGTTTATGAATAGAAGTGACCTTTTTCTCTAAGAACAAAGTTTTGTGGGGTTTTTTTAATACAAAGAGAATCCATTTTGTGAAATCCTTGTATTTAGATTGAATGGAACAAAACTTGGTGGCATGTTGGAATTTGTGATGAAAATAAAGCAAAATCGGTGAACTTGGACGCACTTGGGTCTTCAGCTTTTAACATATTGGTGTCGTTTTAGGCTATACAAATTGTAAAGTTTCTACTTTGAGATAAAGTAAAACAACTGGAACTTGAATACACTCACGTCCACGGTGCAAAATTGCTTCTTTGTCAAACGCACGCTTCCAAAACACCAGTTCAAGACCCGAGCTTCTGGTTCCACTTTAGGCATGATATATGAAACCCTACCCTACTTAGCACACACACACACACACACACCGACACACACATACACACAGCGCGATGTGTGGTTCAGACACAATAGAAGCGTTGTTTTGGGTCGGGCCCTCAGGGGAGCTGATGGGCGGACCCTGTGGTTTAGGTCACAGAGGAGAGATGGGGGGGTCAGGGAGCCAAATATCAGCAAAGGGGGGGCCTGGTGGTGAGTCTGGACCGAGTCGACAACCGCTCCGCAGCTGACCAGAGAGGAGAAAGTGGATCCAACATGGCTGCCTGAACCCCCAACCGCCCCAATCCCGATCTTGGCAACACCTCCGTATCAGAAATGCAGGCAGGATGAGATGGGAAAAGAAGCTTCGGTGACTACGTTTACAAAATAGTGTCATTATTCCAAAAAAGACATTGTAAGCCAAAAACCTGTAGACCAGAAATGTGAGCTTTTCTTTTGGGCATGCGTCTCTGCAAACTGTCGGCTAGTTGTTTTGTGTAAAACGCACAGAGGTGGCCGTAAACAGACGCAAACTGCCGTAAAAACCCCAGTTGAGACGCATATTCTGAATGAGCTGTATTCATGTCCCAAAAAAATGCTCCTAAAACCTGAATAATATCGGCATATCCCATATGTCTTAATCGGAAAATGCTCTATTCGGAATAAGGCCTTATTTGGGAATATCCAAACGGAATATGTTGTTTACATGACTCGCATCACATTTGGAATAATAGTGGAATAAATTAGTGTGCACGTAAACGTAGTCGTTGACACAGCTGCTCCTTATATCATCAGTGATAGGAGCTAAAATCAAACGCAATACACTATCAGACACCATACAGACCTAATGCACTTTTTAGGACTGGCCTGTCCATAAAATAGTGTTGCAAAAGGAAAAGTCATAAACACAACAGAAAACATTGATAGTTTGCCGTCAGTTGGAATGAGACAATGCAACTTTTCCTTTTTGCAACTGACCTGTTTTCAGACTTTTATTAGGCCTTCAAAAATACCAACATTTTTAAGGAAAAAAACATTTAGAGCGAAAATCCAAATGTTGCTTTTCCCTGCATCCAGATGACAATGTTCACCATAGTTTACAGTAAAGCTGGGTCTCCAGTTCAGAGCATTCTTCCACTATACAAGAGTGAAGAGAAAAGATGCAAACAAGGTTTCGATTATCCAGCAGAGGCCTTCAGATTAATTTATAAAAGAAATATTATTTGTGCTGCTAATAGCATTTTTTTATATATTTTTGTATTATCTATATTATTTTATTTTTATTTTTAATATCTAAAATAAATAAAGATAAAGTCATTGATTTTTTTTATTATTATATCAATAAATATTGACCCCTAACTTTTCAAGAAAATTTTAAAAAATATCAAAAATCGAATTATGTTGTAAACAAGTGCATGTTTTTAACCAGTTTTGGCATGTTTGTCTTACTTGTTTTAGAAAAAAACAACATTTTGGAACAACTTAATTAGAGATGCAGTATACTGTATATCAAAGCCATGTGTGTGACAGTTCAATAGAGACAAACCGTTCTCCTCACATCTATGGAGAGCCGTGTCAAACACGCTCCACTGGCTTCAAACATGATCTGTCTTGGCTCTGGCACAGGCAGTTTTTTCATTCTAGTTATATCACGTCGGCCTTCGCCAGATGCTAAATTATCAGGTGAACAATTTGGCATTTAACTGAAACCCTAGTAAAAAAAAAAAAAAAGGAGGACTTGATAAAATCACTATTTAATCTGATTCTTTTGGACGACATTCAAAACTGTTCCGGCAAACCACATTGCATGCGCCCGTACCATATGCTGGCTGGCCTGCAGCCAAGCTGAGCAGGAGAGGGCAACCAGGCATAATATCCCACTGACTGTATTTGTAGTTAAGAGCCACAGGCTGTGGCTGATCATTAGTAAAGAGATCCCTATCAATTACAGAGGAAGAGATTGAAACCAACCACAAGGAGTCCAGGGGGAGTCGGCCTGTTGGCAGAGCCGAGGAGAGCAGCACTGACCACCAAACACAGGCATTTATTAAAGCAGATTAAAGAGGACCTATTATCCTTATTTCCAGGTGTATACTTGTATTTTGGGTTTCTACTAGAACATGTTTACATGCTTTAATTGAACACTCTACTTTTCTCGTGCAGGCTGTGCTTCAGCACTTCTTTTCACAGTCTGTCTGAAAAGCCCAGTCTGCTCTGATTGGTCAGCTGGCCCACCGTTGTGATTGGTCAACAGAACCAAACTCTTCAGACTCTGCTCCAGCTCCGCTCTAACTAGCTTTATTTGTGGGCTAGAGCGAAGCAGGTATTATGCAAATGTGTTACTTGGTGACATCACCACGCTACGGAAGAAAAGTCCTGCCTTTTCTTCTGTTACTTGGTGACATCACCATGTTACAGAAGAGAAGTCCTGCCTTTTCTTCTGTTACTTGGTGACATCACCATGTTACAGAAGAGAAGTCCTGCCTTTTCTTCTGTTACTTGGTGACATCACCACGTTACAGAAGAAAAGGCGGGACTTTTACATGCACAAAAAAAACTATATAGCATACTAAAGGAAAAGGGAAAAGCACAAAAGCATCAAAGGTCCTCTTTAAAATCTCAAGATTTTAAAATTAAGTTTATGTTTGGAACAAAAACAGTGCTGCCCTGTTGCTCCTAATATGGCAAATTGGGACAGTGTTTTATACACTAGTGTCCCAAATGCTAATCCACACACACAGAGAGAGACAAAGTTCATACCTGCACACAATCACAGTCTCAAGCTGCCAATCCCATAGAGGAAGGCAAACATAGCGCCAGAGCCAAGACCTTGTTAATTAGCCAATAAGCTTAACTCTCGGGGCCGAGCCCACTCGCCTGTTAAGCTGTCATCACGACTACTTCCACCTGAGTGTATGAATCCATAAGCCCCTCGCACACACAATCACACACAAACGGGTCAGGCTCCACAGAAGTTCTGAGTTTTGGTCATGCTCAATAGCTTCGTGTGCAGCTTAGTTAAACAAGCCTACAGATGATTTAACCTTCAAACAGAGTTACTGACAGGCCGGGGCTAGTCACTAAGCTGTTAACTGGAGGAAAGATTAATTTGCTCCCCTGTAACAAAAGGAATCTCACAGGTAATGTTTTATTTCAGGTGAGGTGTCACTGAGCATTTGCAGCACAGGTGTTGAAGCTGAATACACAGAGGCACACTAGTCGAGGTTGCACATGATTACACATCACTCCCAACCCGCCAGCTAACCAGACCCCCTCTAGAAGAGGACATACTTTCCACAGTTTGAGTGGCGGTAACAGCAGAGATGTTGAAACAGGCTTTCAGCATGCGAGAGAGAACAAAGCGTAAGAAGCCTGGCAGAATGTCTCTATTGTCACGGAGGAGCAGGGTTAGAGGAAGGCTTGGCCTCGCTCTGACCTCCTCCTCCAGCTGGGGAAGCCATTATATGGGTGGTTGGGTGCCTAGCTCTGGCCTGGCCTCCACTCAAGACACAGTGCAGACTCCTCGCAACTGGACAACACAGGCTTAAACACATGGTACAAGGGAAAAGGCTCATAAAACAGCTGCTGCACAAGAAGCTGCAAGAGGTCACAAGACAGTGTTGGTTGTGGAGGATACAGGCAGTCAAATGTGTTTCCCTTTACGGTATATTGAGGGACTTTTGTCCCCTGCAGGTGAGCTCGTCGATCGCTTTCTTTTTTATTCACTTTAATCCCTCCTCTGAACGCAGAGGAAACTTTTCTTGGACGTTTCTTAGGATTTTCCGCCACACTCTTAGCTGCTGCTGCTCCGTCGCTATGGTCTCTCCCCACTTCCTGCCCCCTTTAGCTCCGACTGGTTGACGTAAAACACATCACCGGTGTGCCAGCGCGGGAAAGTCACCACAGACAGACACCACAACTCCGGTATATTGCGAAATAAAGGCTCAAGCATTGTGTGAACTCGTTTGGCAAGAGCTTGAATGCAACGGACCGTCATTTATATGTAAAAGTCCCACATTCCAGCTTTAACTTGCAATGGTTTTGAAAGTAAACTTCAAGGTTTTAACTTTTTTATCTCGATAACTTTAAATATTTATGACTAATTAGTAACAATAGCATTTAAAATTTTGAAAAAAAACTACAATCTTAAAGCGTTTAACACTTAAAAATCTCATCTCATGTGTCATTAGGACAGTGTGTGTGTGTGTGTGTGTGTGTGTGTGTGTGTGTGTCATCAGATTTTGATTAAAATATTGCTGAGCTCTGATTGGTGGCTTTTTATGTGACCCCATTTCTCATCATAAGAGGCTGATTGAGAAAACTTGTTTTCAGGACCTTTTAAAATGGAAAATGGCTTAAGGTTTTGCACCTAATTTTGAGTTTCAGTCAGTTTTCCGCAATAAAATAAATAATCAATTCAAGAAGAGAGTCATGATGACTTGCAAAAAGAAAGCCGGGTTTGTTGAATCACAGAAAAGCACCGTCACATCGCGTTGCCACTGATGCCGGACTGGAGGTTGTGGTGTTTCCTATTTCCATATGACGGGAGGGACAGTTGGTGGTGTTCACAAATAGGAAACAGTATCATTGGTCGGGGGTTTTATGAACACCTAGTGTGTGCCTTGAGGTACCAACTAAATCTTCTGTTTTCTTTTAACAACTGTATGCTTTGTGATCTATAAGAGGTATAAAAAAATATATATATGGAGCTGTGGTTTTAATGCAATGAATTCAATTCATTTTTTTAAAATATATTGTGTACAAATCTCTGAGAGGAATGCCTCTTCAGACTGATGGGTGACTGTCAAATAGTCTCTGACTGCCTGTCAACACCGTAGTGATCATGAAAAAACATGAGGGAGCAATGTCCCGTCAAATCTATGAGTTGTACACTGATTGACTTGAAGCCTCAGTCAGTCTTTCAGTTGTGTTGTTCTTATATCATCCGTAGCACTCAGGAGAAGATATCTCCTGCAGACTTAGTGGTCCCATATTGTAGAAAGTGAGTTTCTGTGTCTTTTTTAATTTTAAAGCAGGTGTAGGTGCTATATAAATACTGTCGAAACGCTCAATCCACGGAGAAATGCACACAGAAACGGTGCCATTAAACGAGCTGTCAGGACTTCGTAAGGTTGTGATGTCACAACTGTACATTCATCAGTAGAAGTGACGCTAAACTCTAAACTAGTTGACACATACAGTGACAGCGACAGAGCAGATGTGGAACACCGGAAAACGCTGACCAATCAGACAAGAGCAGACTTGGCTTTAACGGGAGGTAGCTCTTAAAGAGACAGGCGCTAAAACGGAGTGTTTCAGACAGAGGGTGAATACAGGTATATTCAGACAGACAGTATGAGAAAAATAATATGTTTTTTGAACATTAAAGCATGTAAACATGTTCTAGTAGAAACCCAAAATACAAGTATGAACCCTTAAAATGAGCAGGATATGTCCCCTTTAACTCCGTTTAAGTATTTTAGTTGAATTCATAAATTAGTCACACAGGTGTCGATTTTATATCCCCTCTGCAGCAGTACAGTGCAGCAGTAATTGAGCCCGATCTCATTTGCAAATTAAACACACGAATTGTACAGTAATTCATACGGGCTCGGGCGTAAGCAGGGATTAGAGTGATGTTAAGTGTTTGCCAGGCGCCAGAGCTGCTCTGGGCACATTAGATGGCTGACTAAGTTGGCACGAGGGCACCGTGCCCATGCCAGGCCACCGCAAACAGAGGGTCGGCCCCCGGGAGGCACAACAATACAGATAATGATAATTCAGTCATCAAAACTGGGGGAGCTTGATTGCACACTTCACTGGGTTTAATGTCCGTCGGGCAGCATCCCAGAACGGTTTGGCATTCAGATAAATACGTCCGCATACGAATGATTTTTCCCTTTTTGGTATTGAGGGGCTCAAGGAGACAAGGTGAATTCAGATTAATTATTGCTAAAGAGGCACCCATCAGTGTTAAGAGACGGGTTATTGTTTGGGTTATTCCTCTGTATATTACAGGCTTTTATTTCCCATCCTCTCTGTCTCTTATTTTAGCTACAAAATGACAGAGGATGGAGGAGCGTTTCCATTCCACAGCATATCTCGTGCCCACATTTTTCCTTCTGATGTTCCCTCATACTGGCTTTGTACATTTTATTCAGTAACCAGCCTACCAGTTTAATAAATACTAAGTGCTTTAACAGTATAGAAAAAGCCTTTTGTGCGCAGCGAGTCTTTGTACCTAAACCTTCACACAATGCAGGCGCGACTCAACATAAATGCAAAATTGTCAAGAAAATGTCGGACCTTCGCCCTCTTGGCTCGTACGTTGTGAAAGTCCGGGCAGAAAGGACGCATTTGCAGCAACCAGCTGTGTGGTAATACAGCTAGCTGACACAATCTTAAAGTCTTCTTGATAAAGCTTTTAAGAGCTGAGGCGGCAGTTGGGTGAAAAAAAAAAAAATCCCACATTGCAGAGCGAGGCCATGTCTATTCATTAGAACTGTCACAGGCACTTAGGGCACCTCTGAGTAGCGGACAGCTAACAGCGTGCCGACAGGGGGTGAGCGCAGCGCGAAGGCTAACAACGACATCATCCACACTTTAGCTCAGGGCTACAGTGCACGGAGGGGTCAGCCATGTTAGGCTAAGTGAGCGCTCAGTGGCTAATAGGCTCTGTTCCATTTGATCATACAGCCAATCCAACCTGGGAGAGCTCAACTCACTGAACTCCTTTCAGCGGGAGGTGGAGTACGAGGCAAGGGACGGCATTGTTCGGGCTTTAATGTGCTCGCCATTTGAGTGCGGATGATCAAATCTGGTAAGAGGATTTCTGAACAAAATCATGTTTTAAGTGAAGAGAGGAGAAAAAAAAGAGACTTGGAACAAACGCAAGATAAACCTGTGGAGCTTCCTGCCGTGCAACGTTTGAAACACAAAGTGATCTGTCATCTGTGCCACACCAGGAATCCATATACAAGCCTATTTACCAGGTTGGCCTTGCACTCCTGTCTGCATTACATTCCTTTAACAAAACCAAAAAACAATCTGACAGCTTATGAATTTGGAACGCTTTACCAGTGACACACGACAAAAGCTTTAAATCAGCAAGGTTGCCCGTTGAAGAGGGATGCCAAAAAATGTGCCGAAAGTGATTTCAAAGGTTCAAAGGAAACAGCGATCCCGTCGTCATAAAGTGAAGGAGAGAAAGTTGTAATGAAGCAAAGAAGCATTATTTCAACAAAATTAACAAATGAGGAATAGGAAAAAAAAGGGTGTGCGACGCTTTATCGCTCAACAGTTTTGACTGTAACCGTTTGCCACTGAAGGAGAACTCACTTAATGAAGCAGCCATCTATTGATCACCTCCTCTCATTTCAACTAAACTCATTAGAGGAAAAAAAAAAAAAAGCTGTCAATCTGCGTATGTAAGGGTTACAATAGGCTCAAAATGAAACGCATTACCACAGCAGAGCATGAAAGACATTTTTACAATGCATCTTCAAGGACCACGGGCAATTCACATGAAGGTTTACAAGGCCCAGAGTTATCATTCATGCCAACGCTGTATGATTCAGTGTGCCTGGTTATATTGCACATGTTAATCTCGTTTGTTTTTGTCTTTGCTAAGTGTTTGCAATCAATGCCACTAGTCCTCGGGGACAGCAGCTCCGCTAATTAGCAAAGGAAGAAACAAAGTCAATAGCAAGCTGTGTTTTTTTTTTCCCCAAAGAAGAGGAAACATGTGCCGGGAATCTGAGTCATTTTGGGGGCATCAATGGATGAAATATTTTCAGTATGTATTTACAACAGAACCGTCGTGCCGCTGATGTGAAATCCACTACTGACCTGTTTGTCTTTAAGCATAACTAGAGCGTTTCTGTTCAGACACTAGACGGCAAAGACTCCAATGAAAAGTGAATGCATTTTTTGGTAACACTTTCTATGATGCCCGTGATGTACTTATAATGCGTTATCTGCTTATAGCACTACTACTACTATAGCACAGTATAGTATAAGCACTCATAAATCTTAATAATGCTTTATAACAATAATCATAACACAATACTAATTTTATTATCATAATACTTAATAAGTGACTTTTTGTGTGTATTATAATTTCCAGAGTTGTAATACATTATAATCTTTTAATCATGCATTATAATGTGATTATAAGTTACTCTGGTCATTGTTTGTATGTTGTTCTTGCATAGATTTCATATTTTTTTCACTTTACTTAAAGCAAATAATGACCACTTAGAGTAATTTATAATTTATAATGCATTATAAAAAAATAAAATAAAATGTATTACAACTATGGGAATTATAATATACTATGAAAAGAAAAAAATCAGTGACCAGAAATTCTGAAGTATTATGATACTTGACCATATAAGTCATTATAAAATGCTTTATAATGTCTTGTGATTATTGTTATAAAGCATTATGTGTTCATAATGCTTTTTTTTTTAATAAGTATAAGCAGATAGGATAACGCATAATAAGTATGTTTATAATGCATTATAGACATGGGTGTCATAGAAAGTGTTTTTTCAAATTATTTGTATGTTTTATTATAGTGTTTACAGTTATATTTTAGTTTTTTTGTGACCTCAAAGCTGTACCCTTAATCATCAATAATGGAACCTCCAACTGAACTTCATGCTCATCCTTAATTTTTGCCACACAGTGAATATTTAATAAATAGTCTCTTTGTGTGCTATTTATGACCAAAACCACTTCCAATTCTGATTACAATGTTTTAATGAATACTGTGTTAATAACAAACACATAACACGTACTCTAAAATAAGCCAAGAATCACATGATCACAAAGGATATTGAGAATAGGAAACATGTTGTCGACCATTTTTGTTTAGAATACGACATGTACAGTGTGCATTGGTTTTGCTCATCCAATTAAAAAGCATAAAATATTCAATAAGAGACCTGAAAACATTTGCAATTAAATAACAAAAAAAAAATGAAAAACCTTCAGAAAAATAAATTACGTTTTTGTTCATGTTAACTGTGATGGATTATTTTGGAACAAACTGCAGCAGACAGGAACATTTGTGTGCGGTAACCGGCCGTAAGATTGAAAAGAAGCAGATTCAGAAGCTTAGAAGGGTTAAGTCCGGTTAGTAGTTTGATGGGAAACCCATAGCCTACATGTGATGGAAAACAAAATGAGAAGAAGACACACACTTTAAGTTGTCCCTCAGCATTTCCTTCCACTCATGTCCCCTTTGATTTGACAGGAAGATGTCACAACACTTTTGAACACACACACACACACACAAGTTTCTCCTTTCAAACCCGTTTCCGTACAGTAGATAAGAGGCAACGCTACCGGTCTTTCAACTAAAGACACTGTGTATTCCGCCTGCGGCTGTCCCATTCTGGCCCACTTAACAAAGTAAAACCTTTAAATGAGAGAGATAAAGCACTCCTCTGATATCATCATGATTACTATGTGCACATATAACAGTAAAGAGGGGTGTTAGATCTGGCTTGCTGTGGGGTGAGAAGGGGCGAGTTGAGGCATGCTGGGAGACTGCAGCGCTTTCCTGTGTTAGTGGTGCAGATCAGAGGAGAAAGGGAAACCTGTGTTTTCACTGATTGATATTGTGATCTAACGAGCAAAAGGATCCGTCAGTTGTAATTTTAGATGTTCAAAGATCCTCTGGAGAGGATGTGTTCAGAAAGGGAAAACAAAGTACAGGTAAGGCCGCTCTCGCTTTATGTGTGAGTGAAGGGTAAATCAGCGACAACAGCTTCCTGCCTATCAAATGTGAGGGATTAAGCTGTGATCTGACACTGTTTTAAAAAGCCCATCAGTCCCTTTATATCCACAGCAACACTGTCACTGTTGAAAACCAACAATGTGACAAGCAGTTACAATTAATACCATTATTTCTTATTCAGTCAGAATGCTTTAGCTTTCTGGCTGATGATGCAAATAAAGTCAGTTCAAACCAGAGCTATTGTATGCAAAATTACGTAAACATAAATAAGAGAGAGTGAACTACCTCAATATCACAACATATTCGTCATCCTATGTTACTTTCGAGTGTAAATGTATCACTTCAATCAAAGATGTTGGTAGGTTGAGGATGTATCAATGAATCACACAACAACATGAGATGATATTACAAGCACTGTCCTGGTGCCATCTTTGTTGTAGTTCCAACATCAGCTCAATAATAGATTTCAGCTGTAACACTTAGGTGTGTATTTTCAAACTGCTGCGCTAGTTATTTTAGCCGTACAACAGGACAAAAAGATCTTTGTCCAGCAATTACAAAAAACTGAAGAATCGATCATTCTGAAAAGCACACGACTACTGGTTGGTTGCTCTTTTATTGAACTATTAAACAGTAATTTACTCTGCTTAAAATGTAAAAGTGAATATGCAGAAATGGGCGTTTGAATTAAAGGTATATCCTGTTCCAGTAAGGGCGATCCAAATGGCTAACATGAATGATCACAGTAACATAACTCTTTTATTCAGCATCAAGTCACCCTTGAATAAAGCATTTAGCCTCAAACTACTGCTATCCAGTGAGAACCTTGTATGTCCTATTTAAACATCCTCACCCAACGGTTCATATGATATCTTAGGAAAAGTTATTCCTCATTTTTCGTTCGTTTTCCTATGAATGTCCAGCAACACGTGTCAATTTCCGCTTGTTACATGCATATAGTCTTTTCAAAATAAGTTTGAAGATTATATGGGTTTATATCTTCTTCTTTTTTCCTCCATATGAGCTACCATGATAAAATGTATTCTCGCCAAGCCGTTTAGAGAATGACAAAAATGCACTGAAATTCAACCAAAACAAAAGCCTGTTTTTCTTAGATCTTGTTGAGTTAATACTTTGGAGTTACAAGATGTTCACATAACAACAAATACTTCAGTTCCTAAGTGGAAGAGTGGCCGTGCTTTGCAGCGTCCAGGTCTGAGCTGTTATAAATGTGTGAATGTTAAGTCCACTTTCCTTGGAGCCATTACAGTTAAAACAATACGAATGCACGTGCACACGCATTAAGCTGAAGACTTTGGCCTACCGTCTTGTTCTGTCTTGGTCAGCTCCACGAGTTTCTTCTGTTTCAGTGTGTCCACCACGTCTGCCAGGCTTCCTTTGCGGCGCTCCGGCGTCCCAAAGGCGAGGCCGATCATTGGCTCCCCGCGGTCCCTGGAACACTCCTCTGGCTTGGGTGGAGAGGTAGAGTTAGTCCGGTAGGAGTAGACTGAGCAGCCTTTACTGCTTTCATTGTCCTGGGAAGAGACAGCAAACAAGAGAACCAAGGTTACAACTTGTGGAATATATCGGCACTGATGCAGGTTTGATTCATTGACTTATGTTTGGTTTAGAAAAATACATCCCACAGCTCAGCTCCCACTGTATATGCTTACATTATTATTTGGAATGCTTGCTTAGCAGTGCTTTACCTGGCATGGGCTGGCTGGCGTGACACGGGGAAAGGTACATTTTTGGATTGCATTTTGCTACTGAAAGAATTTCATGTACCGGATCTATCCGTCATTGGGAGCCATGCAATGTCACCCCATTACATTCCTTTAAGTTAGTCTGGTCTACTCTATTATTGTACTGTTAACAGTGTGTACATTGTATGTTGCAATTGAAGGTTGGGGGGGGCCCCTTTGTTGTAAGTTATTACCAATCTCGGTCCGCGTTTCCTGTCATCTCTCTGCTGTCAACCCTCTAATAAAGGTATAAAAGGTCCATCACAAAGAAGTGACCACAAATATTGTGAATCTCAGCAAACCATAGACTGTTTATAAGAAGTGGGCGTACATTTTGCCCGTCGCCACCCTGGGTTTATGGTTGTCACCAACTTGGTTTTTTTGCAACCAGAAGTGACACGAGAGGGTGAAGCTCAGTACAACCGAACGCTGAATAAGACATTTTTAAGCAACTAAAATGTTACAATTAACTTTCATGAACTGAAAACACATTGTGAAAGGGTTAAAGTTCTAAGACCGAAAAAACAGACAACACCCAGACCGGACAACAACGTGGTAGCGACCTGTCAATCACAAGGTAGCCCCGCCCTAAAGCATCCCCTGCTTTATGGTCTATTTGACTCTAAATGGGACCATAATTTACTAAATGGACATCATGCTGTATTGAAGAAGACTTGAAACTAGCGATTGAGACCATAAACTCATGTTTACAATGTTTACTGAGGTAATAAATCAAGTGAGAAATAGGCTCATTTTCTCATAGACTTCTATACAATCAGACTTCTTTTTGCAACCAGAGGAGTCGCCCCCTGCTGGCTGTTAGAGAGAATGCAAGTTTAAGGCACTTCAGCATTTGCTTCACTTTCAGACCCCTGAAATTAGTGAAAATGAAAACACTGATTTGTAGATTCATCTTAAGTTCTGTAAATTTTGTTTTTCTTAATTTCTGACAGCCTGGACTTCTGTCATTCTTAAACTCAAAACATTACACAGCTGTAATTAGAACTGATATTGTATTTGTTGTCATATGATCCTGGGATAATTATGGAATCACAGTCTACCAAAGTTTAAACGGGCACAAAGTTCCACAAATCAACAAAAAACCTTCATGTTGGCATAGTTATCACCAACTCGGCTCTGGCTCTACATTTACAGACCGTTGTCTGAGGTAGTGCTAACTTACTAACTAACTAAATTGATGGGCCTTTCTATTTCCTGCTACATGACCAGAGTGTTCCTGTCCCTCTGCTGTTTTGCTCTGCTGGGTTATGAGTTAAGTGAGAGGCACAAGGAGTCTATATTTACCGAGAAGATAAGCCCTTCAAGACGACCACATTGTCCCACACAACAGACACTTTAGCACAGGTGTTCTAACACCGGGGCTATTCTTGGACGCTTTCTCCTCCCCTTACAGAGTGGGGGGATCTCCGAGAACTTTAGCAGGCTTATGTTTCAAAGACAAGTGGCTTTAACTAACAGCGGGATCTTAAGACGCCCTTGAAATGGCTCCCGGAGGCCCTGTTGTGCACTTTGTCTTTAAGCGGAAGATGCCTCTGTAATAAGGATTAGGAGATAGTGTGTCACTCGTGGATCGTTCAGGTGTGTTTTTTCAGGTCCGTTCATAATGCTGCCAAGGACTTATACAAGCAGAGTGGTGGAGGCAGGAAGGCCTGATGATCAGATCATATTAAAAACCAAAAGGTCACACGTTCAGCCTCTGCAGCAGACAATGCATGTCCATGACTGACGACGACTGAAACTTGTCCTTGAGCAAGGCATTCACCTGAGATACAACGGTATTATTCTCAAATGTGAAAAATAAAATATTTGACGAAACGGATCAAAAGCTTGGGTCAATTCATGAACCTACAAAAGCTTTTCAAAAGTGTGTTACACACAATTGAAGATGTTGTGTATAAAACTTTCTTAACATTGAGGACTTTTGTAATGCAAGACACTTTTAGGAGAAAGCTATAAAAAATAAATAAATTGTCCTTCACTTATTATCCTACTTGTTCCACAAATAAATTGTCCCTCCCTGTTGGAGGCTGGGGGCAAGAAGAAGAGAAGCAGGATAGATGTTTTCGATCCTCAGCCAACACATTCTGACTCCCAAGTCGTCAAATACCGCCGCTTGGTCGGTACCCCTCGGCATCGGAGGCCGACGCAGGGCAACTCTTTTTGAGTTACTTTTGGACAGACCATGGAGTGCGTGTCAATATATGCTCATTACATGCATAGTGTCCTTCCAGGCAACCACTAAGTTATGGTACGTGTCCACAGGCTGCGTCATTTCCACGCTCCCCATTCATTGTCTATGTAAGCAGCCGCGCAATGCATTCTGGTAGCTTGGCATCGCGATTCGAGAGACTAGGCGTCACAACGCCCGCTCCTCATTTGCATAAAGTTGAGGGCTCGTCTACTTTATGTAAATCACGGGCGTCCGACGCGACTCGCCGCCCCTAGAAACTCCCGAGGATCTTTTAAAATAAACGTTGTCGATCCAAAATAAAGACAGATTCATCAACTGCATGGATTATTTCTCGCCTCAAATGTTTTCAGAAACACATTTCAGTGAACTATTTACGTGAAATAAGAGAAGAAAGTTTCCAAACGAGCCTCCATACTGGTTCCGGTTTGAAAGCTGGGAGCAGCAGCCAACGGCGGGAAAGCGTTCGTCCAATCAGGAGCCGAGTGCCTTGTTTCTAGGGACAGCACACCAAGCGTCCAATGTTGGGAAGCGTCGCGTCCCCTTGCGATAAAAAACGCCCCTGTGGACACGTACCATTAGGGTTAGGAAACAGTCGTGGTTGACTTTGACTTCACCGACTAGCAACTCACGTGACTCACAGGACTGACTATACCGACGACTGACGTGACAAAATAAGATGACGTTACTTTTTCTTTTCACAGGGGACACAAACGCTGGTTTCCTGGTTGAAAGTTCTGTGTTTGTTTGACCCGTCCACCATTCTTCCTGCCCGCCCTGCCCGCCCACTAACGGATGACTCTGTGCGTTAGTTTCCGATGCCGAGGTACACTGACCATACGGCGGTATTTGACGAGTTGGGAGTGAGACTTGGTTGCCTCAGCTTGTCCATATTCCATATTATTGTTATTCATTTGATGATATTTTGTGTGGTGTTTATCCTCTTGCTAACTTTTTTGGAGCCAACATTTTTCATTCTTTCAACAGCAGACAAAATCAACATTTTCTCCTTTTCTTCTTCTAATTCGGAACACATTAGATATATACAAAAAAAAAAGCAACTTCTGAAAGCACTTCTTTATTATTGGTTCTTATCAGACTCCTGTGGTTACCCATGGGGAGAATAGTCACATTCACAAGTGTAGACACTATGTGACAACTTAACAAGCTTCAAGTATTCAGGATTTTTTTTTGCCTCAAGGCCACTTTGAACTGAAAGTCAAGTCTTTTATAATATCTAATTGCCTTTAAAGTTCTTATTATGCGCTGAGAATGGTTATGATCTCCAGATAACAACAGAAAATAATTATGTTTTAGTAAAATCAGATAATCCAAAATGAAAATTCCTTTAATAAAGTATGAATAGGACTTTTGTTTGGGAAATGTGAAATGAATTCTGCCACAACATAAGGAAACTTTATTCTCAGAACTTTCCACTTTCCTCAGAGGCTGAAGTCAAACACGCCTCGTCCATTAGGGACCAACAGAACCTGAAGCCAAGTAACCAACACCTCAACGCATACATACACACTCTTTCTCACACACACACACACACATATACATGAAAACAGACGGTGGAGATGAGAAGAACCAAGGGCTATAACTCTCTGGAGGAGAAGCCTCACTGGGCTGCCTACAGCACTGCCTGCAGCACACAGACCAGAGAGGACCACTGGTGTGTGTGTGTGTGTGTGTGTGTGTGTGTATGCATGCTTTCACGTCAATTGTGCACAATCATCATTATGCATGAGAATATGCACACCCTCTGTACTCCCTGCATGTATTTCATGAGTGTTTTATGAGCCATGTGAGAGTGTGTCCACTGTGTACACACACTAACCACGTTTGTTTTATAGATTTGAGTTATGGCAACATATCTCAAGATAAGATATGGTCAATTTCTCAGCTCCGCGCGTAATTCACGTCTCACCATCGCAGCAGGCACCATGTTCTCCCACTCAGCATCCGTCAGCTTCTCCCTGATTGGCTGCAGCTCATCCGGGTGGGGTCGGTCGTGCGAAGAGGGAGATGGAGTCTCCTTCGGGCCCTCTCGCTCGTCGCCGGCCCACGTCGCGTTGTCCTGACCCATCGCTTCCTCTTCCTCAGACGGTGGGTGGAAGGGAGGCGTTGCTCGCATGGAAGACATCATTCTGGGAAGGAGAAGAGGAAGTGGTTTTAATTTTGCGGGCACAGTTTGTACCGGTGCATTACTAATACGAGAGGAGAGGAGAGGAGAGGAGAGGAGAGGAGAGGAGAGGAGAGGAGAGGAGAGGAGAGGAGAGGAGAGGAGAGCTCCAGTGATCCCTGACATGCTGATGGTCTAAACTTGTGCTGCTGATCTCATAAAATAGAGTGAAAGATATTGATCACCAGTGAGACTGTAAACAAAAACCTACTGGGAACATTGGTGAGGTTGCAAACACCCCGGGTGAAAAATAACCACTTTTCCATACATAACATTCCTCTATCATTTTACAGTGAACATATATTTTGGAGAGTTATTTACTTTCTGCAATTATTAAAGGAAACATACATATTTACCTTTAAGTACTTATTAATTGTTTCCTATATTTATTTTAGGTATCCTTCTTAATTTGCTTAGGTGTATTTATCAAATACGTGTTGGTTCTACTGTTTCAGTATATTGTCATTAATTGTATTTTTAGTGATATCATTTCAGAAAAGTACCCTAAAATGTAATGTACTTTGGTGCATTTTTATTTATTATTATTGTATTATTGAACATTTTCTGATCATTTCCTACAAATAATTGCTACAGTGTGCTCATGCCACTTCTAATAACTGAATAGATGGATGGACTTTACAATTATTTCAGATGCTTCAAATATCATCATAGCATTAGGGCTGCAACTAACGATTATTTTTATTGTCGATTAATCTGTTGATTATTTTCTTATTAATCGATTTGGTCTATAAAATGTCAGAAAATGGGGGAAAATCTGTGTTTCCCAAAGCCCAAGATGACGTCCTCAAATGTCTTGTTTTGGCCAGAACTCAAAGATATTCAGTTTACTGTCATAGTGGAGTAAAGAAACCAGAAAATATTCACATTTAAGAAGCTGGAATCAGAGGATTTTGACTTTTTTTCATCTTAAAATCGATCGACAAGCATCATATCCATATGAGGCTTAATAAATTGTGGTCCATGGTAATGTACACTGAACAGTTTCCATCGCTGCAGCCGGGATCATGTAAATCAATATCATACAAAACAAAAAATGCCGGATGCTCTACTTTATGCATGTCAAATAAAAATAAATAAAAATGTGTCCACTGCTGACTACATATTGAAGCCACAAAAAAAAACATTGGATATGTCTGAACAATGCATTTGAATAGTTAATTCAGAGCCATAACATTATTTAAAATGCAGACACATGAATACGACAGTAAAGATGGAATTACAGCTCACTCACACACCAGCAATTTAAAGTACACATGATATTTTTGGCTTGTATCGCTTATTCTGAGAAATGTACAATGACTGCAATACATTCATGCTGAATGTTCCTCTAACACACACACACACACACACACACACACACACACACACACACACACACACACACTAAGCGCATGGGGATAATCTATTAATCTATTAAGCAGCATCAAGGCCACTCATCACCTCAGAGCTGTTAAAATAAAGCAGACGCTGTGCTACTGCGCTTCAGTGGAAAAAATCTCTCTTTTTTTTCTAATGTAAGCCTCCGGCTGGGAGAGTCATTAGGCTAATACATCATTTACTGTAATGACTTCCCTTTGTTGCTCTATACTTATGAGGACTTTCATTGACCACATTTATTCCCTTAACCCTCCTCTCCTGCAGCCTAATCTCAGCCCCAAATTCTTATTTTTAAATCTAAATACAGGCACACTTTCCACATTTTTTCCACATCTTCTTGTCCTTACGTGGCTAATTTGTCTTTGTAAGCAATAATATACACACACACACACACTTGTACAATTCCACAGAGACAAACACACCCACACAAAATTACAAGGTGATAAGTGACAATGCAACTTCCAGCAGAAAGCGCGTCAGAATTATTTTTCCCTCCACTTCGCACACCAGTCACACACACACACAACTTCTGTGAAGTAAAACAGATTGCCACTTCAGTGTTAGCGCTCAGTAAATCACAGCGGGCTGTCCATCTCTGAAATACGCAGCCTCCTGGGTGCCCTTACACGTAAATCTGACCCTCGGTCATACGTCTGAATTGAAAGAGCGCGGGCTATAGAGTGCATGTGTGTGGAGGCAGCAAAAGGTGAAAACACATCATTTACACAGGGAGACTGATAAGATAACACCAAGTGTCAGTGTGAGATAGAACGAGAGGAAGGAGATTAAAAGATGGAGAAAATGTGTAACAAAACATGAATAAAGCAGGAATTGCGTGCGTGCGTGGGTCTGGATGTATATCTGCAACGCTGAAAGAGCTCCTTCCCATGTGGGTTTGACTATACGGTAAAGTGATTCTGAGGGTCATGACGTTCTGTGCATGTCATCTTTTACTACTTGTGTCAGCTTCCACTGACTCCGTTGTGCAGGTTAAATCAGAGGAGGGCTGGATAGTGTCGCGGCATGAAAACCGAGACTCGCTCAACTCTGACCTGAAGATGCTGGAGAACCATGAATAGTACGCCGTCGTAACTTACATCACTTTCTGCTGTAGTTCGCAAACCAACTGCAATACTTAAATCAGATTTGACTTTTCTCTTATTCATGCTCAATATCACATTTTGTTTTCTCTCTCTAACATCATCTTTTCAGGCTCTCTGGATTACTGTGATTCTGACCTTTGCATGCTACACTCTTCCCAAAGATGATAATAAGGGAATTGAAGCTTATTCTAGCATTACCTCACTGTAAGTCGGTCCAGATGAGAGCGCAAGCTAAATCATCTCACTCACAGGGCGTCAAATACCGATGCTTTGTCACGGCCGTCTGCATTCGATACCGCCGCAATACGCACCCTTTAGCGTCGATATGAGACGCACCGGGCTTTCCGTTAACTACAATGTAAACCCATTTGCAGCAACAGTAAACGCTCAGGGAGAGAGCGCCGGTGATGTAGTTTAAGAGCGAAAGAGACACACCGGGCGGACGGGAGGGGAGGTGGATGGATCCAACAAACACAAAGCTTTCAACCACAATGTTCAGTCACATTTTCACTGTAAGAAATGTAGTAATTTTAAGGCCAATGTTGTTTTTTCCTAAACATAACTAAGTGGTTTTGTGGCCTAAACTTAAGCAAGTGTTTTTGTTTAATTCACAACATTAAGCACGTGTTTACTGCGACCGAAAAGGGACACCGAGGGGTCTGACAATGGATCAAATGTCTACTTGTATGTGAAAAGTTGTGAGGACAAATCCACAGATAATTATCACTGAAGTTCCTCTCGGCTCTCAGGAACATTTTAGCATCTTTTAGCAACATCCCTTTTGGTTCACTCTTATGAGTGTCATTTTCAGACACAGCAGGCAGCTGTTTTTAGCTAAGAAGCTCTACAACAGCTCTGTATGCTACCTGCCCAGCACCAAACGACAGTTAGACAAAGTTAACGACTAGCTGGAGAAGAAAGTGCAACATTTAGCAGCTTAAGCGCCAGATATTTCCATGACAGGTTGATGCTCACGTAAAACAGAGCTTCATAATTCACCACTAAGACTGCAAAAGCTAGTAGCCCTCTGCCAGTCTTGGGAATGATAACAAATTGTTACAGTCATTTAGGTGAAGTTTTAGTTATTTTTACAACTTGCCACCGGTACCACGCTCCACATATCGCCTGATTCGCCTGATTGGAATAGCGACAGCTGTTAGCCGGTGGTTTAAATTTCTCCACACCTCCGTTGTTTCACGCAGCGGTGTGAGTACATGAGATTATAAGACCCCAGACAACCAGCAAACAGCAAATCACTAATCCACGATCAACTGCTGCAATCCACACTGGAGCGATGAGAGAGCGATGAGAGAGCGATGGGGGAACCAGCCGGGGGGAGGGAGAAGGCCGAGGAGGGGAGCCTATATTTAGCTGACAATATTGCTGGTGCTGTGTTTATAGGGGGCGCTTAAGACTTAGTTTCTTGGAACTGGTGTCTCATATGGCCAGGAATGCCCAGCCCCATAACTCGCTGCCACTGATATGGTATCATCACGCAACAGTACGGGGGTTTTGTTGGTAAGCATGCCACAAGGCCTTTTGTGATTGGTCGGGGCAGGAAAACAGTATACTTCATGAGCTCATCATCAGGCAGAGATTCACATTACCAGTGTTTAGATGACTCCATTGTTTAACTAACACGGCAAATGTTAACCTCTACTGATTCATTGCTGTGGAATGAGTTTAGGAGCTACTGTAGGTTTGTTTGCCACATGATTTGTTAGATTTAGGATGAATGGTGATTTGTTTTCAATACAGCAAACATGTATTTTCTGCTAAAATTGTCTGTCTTTTTTTTTGCACTGTTTAACCAAATTACAGATGATTTTAAAATAATTTCTCTGCATGTTCATGTATTTTTTGCTACCTTCAAAAGTTGTAAAATTATGGGCATTTACTGTAGTTCACCAACATTGTTGATGGTTGATGATATGATTTACAAAATGTTAAATAAACATGACTTGTTAAATATGACTTTTTTTTCTATACTTTTTTTCAACATCAGATGGGCAACAGAACTGTTGACAGACATGAAAAACTACTTAAAGAGGACATATCATGAAAAAAAAAAAAAGTTCAGTGCTTGTGCACGTACATTTCAGCTCTGTCGCACAGCATTTTGTGAAATAGTCACACAATTTAAAGTATTGATTCATGTACATTGACGCAAATTTTACATTTTTTTCGTGATGGTCAGCACAAAATCAATTCATATGTAATCCACGTAATTGTGAACCGGGAAGTATAAACAGCAGCGAACGCCGCATAGGGAGGAGGACAGGGCAGATGCTCAGGAGACTGGTGTTTGTGTCCCGTGTGAAACCAGAAGTCAAAGGTGATTTATTTGTCACGTAACTTCCGTACTTAAGTTTTGCCACTTCTGGTGTTATTTAAACTCAAACCGCAACCTTTTCCTAAACCTAACTAAGTAGTTTTGTTGCCTAAAACTAACCAAGTCGATCTTTACCTAAACCTAACTAAGTAGTTTTATTTTGAAAAGACTGGAGCTGAAATTGAACACATGAACATTTGTAGGAAAACGCACAGAAAAAATGTTGTTTAAAAATCGTGCTGAACGTCACGAAAAAAGGGGAAATTGGTGTCTTTGTTTTAAATTGCATGACTATTTCACAAACTGCAGTGAGACTGTGCACATACATTTGGGTATCTGGAGTTCCTACCAACCCACAAACTGTGAAATAAGACAATCCGGTCAGGTTTTTTGTTGGCTGCCTAGATCAGAAAACATGTGATTCAACAAGCCATTCAGATTTAACTCCACTTCCTATGTCACATGCAGGCTCATTAGAGAACTACCTTCAGAGCAGACTGGGCTTTTTTCCGTGTTTTCTGAACATTAAAGCATGTAAATATGTTCTAGTACAAGTATGAACCTAGAAATGAGCATGATATGTCCCCTTTAAGAAACTCCATTCACTACAACACACACAGTGCCAGAATAAAGTGCCAAACATCAGGTATAATAATAATGGGTTACAGCGTTCTGTGCAATATCAAACAATAAATCAACGAAATAAGAAGAAGAAATAGAGGAAGAAGTCAAATCCAGCCCGTTTATGTGTTGACAACAGCCTGCAGCTGCTTCTGTCATGACATGAAGAAAAACAGAGATACTGTGTTGGGATGTCAGCCATGACTGCTTTCGCAGAAAAACTGTAACTATTCAGATGGGAAGTTTAAACAGCCTTTTATAAGATAACACTGCACTAAAAAAAATATGAAAACATAAGTATTTATTTGTCTTAATGTCTAAATTAAAAACATTTTTAGGAGATGTGGGCTTTTCCTCCAACCGCAGCTCTTATGCGTGTCAATATCAGGTCCTTCCCTTCTGGGACGTAGGAAGAAATTGAGTGATTATAGCTGAAGGAGCAACCTTCTCCCAACGAGACCAACAATAGAATGAGTTTGGCTACGTGGAAACACTCTCAGGAAACAGTAATATGACGATAATGTTACACTGATAGCTGGAAAAAGAAAATTAATTTTGCACACACATTGCCTTGAGGCTGTCCGAAAAGCCTTTTCATATTGTCAGACATCTAGAAAAACATCAGCTCTTTCCCCTGAAAGCAGTTCTCCTATCTAAAATATTTCTCGGAAAGTGATACTGGTGAGATTGCCTGCTCGAAAACTAAACAGAGCACGCACTGTTGAGTGAAGTGTTTTAATTTTTTGTCGTCATGCATTGTAGAGGGTTGTTTTTATGAGCATGAAGTCAGGTTGGTTAGATCATCCCGCGAGTTGGGTTAACATCTCAGTTGCATAACAGGCCTACAGGCTATACAACTTATGTAATTAATAATCAGAATGAAGGTTTGCTCAGCAATGTTACTTACTGTTCTCTTTGAGCATTTTGGTTTAAGTTCCCTTCCCTCCTTTGTTGCCTTTGGACATTCTTACAGCCTTTAGCTCAGAGGCACATTCAACAAACAAACTGTTGCTGGTGGACAGCTATAGCTAGGTCTCCTTCTAAAACGTGGACAGTAACTTAGAATCCCTTTGTGAGCGGAAGAAAAACGAAAACCGGGGTCGGAATTTGGCAGGAAAGCGTTGTTCAGATCTGGCCTGGAACCTGGCGACTTGGCAGAAACAATCAGGCATTGTGGAGCGTGGACGGAGAGGGACCTGTGACAGATGAGAGCAGGAGAGAGTGGGCCCCCTCTTAGAAAAACAGTACACAAAGCGCCATTCACAACCCAGGTCCCTTCTGCCACTTGTAGAGCGAGAGAAGGGCTCCGACAAAGGCCTTCGACTCGACCAATTGGGTGTAAAATCTCCAGCCGTCCCAGCTGGATAGAACTGAGGAAGTGGGAAATACCAAAGAGAAGGCGAGACAAAAAAAGGAGAGCAGAGAAAGAAATCTGAGGACTTTCCTTGGAATTGTTTGTCTGCTGGACAGTCCCAACACGAAAACACAGGGGCAGGAAAGCACAAGGAAACGGTTTAAATAGAAAAACAGAGCAGTCCTCTGTTTTAGCAACCAGAAACTGTAGAGCTAAATCACGTCTTCATTTTGTTTTGATGTTCCTCTCATCACTTGCTTTCATAACAAACTGAAATGATGGTCAAACCTACAGAAATAAGTTGTTATAAATCGAAATTAATCTTTAAAGGTCACCCGATTGGACTGTTATCAAGCCATTAAACAGGCGTTTTCAGTCGCTATAAGCACCATAGATGTGGGTCATTTGGGGTCTACTACACCTACTACATTGTAAAAGTGAAAGTGAAACTTAAAAGCAACACGTTCTAAGACGTAAAACTGAATAAAGCGTCACTTTTTGAACAAAAGCAGACAGGCTTCTTAAGGTTTAAACAACACAACTACAACTTGTTTAGGTTTTGGCAAAAACTTAGCTAAGTTTAGGGAAAAACATTGTGTTTTTGCGTTAAAATAACTACGAATAAAACCAAACTACACATTGTTGGTTTCACCCATGCAAATTCTGGTTTACTGGGTGAAAACCCTGTGTTTTGTGTCCAATCCATCGTACCCAACCTCATCTGTTGTGTTCTTTTATACCTTCTTTTGGTGATCTACCATGCGAATAAATGATAAAACGTACTAGTGGGTGTAGTAGGCCCCTACTGACCCACATCTATGGGGCTTATAGCGACTGATAACGCCTATTTAATAGCCTGACAACAGTCTGATTGGCTGTAAAGGGATACTCCAGCAATTTTGTGTTGCACTTCCATAAAGTTGAGAAACTCATAAGAGAAAGACTCTCTTGAATAGGTCGTATTAAAAAAGAAATGCTAGATCCTACACTTCCCACAATGCAACTTGATAGCATCTATCATTAGACCCCCCCTGCCTCCTAAATGCTCACGTCTTTCAAGCCCTGAAGTTCATCAGTAAAAGTCTGCGGTCGTACCAGGCAACTCCCAGGTGTGACTGAGCAGCAGGTCATTACTATAAAGAACATGTGTGCTCAGTTACTCTCCCTGGATAAATAAATGAAAAAAAAGAAGAGAATTGGCCTTGTATGAGAACGACTCCTAAATCTTCTGGTCTGTCTGGACGCTCATTAGATCATCGCAGAGCGCTGCACACAGAGGGCACTGTCATAGGTCAGACATGTGGAATGTGAACACACACACACGCTGCCCTGTTTTCTCCCAGAGATTCCCCCCCGTCCCGACTCTTTTAGCCCAAAATAGAAACGTTCAATAGCAGCGCCAGTTACCCCCTGAACCCTGCCCATTTTCGTCAAAGCCTTAATAGCAAGAAAAGCAGTTTTGTTTTCTGAAATTCCGACCCATTAACATGGATTCCGCTGTAAGAGGCGGCTCTGTTGACATCCAGCAGAGCCAACAAGTAGCTGCTCTATTTCAAAGCGCTTATCGCTTGTGACTGCAGGTCTTCTCTGACCTTTTCATGACTGAAGTGAAACAATGAAGGGAGGTGAGCAGAAGGCGGATGCTTTGGTTGAGTTAAAACAGCGTGTACATCAATCAGCCGTCACAACTAAACTCTCAGGTAAACAGAAGTCATTGTGCGACCATGCTTGCTCTATGTATTTACCTCGTTAGAAAGTATTTACAACCACAAGGCGCTCAGAGGGGATGGGCAGAGGCAGCATTCAGGCACGGTACAACTGAATTAACTCGTATTGAACCGAGTGATTAACAACGGTGAAAATATACTGCAGTTTCATGAGAAAAACTTTAGTCATTATTCTGTTTAGTCTGTATTAGCCACTGACAAACATTGCAATTTGGTTATTTTATTAACAATTTCTCAATTAAATTTTCAAAATACATAAAAAATGTATTAAAGTTACATAACAATTTCCATCTGTTTGACCTAGATCAGAAGAAAATGATATCACAGCACCACCCGCACTGTTTGATTGGGCGTTGCAGAGTATAAACACACCACATAGTAGGTCAGTGGTACAGCCACATTGCACTAGATCACACAGGAAGATGGCGCCGAGGAGCGAGGAACAAGCCGGTTTGTTAACGGCTCATTGATATTCCGTGGTAATCAGTTTGGTGATGTCGCTGTCCAACACGTTCTCATCCCAACTTGTCACACTCTGCCGCTTCGTCACTACCCTCGGCGTCACTTTAGGTTTAGGCAACAAAACCACCATAGTTAGGTTTAGGAAGAAACAACATGGTTGGGCTTAAAACTATGTGTAAAGTGAAAATGAAACTGAACGTTGTGAACACGGGACACGAACGAACAGCTGATTGCAACCTGAAAGTGAAACTTTACACCAAGGACATGAACAGCAATCTCCATGAAAGCCTTTTGTTTGTTGAGCCCATCTCTGTGTCTTTTCGGTCTTTAAACAACGTCACCATAGTCACTCCCGGCGCACTTTCTTACCGCGTTTACTGTTGCCACGGATGGGTTTACATTGCAGTTAATGGAAAGCCAGATGCATTTCATTTTACTGGTGCTAAAGGGTGCTAAAGGGTGACTTGTGCGGCGGTATCACACGCCAATGGCCGTGACAAAGCTTTGGTATTTGACGCCCTGGGAATGAGAACGGGCTGTGCTGTCAGCCTAGTTCAGAATATCAGGTCAGAAAGCCTCTAACGCTATGTGAAAGATGAAGCTGGTCGAAAATCTATTCACCAATCATCGGAAAAGCAAAAGAACGAGATTGATTGCGTTACTGGACAGAAGACCTGATGGAAATCATTTGTAGCAGAATCGCATAAATGAAAGTATACTTAGTAATTACCAAATTCATCATTGGCATATAAAAACATTTCAAAAGATGAATACAAATAGTCCTTAAGATTATTTTGTTTTGAAATAAATCTCTTCAAATATAAATTGTCAAACATTTTCCCTCTCTGTTCCATGGAGGAAAATGTGGAGAGACATTCACTGTATCCAGTGTCCACAGAGTATTTCAATACTCACAAACAAACATTGCAATTTAAGGATTTTGTCTCTCATCAGTTGGACACCTGGAGCAAACACAGGGTTTGATGTCTCCATTAATCCCGCTGATGGAAAATCTCAATCAAACCAATGATGGAACACTCAGAAACAGATGAATGCGTCGTTTGTACGGCGGGCGTAAACATGCACTACTATGCCGGGTCTCTGTGTTCAGGGACCCGGACCAAAACCGCAGACCCCAAGAAATCCAGAAGTGCCCTTATTGACCAACACCCTCGCTTGTGCTTGTTATTTTTCCTGGCACGCGAACACACCCCTCGCTAACACAAATACAGTACACATATGCATTTATCTGCTTCATGGCAACGATACAGAGTAAACCATTGAAGAAACCATTGAAGACCAAAGTCAACACTCGGCGGCTCAAAAGGACTGTTTGTCTACTACCTCCCGCCCGAGGTAGTTAGAAGACCTGGTCAGTGTGAACATTTTGTCTCTTGATCCGTAAAGTAGACCACATTGTCCAGGTAGCTACGCCAACATAAAAACAGACAAATTATGCCCATAAAACAGCCGACTTCGTTCAGAAACAAACAATTAAAGCAGAACTAGACATCTGTGTGTATATATATATATATATATATATATATATATATATATAAAACAAAAATAATTATACAGAGCTGACCCTGACCAATTTGGTGCCCATGGCAAGATTTTATCTGGTGCCACCCTATCTCTTTTGGCACACACATATATTAAATCAGACTACATATAGCCTTATTAACAGGTTTTGCTTGAGGCCCAAAGACTATCTTTGGTTTTATCAGCCGTTAACATCATACATGTATGGACAGATATACTTATATACATCAATATTGCAATTGGAAATTACTTGGCCAAGCGTTAGTATGCAGGTTGAAAACGGGAATAAAACAGAACCAGTAAAGAATAGAAGAGGACCAACACTAGAACCCTGAGGAACCCCACAAGTAACTGTAAATAAATGTGCATTAAAAGACAAATTTAACGCTACATCACTATGATAAGAGGTATCAAAGCCAACAGAAAGTGATGGCTCAACATTACATCGGTTAAAATATAACTAATGACACTTAATGGTGCAATTTCTCCGCTACGTATAGACCACTGCCAAACCTTGGCCAGAAAGGTTTCCTAAGAAAGGTCTGAAAAATAGCTGAACTAAAATGTAACCTTTGAGGATAAAGAACTATAAAGGAGGAAATTTATCATGCAGTAAAATATTTCATACATCTTACAAGGGCTGACCTCCCCTTACAAAGATTCCTTTAATCAATTAGTCGTTTTTTATGCTTTAAGCCCTATATCTTATTGAGAGAAGGTAGCTTTAATTCCGTCAAGAATCTCTGGACGCCTGTGAACAGTCAACATCAATTGTTATGCATCGTCTTCCATCTTTTAAATCTCTACACCGACACTCACTCTGCTATCTTTCCCTCTATCATCTCTCTTTCTCCTCACCTCTTTTCACCTCTGATCTATATCAGCTTAAAGCGCAAACAGCCGACCGTTTGACAAACACCTGACTTACAGGAGGTAATACTCTGTTTATCAGCAACCGCACATGTCCTCTCACTTCAAGCCACTCTCCTTATTATTACACCGATTACCTTTGACCTCGATCATGATGCTACTGTGATGCACTAATAAACCTGTTACACAAGTTTTAAGCCTTGTTGTGCTTCATCCTCTCCATATAGTTGACAGAAACTGTAAACAAGCGGAAATCCTATTATCTTAAGAATATAGATGAAGACTATGGATGCACTTTTTCCAAGGATGAAAGACATCATGAAACCATCCCTCTGTATATAAAAAGATCTAATCTTGTTCCAAAACGTTGACGCAACTGGATATTTCCATAACGTACCCAAAGGAACGCAAAAATGTTTACTATGCTTTTGCGTCAAAGCAATTAAGCAGATTAAGCAATCAAAGCGGGTTAATTTTCCATAGGGTTAAGTTTCAAAAGTATCATTGGCGGTTAAGTCTATTTCAGGGTGACATCAACAGTAGAAAGTCATGATAGAAGCCCGTGGCAATACGACAGCTGCCCTCACACATTTTTCAGAGTGATTGCATTAGCCCTGAGGCTAGCAGCAGAGGAAAAAACAGTGAGCTTCAATAAGTCATTACAGAACTCAAGGGTCTCACCGCAACTAAGAACAATCTTCAACATCCATGTTTACTGTTTTTAATGTTGTTAATTTACTTCAGTTGTCCGTTCCCGGTACACGTTTATAATTCAGTAAATGTTGATCTGAGAGGACATGACGGCACAGAGGGACGCAATCGCTCTAAGAACACAAAAGTGAAGGACAATTATGTTAATTGTTAATTAGTTTCAGTTGTTTATTTGGTGACAGACAATGCACATGTTCTTACTTAGAATAAAAATCACCGCAGATAGACAGATAACCTTAAAGAAAAGAAGTTTACTCAAGTGTGCTATTACTATACTTCTTCTTAACTTATAACAAGGTAGTATACTTTCAGTTGACTTTTTATGTAATCATCAGAGATATACTTAACAAAAGTATACTTAAGTATACTGACAAGTATACAGAAAAGTCTGAGTAAATTTGGCTTACAGGCCTACTTGTACTTAATCTTTTGATCGATATATATATACTGTATATATAAAGTGTAATTAAGTATTCTTGCCTTACAGTCCTAGAGAAAGGTTTACTTGGGTTGTAGTGGTGCTTACTTTTTCATAGAGTAACCTATTATAGTGTGTGAGTGTTTGTAAAAGAATATTTTGATATGAATTTACTTCAATTCATCAAGAATTTTCTGAATTTCTTGGATTATCCGTTCACCGTGGAGGAATGAAGAACAACACATTTTATCTAATTTTTTAAATCTCATCACAAATCATAATGTCAAATAGCAAAAGGAGCAAGTCTCTTTATGTAATACGTAAATCATTGGCTAAATGCCATAAATTAAAGTATAAAAAGTGTACTTTCATGAACTAAAAATGACATTTTTGCGAGTCCAAGTCAAGTTTTTTTTTTTTTAAACTTTAAAAGTGGTTCAATTTAGTCCCAATAAGTATTAAAGCAGTATTCTTACAAGTATACAACTAGTACATTGATATTAGTATACTTACTACATAAAGTATTGGGAAATATATACTTGAACTTTACTTAAGTATACTTCATAAAATAAACTTGAAGTACTTTTTTGTAAGGGTATGGTGGACTGAATTAATACATAACTTTTATTTTAGCTAATTCAAATTAATGTTATATTTGTAAACTATATTTGATATGATTGTATCCTCATCATGAAAACACAAACTAATTTAAAACTTTGATGTAAACAAAAGAATTCCAATCAGACGAGGCGCTCTAGAGTGTAACATCATCTGCAGGGGGTGTCCAAACAGGTGGCTTTTAGAGCGCCCAGGAGGCGCGAAAGCCTGCTAATCCCAGATTAGGACTGACAAGTCGTTTCACTGGATGCCCCCATTGTAATCCCAGTTGCCTCTCTATCCTCTGACAATGAGCTTTGTTCCCTATCTCAGAAAGAGCTTTGAGGATTTCCACAGCTTTGTTAGCATGAAATGGCTGCATTATTCAGAGGCATGCTACTCTCAGCCGCTCGCAAACAACATATTTATATTCAATTATTGAGCGTCCTGCATGCGTAATGTGTACAGATGGTTCTAACAAGTCATCTGTGCTCACAACACAGGATTTAATTGATACTCATTTTGGCAGTGCATAACGCTGTCACATATACAGACATGATGTCATGGGAACGAGCGGAGATGTGTAGGAATGTTATTACATATTTTCATGTGACAGTCTGATCCACATGGTCGTAGGGTGAGTGCAACACTATGAACATGAACTCTGTTACTATATTTTATAGCATATGAGTTACAGTATATGTATTTATGGCATATGTAACTTTTCTTTTTAGGATTAGTTATTAGTTATTATTAGATAGGAACAGTGTGTAGCATTTCAGCGGATCTATTGGCAGAAGTATTTAATACTAACATGGGAGTGGACAAATATGTGTGCTTTATGCAAATGTATGTATATATGTATTATTGTAAATCAATTAACAACACAAAACAATGACAAATATTGTCCAGAAACCCTCACAGGTACTGCATTTAGCATAAACAAAATGCTCTTATCATAACATGGTAAACTGCAGCCCAACAGGCAACAACAGCTGTCAGTGTGTCAGTGTGCTGACTTGACTATGACTTGCACTAAACTGCATGTGATTATCATAAAGTGGGCATGTCTGTAAAGGGGAGACTCGTGGGTACCCATAGAACCCATTTTCACTCACATATCTTGAGGTCAGAGGTCAAGGGACCACTTTGAAAATGGCCATGACAGTTTTTCTTCGCCAAAATTTAGTGTACGTTTTGGGCGTTAATTAGCCTCCTTCACGACAAGCTAGTATGACATGGTTGGCACCAATGGATTCCTTAGGTTTTCTAGTTTCATATGATGCCAGTATCTTCACACTAGCTTTAAAACTGAGCCCGCTACAACCTAAAAGTTGCAAGTTGTGTTAAAGAAATTAGCACTGTTAAAAATGAATTTGCATTAGCGCATTATTATTGCGTTAATTAAATCCTACACACTGCACCTTTAAGACAAATGAGCCAAGAATGGACAATAAAACGATCTTAACTGATGCTGCAACAAAGAAAACCAATAACAAACAAATCAGAACACTGATTATCGTAATCTATCTAAAACATGAAAGAATCAAAAGCGCCGAACTTCCCCTCATCAACTCTGGACGAGAAAGTCTAATAAAGTAAAAGTAAAACAGGAATTTGAGTTGCACAATAGATTTTTTTTATCTACATAACAAGTAAGGGTGTAAGAAAATATCAAAATATCCAGTAACACGATATTATGTTTTATGATACTGTATCGTTTCTCAAAAACACTGTTTCGATTTTTAATTAATAGTTCACGTTCAACGATCAACTCAGTCAATACTTTATTAGATTTGCAAAGAGATGCGTCCTCTCAAAGTAGTGCTATGATGTTGGATGTTACAGGGACTGTGATAATGCAGGTCCAGCTGTTCTGATTGCATAAAAAAAATATTTTAATCCGATTTTATGCATATGGTGGTGTGTGGCAGTTTTCCTATTAGATTTAAAAAATCACAATATATCGCCTTGCTTACAGTATCGCAATATATTGAATCGTAACCGCTGTATCATGATACGTATCGTATCGCCAGATTCCTGCCAATACACAGCCCTAATGACTTGACCGCAGTGTAAAGAAGGTAGAGGAGAAGTGAGGGATGTAATGCTGAACCAGCACCGTGAAAACGTCTTCTCCTCTCCAGGAGCAGTTGTCTAGTTTGGCGGTCGGAGGCACGTCAGTGTCCCCCGGCATGTGGAGCTGTCACAATCCAGACTAATCCTTCCCCCTTCCAATCCTGTGTCCCCTGGTCTGGCTGAAGCCACTTGCCATAGAGAGAGTGTGTGATTAGCTGTATGTGTGTATTATGGGAAACAGGCTGGGTGATTTGAAACAGTTATGTGTGAGTCGATGAGACACATCTGATACCGCGGACGAGCGGCCGATGTACAATGAACACATGTAGGGTAGATATAGAGGCTGCTCTGTGGTCAAAAACTGGGCGAGGAAAGTGAATAAGTCACGCTCCACCTCACCTTTCTCTGCAATATGAACATAAGCGAGATGTAAAAACACATGTACACAGTCACATTCTTGAGTGTACAGAGGTGTGAGTGTGTGCCGCAAGGTCAGAGCTACTACACAAGGTATCCATTGTCCTTTAGCAGCCCAAAGCGAATATACATTGTTCACGGTGCACAGGGCCTCACTTCAAACCATGTAGGGTATTAATCCAGCCAATCACAGCCGCCGTTATTCACACGGACTTAAGCCCCAGAATCAGGGCAAATATATAAGACTCAGGTGGGGTTGTTCAGTCCAACATGCAAACTTTCCAACCTGGAGACCTTAAAAATAGGGAGAATTTGAAAACCAACAGGGGTCCTCCCCCAGAAAGAGTTTCAGAGACTTAGTTTCCTGCATTCTGGTGACTTTTAAAGAATGAAAATAACAAATAGAAGTTAAATAGACTGACTTTTAAATTGACTTTAATTCTAAGGAAAGAAAACTAAATAATCGGCCCCTCTGACGTGAACTTCTTATTGATCAGTTTTATTCTTTTATTTATCTTTTGCTTGAGTATTTATTTCTCTTATACTCTCCATTTCTCTCTCCTCTCACTCACTGAAGGTCCTTTCAGACGCAACGCGACAACGGCACTTCTGCGCTCTGAAACCCGTCATTTCCAACGGCTCGTGCCACGCCGCGCCAGCTTTGCTGTGATGCTGAGATCTGTGGCGAGCGCAAGCAGCTCTCCTCTGGCGGGAAAAGACATTTTAGTGTAGCTCTATTGCCGTCCGGCTGGAAACAGTAAAGCTTATGACTTATACGCGCTGTGCAGTGTCAGAAAACAGGTTGAGATAATGAAAAGGAAAAAAACAAATGTGTGAAAAATTGCCATAAATCAGGAGAAATATGGGAGAATTGTGGAGGAAACCGGGGGAGGGCGATGAAAAATGGGAGTCTGCCCCGGGAAAATCGGGAGGGTTGGCAAATGTGCGGACGTGACTGACGTCAAGCATGGAAAGTCTGGCATTTGTGCAACAGTCAGTAAACATTTCATATCAATTATATTCTGCTGCTTAGTTTCAATTAAAATAACGCAGAAGCATTTAAAACAGAAGTGATTCTATTGTGCAGACGGTTCATAAAAGCTTTTATGTTTGTTGTTCTGAGGAGCTGATGCTGGACGGTCTTTAATGAGAGAAACATTCTGGCGCAGAAGCAACGTGCCGCATGTTTTCAGTTAGTCGGGAATAAATAGGATCAGAATTGTTTAGCAACAAAAATAGAGCACCACAAACAGAAACATCAACGACGACCAAAGACACAGAGCTGCTGGGAATAAATTTGAAAAATTTGAAAACTTGAACCGGGTAGATTATTCATTTAAAGTGAATATATAAATATCCCCCTCTCTTCTCTGTGTTGTCGGTTGGACCGTGAGTGGAACGGCTACTCGTCCAGCTGTTCAGATTTTTATCGCAGTAAGAATCATATCTTGACAAACCTCTCATGAGACTCACGCAAGAATTTCACAGTTGCTGGAAGGGAGCAGCGCTTTTTAATAAAGCCTCTTTTTTTTTGCCCGGTGCTCCGCTGGACTACGAAACTCTGACTGCTCTCTCTCTCTCTCTCTCTCTCTCTCTCTCTCTCTCTCTCTCTTTTCAGCCATTTCTCTCTCCATCACATCGCTGGGCTTGCAGGCTGTAAATCACAATTAGGGGCTTCATTAGATATGGTTGATTTATTAAGACCGAGGGCTTGTCTCTGGGCCTTTCGGCCATATATTAGCTGACTACAAGATCTCATACATAGTTATGAGACATGCTGTTTACTGTATGGCTTATAGGGTCATATGCCAATAGACATTAATTATTGAGTAAGACTCTATAGGTTAAATTAATAGCGTCCAGATGATAAATCATTTGTGTATTTCATCTTCAGCGATGCCTGTATACGCAGCACTTTTGACTGCACATCCAAACGCGCATCTTTTAATAACGACAGATTGGCAACGGCATCAAAAATCTGTCTCTATTATCAGCGAGTGATCCAGGATTTGAAAGGGAGCCAAGCATTTTGGAGCCTCATCCAAAGGCTTTGACAAACATACTCCGGAGCTGCTTGCCCTCTTGAACACACATAAAATTGGCTCGTGTTCATATCACAGTTACTCCAGTCTTAAGTGTCCCTGGCTCACATAATACGGCATTGTTTCCCCCGTAAATCAAAGTGCATTTATCGCGCCGCGTATCAGCTACTGTCAACAGTCGCCTGTAAACACAGGGACCCAGATAAGGTGATGTATATATACGCTGTGTGCAAATACGCCCTTTTTTTCTGACCTGCTGTTCCTGTTCTGCCAAAGCTGAATGATTGATTTCAATAAAGTACATTAACATCAGAGATGCAAAGTAAAAACATCCACAAACTGCAATCAACAAGCTTTTGATTTTCCAAAACGGCCCCTTCACGAACTGGGCCGGCGTCCAAAACCATTAGTTCCTTTCTCTCCAACATACCAGCATGCCTGCTCATCCCTTGGCACCTCGTGGAGCCGGATCATTGAACCTCAAGGGGAACTATAGAAATAGTTCTGGATTAGTTACAGCTTGAACAGGTGAGCTACGACTTGTTCAGGCCCACGTATTTATAGTGAGTGTGCAATCCCATTGTTAGCACAGATAGGAGGTTTTACAGATGGGAAGAGAGACAGAGTCAGTCCAAACCCTTCCTGTTCTTAATCTAGACACTGATCTGTTCGTTGGAGAGATCAATTAGACCTCGTCTAATGACATGTACATGCCTGTGAAGATAAACATCACATGTAAAATCTGCCTCATGTGTGTGTTTTTTGCCTTCTTGTAAGCATTTTGTGGTTTACACTACGCTTTACAAAACGTTTTATTAGCCTTTTCATCATCGAATTTTTTCAATTTACAGAGAAGCGTGAACTATAACATCCTTCAACAGAATTTAAAACAACATAACATGAATTCAATCACCAAAATTCGGTAAGTTACAGTGTGAGATTTTCACCTGCTGCAGAGAGACTCAGATTAGGGCTGCACCTAACAACTATTTTCATTATCGATTCATCCGCCAAATTATTTTGTTAAGTAATTGATTAATCATTTGGTTCATAGAAAGTGGGTTGAAAAAGGTCCATGAATTATTTTTTTTGTCCAATCAACCAGCCTGGTCTCACCAAATGGTGTATGAATGGCACGCTGATATCTTAAGTCATTTTGCGTGCAATCACAACACCGGTCTTGCTTTGCCGTGTCATTTTACGCCATTTAGTTTGTACTGACGGCGAAATAAACTCATCCGTGTGTATATGCTACACTCAGAGCTAGTGATGTAGAATAACTACAGCGACGCAGATAGCAAGTGACGTAATATAAAAAGCCAGAAAGACTACTTCCGGTGGGCGTTTGGACGGGTGAAACAAACACAGGACTTTCACCCAGGAGACCGTGTTTGTGTCCCGTCTGAAACCAAAAAGTCTCGTTGACCTATTTACATTAGTGATGTTGGTGACATGTTTTCTGTACTTATGTTACGTTCTTTACATACGTAATTTACACAGTTTACTTATTTCAAGCCAAACCATGATGTTTTTCCTAACCCTTAGTTTAGTTGCCTAAACATAACCGCGACTGCTTTACGGTTAAATGGTACATGAAAAGCTTTTTCACAACGTTAACCCTGTGGTGTGAAATGTAGGGCTGTCCTCAACCAAAGAAATTCTAAGTCGAAAAACACTCTATTGTCGACTAATCGATTAGTTGATTTAATCGAAAGGTCTGTGAGTTTCTCCATAAAAAATAAACACAAAAGCATCACTTTAAGTCTTGTGTTTACCGGAGATGTGCTCACACATTTCTTCAAAGTAAGTCATCCAGCAGGAAAAAAGCATAAAAAAACTATTAATCGACTAAAGAAATCTTAGTCGACTAAGACCAAAATGACCAATTAGTCGACTAATCGACTAAGAGGGAGCAGCCCCACTGAAATGATGAGCTAAAAGCACGTCGTCAAAGTGGCGTGCTATTCATATGCCTTCCCATGAGATCACATTGAACCAACAGTCCAATGATCACAGAGGACTATATGAAAACCCACAAATATTCACATTGGATGAGCTGGAAATGTATTTTTGGGCACTTTTGCTTAACGATTAATCCCTCATCAAAATAGTTTGCATGTTAATTGTCCGTCTATCAACTAATAATTTCAGCTCTAACTCACATGCAACAGATGCAACCAACTTCTCAGACACATAAATGCATACATCAGTTAACAGTAAGTGTAATTAAAGTTTTCAAGTACAGGCATGTATCCTCTCTCACACTCACACTAAACACACGCACACACAGAGACACTTTCCTCTGGCTGACTCCTGGTACATGACTAATTGATGGTGACACAGAACAAAGGAGGAGATTAGGGGGATTGAGTGTGTGACACACAGCCACAGGTCAGAAGGCGGTTTAGTCTCTTGCGGTGATTATGGACGGGCAGGTGTCACCGCAGGACGCAGCCAAAGCCGATACCTCTGCACCCTGCTGGGCCGCTCGCTCCTGTCCCAGTAGGTCAGGGCTGCTGAGCGCATGATGTTCGTCTAGTGTAAAACACTGACACGCCATCACGACTGATTCAGGTGTATATGCTAAGCAGACAAAAGCGCTGCGTTGAGCTTTAGTGTAGAAGGGTCAACAGGCCCCTGCTTGATAAATCTAACTAAATACACATTTAAATCCAATCAAAACCCAAGCACCATATCTCATCGCCTTTATTCCATTTTGAATGAAAAGATTATTGTTAATTAAAAAGCATGTTAATTGTTAAAGTGAAAGAAAAGCCTTGAACTTAAGTCCATGGAAGTGATTCTCATTTCTAAGCCTTTACTAAAAGGTTAGTGCCTTAACAAAAAGGTAATTTGTGATATGAATCACCGCTCAATTGTCCACTTGTGAGCTCTGAGAAACATTGTATCGTTCGTTTACTTAGTTGTCCTGCCTCTTTATCAGCGCAGCGTCTAATTGCCCGGCGGCTCGGCTGATTTTGAAGCTAACCAGGAGCGATGTCATCCCTCCGCTCTCCCCACAATGGGCCTCATTGGATTAAGTTCGAGCAGGCTTTGTTAAAAGCTGGTGCAAATCTAATCAAGGAAGAGACCTCAATTATGCTAGCATGTACTTAAACGATCAGATCGCTAAAAAAAGGAGGAGGGGGGTTGGCCGGTGTAGGAATGCAATCAGCAGCCATTAAGGCCAGTTCATTTTGGCTGATGGCAGCTTTAAAATGAGATGCAGGATTTTTACTGTAATGAGAAAGCTGTAATTATGAGGATGTGATGTTGCTGGTGTTTGGTAGTGAGCTGAACTCAGCGTCAGGAAAATAGCGTTAAACATAAGAGGAGGCTCTCTCAGGAACAGGTGTTAGCACTGCAGCGGTGACATTGTTGCATAGGTGGCGCTTTGTGTCGCGACCTTCCCTCTTTCTACCGACACTGCAGTCAAACACGAGCTATTAAAAAAAAACCTCTGTTTTGTAATGAGGTGTTGAAGGAAGCCAAACAGCTGAAAGTGACCTGTTTTTTTCCACCTATGGCGTGTTGAAGAATGTGAAAAAGGTGTAGAAGCATATTGTTTAGAGAGAATAATGTGTTGGATCGTCCATGATCTAAAGACCAGGTGGCGTCCCCCGTAGCCCCGAGAACAACAGCTGAGATTGACCCTGACCCCTGACCTCCACGACCCATGACAGTTAAAACAGGAAGCAATTATCCTGAATGTCAGCACTGTCTGGTGGCATTCCTCAACGGGAGGCCAGAAGTCCGAGCAGAAAACAGTTGTCACCGCAGAGATGAGGAAAAAAAGACACATGGAGAGACTGTCAGCGTCGCTGAATACACACTCACACACTTACACACTCACACACGCTCGCTTGGTTTCTGTACAACGTTTTTTTTTGTCAATTGTAAAAAGCTATGTGAAAACGTGTCTTTTCCACAATCTATGATGAAATGTAGAGTATCTTCATCTCACAATAAGATTTGGACATCCGGAAATGATGAAATATTGTTAAAATGTTTACAAAATGTTGTTTAATCGAACCGATTTGATATCAATTTCTTATTGTTTCTGTCGAAGTGATGTCTGTCATTCAGAAAAACTTAATTGCTAAAGGATGAGCATCAAAATACAATTGTTTATAGTAGGGCTTTCAAAGTTATTGCGACAATAACGCATTAACGCAAATTCATTTTGACGCCACTAACTTCTTTAACGCATCTACGCAATTTGCAACTTTTAGGTTGTAGAGGTTGTAACGCTCAAAACTTGCGCAAAATTTTGCGAGGGAAAACTGGCATGGCCAATTTCAAAGAGGTCTCTTGACCTCTGACCTCGAGATATGTGAATGAAAATGGGTTCTATGTGTACTTACGAGTCTCCCCTTTACAGACATGCCCACTTTATGATAATCACATGCAGTTTGGGGCAAGTCATAGTCAAGTTAGCACACTGACACACTGACAGCTGTTGTTGCCTGTTGGGCTGCAGTTTGCCATGTTATGATTTGAGCATATTTTTTCTGCTAAATGCAGTATAATAATAATATAAATAATACATTTGCATAATGAGCAAATGTTGATAAGAATATTAAATACTTGACATATCAACAAAAATGTGTGATTAATTTGTGATTAATCGCAATTAACTATGGACCATCATGTGATTAATCCTGATGAAATATTTTAATTGATTGACAGCCCTAGTTTATAATCATTTATCATAGTAGGTGACACAAAACAGCAAAACTTTCCAGAAAAAACTTTAACCCGTCGCTAAGAGTCCAGTGTCACCGTAAGAAAGAATTCAAGAAGCACATTTACTCTCATTTCACTTCTACAATTTTCCCCCGCTCTCCTCCAGTTTCAGTCTTGCCAACTCCCTGTGTAGCTACTACAGTTCACTCCACCGCCAACTCCTTCTCTTGGCCTGGGCTGCGTGCGTGTCGTGTGTTTTATCTGAAGCATCGGCACCAGTGATGAAGCCGCCAGTCGCTTATTTTCATCAGAAGGTTAAAAACTCCAGCAAAAGCTTGTCGTGTGAGGAGTTGATTTTATGTCCCGTTAAGGGAGAATACTCTCATGACAGGCAGAGGAGGGAAACTGACTCTCTGGGCGTCACTTTAGGTTTAGGCAACAAAACCACTACAGTAAGGTTTAGGAAAGAACCACATGGTTGGGCTTAAAACTACTACGTTCCAACAGTGAAAATGACGCTGAACGTTGTGAACACGGGACACGAACGAACGGCTGATTGTAACGTGACACGCGGGACACAAACAGCTCTCCTGGATGAAAACCTTCACCTCCCCTCCCGCCTGCTCTGTGTGTCTCTTATCACGCATTAAACTACGTCACCACACTCCCGGCGCTCTTTCTCGGAGCATTTACTGTTGCCGCGGATGGGTTTACATTGTAATTAATTGAAAGCCCGGTGCATTTCACACAGGTGCCAAAGGGTGCTTTGTGCGGTGGTACCAAACACCGACGGCTGTGATAAGGCCTCTGTATTTGACCCCCTGGATATGAGAACAGGCTCAAACTGATGCAGACACGCTGACCTTTAGGATGATAATCTGGTCTATTACACTCTCGCACTCATATAGAGTCAAGTAGATGTTTCAGAGCAACTTTACATCAGAGACAAAGACATGGAATAAATCAAACTTCACTACTTTGACTATCTTAACCAGGCACCTCGACTATAATCACAGAGAGCAACACAAACAGGGATGTTCCCCCTTCCTGTCTTCCCACTCCTTTTACCCTCAAAGTAACAGACACCATAATGCCCTAAAAGTATATAATTTCTTCTCATTAAAATAGTTGCTGGTCGGAAAACAAAGTCACCTGGGAAAATCTTTACATAAAGGAATAATGATTTCCTCCTCCCTCAACCGTTGACTCATCGCTGGAGAAGACCAGCAGGCACCAGTTGATAACTAGTTGCACTGGCCACCTCCGAGTAGGTGTGGACGTGTACAGTGGCCTCCATGTGGAGCAGGGTGTTGCTGAAAAGGAGCATACATCACCCATAAAGTACCCTTTCCCTGGATAAATCAAAAGCTTCAAATATAGATCCAGAGGCTCCTTCACCTCCCTCCTCTCTCACTCTGCCTCCTCATCTAGCCCGTGCATTACCTCATCAGAGGAGGATCTGCCTAAAGCCGCAGCGGTCACACAACAGACAAAAGCGCTCATCTCCAGGAAGCCGCTGCCGCTGCCTGTGGTTTTGGAGAGAGGAGAAGAGAGGGGAAAAAGTGACTCAGCCGCACGGCTCCTTTCTTCTCTCTGCCGACTTAGGGATAAACGGAGGGATAAAGCACAGGGGGAGATAATATTTAGAGCAGGCCCCATTTCAAGGGCAATAGAAGAGAGAAAGTGGGGTATGAGCTTGGGTGGTTTGGGAAGTAGCCACGAGGGTCGGCCTATACTGTTTCTGGCAGAGGGCCTCGCACCGTGGATTTATGTGTAAGTGGGGAGGAACCGCCGCTGGCCCGGCCCTGCCTTAAAGCCCCGGCCGCCGCCGCTCCACGAGCCTCTTCAAAGCCGACCAGATGGGCCTCAGACGGGATGTTGATGAGGCATGAGTGTGCAAAACACAAACACGCATGCGAGCACAAACACAAATAAATTGATGCAGATGCAGCCTGGAAAACAACTAAATACATAACGCACAAACATATGTATACTCGTCGAACATGTGCTGCCGGCGAGCCGGCATGCATGAACGAATGTGCTGACTGGAAGCGTGGCCGTGGCAGATCGCTGTAGTCCAGCTCTCTTTTCCCACCGTTAAAGGACGTCCCTTATGCCGCAAACTCGCAAGGCATTCTGTCCACTAAGTGGACATTTCATATGTGTGGACAAATCAGATCAATTAAGTAAATGTCCAAAGCTCAAGAGGACATAATAGCTCACTGTAAACATAAGGTTAAGTACTGAGAAACTACAGTAAATGTTGTTAGACGCTGCCCATTAGCACCGGTGATTCGTCTTACACTGTAACGCAGTGAAGTTCACGTACAAAGCTGAAGCAAAATGCAGAGACGGACATTGTGTTTTTTGGAGGAAGCCAAACAGGTAACCTCAGTGAGTTCATTAGCTCATTAGCTCATTAGCTTACCACAAATCAGCCCAACAGCTGCTCGCTGTCTGGTAACTTTTCTAACTCTTTGCAAATGACTGCCATTACAGGAAGCATGCGTAACAACAAAGCTCCGCAAATAGGCCTGTCATGATGCATGAAGCGGCTGAAATCTTTTCTCAAAGTCTTTCTCACTGCTGCTTTACAGACTGCGGCTTTGCAGGTTCAGCATTCCTACATCTATAAATGCCACGCAGCACAGCTAACACACAGCTAAATGGTCTATGATCTGATTTTTCCTTATCGAGCACTAAACCGATTTTGGACGCACAAATAAAAATCTGGATGTGGTTCTCCACGCTCTGACGATAAACACCGTGTAACCAATATAAACCTGTTTCGAGACAGATTTTGTGAAATGTCCAGCGATGTCGGATCATCTAAAACATTAGTCATAGACACACCCGGCTCCTCCGATCAAAGCCATTAGATACAGTACGTACAGTATACAAACCCTCCAACACACAGCGCCCACTTCCTTCCAAAGTCTTACAGTATAACACAAAGATTTGTTCCTGTCACGACACGATCTGCACCCTGTAAAGACTGTAATTTTGTTAGGAGGGTCCACTTGTCATCTTACCGCCATGTAATTAGATTACATTTTAAAAAGACACAATAATGTGATTTCAAGTTTCCAGATGAATTGATGAAATTAAGGGGCGTTTGATGGAATTAAAAGCGGCCTAAGTGGTCCGGTTGTACCCAATAACGACACAATTCATTTCGTCAAATGCAGGGCAATTAGGCAGAGGAAATAAATGTACGAGGCCTCGATTAATTATTGTGATGTTTGTATTGTTTTATTGAGGTTTTTCTCATAATCTGAGCCAGAAATCTACACAAACTTTCCAGTTTCATTCCTATCTATATTCTGAAGGTTTTTAGAGAGGAGTTTGTTCATACATCATCCATAGCCTGATTTATAGAACCTTTTAAAGATCAGACATGCCAGTACTGAGTACCAGCCCATGTCAGGCACTGATACAAAGAGATATCCAAAATTCCCTCTGTTAAAACCTTTGACTCTAATTTGTCAAGAATTTTGAACCCAGCTTTATCCAATGTTCTGATTTCTGTTCTGGAAATGTATGCAAATTAGCACATATTTGATAAGATAATGCATCATTTGCATATTTAATCATAACATCTCAGCTGTCTTAATATAAGTAATCAACTGGGGAAGTTTAACGATGGTATCTATTAGTTAAACATTTGACCCTATAATCTTAAAATGTGTGTAACGAAGCTACGTCTACTTGTAACATCTTGGCACAGGTTGCATCGGTCAGTATAACCCCTTAATAGGGTCTCGATCCCCCTGGGTGGGAACCATGGCTCTAGTTTGCGATACAACACGATTTACACGAGCCATAAATCAAGCCTTTGAAACTGAACTCCTCGACCAACCAGCAGGACACAGATTATCACCCACGGCAGAACACTGAAGCTCGTCTGTCCAGCAGCGAGGACACTTGTTGACCCAGCAGTGACACGGCTCAAGGGCCACTAGAGAGGGCCTTAATAAGTATTCTTAAACAGGGGGGATTAGCCAGATGGTCAGATCGCTCTTTTCTCCAACCTCTCCCATCTGTACATTTCATACGTCTCCCGCCTCTGCTGAAGCCATCAAGATCGGCCACTGCGACCTCACCAGCTTAATTTGGGCTAGTGTTACCTACAGCACTATTTGACTCCAGATATAATCTTTATTGCTCACAGGGAGAAAGTCCATTAAAAGGCATACTGTAGGTCCCGGCGCTGAAAGCTTCCTGGAGTGATGCCTGTGAGAGTCTTTAAAAGACCCCTTTCTTCACCCAAGTGAAAGCAGCTATTGAGGGCGCGCAGGGCAGAATACTAACCGGAGTGGAGGTCTGCATTTGCTGCGAAACAAATCAAAAGCGTTCTGTATGTGCCGATGGAGGGGAGAGAGGCAGTGGACTAGCACAGAGTCAGCTAACATGGACTAACACACACACACACACACACACTTTGCGTGCAGCTCTGCTAACACAACGTGGTGTGTTCAAACACCAGCGCACACAAGTGTTGCTCCGTTCTGCTTCGAGGACACAATCATGTGTTCTCCCTGAAAGCTTATTATCTGCCATTTGGTGGAAGCAATCATCCAAAATAGTGCGCGGCACAAACGCACACGCGAGCTGGCAGCGTTACAGCAAAAGGCAATAAATATCAATCAATTAGAAATGTGAACTTACAGAAATAAGAGACTTCAACTCCGACACCCTCTTCTCACTTGTGGATGACTTTAAAATTCATGAACGTCACCTGGAAAAGAGGGAAACAGAAGAAAATGATCATTGGCGTGGTTATTTCACAACAACTTTTTTTGTAGCAACATCATCATCTACCTAACCACACAGATGTTTTCATTCATTTGTCCAGGTTGCCAAGAAAGCTGTTTCTCAGGTGAAAAGAATTTCATTTTATAGTGACAGTTTTCACTATAACTAGGCCTACAGTACCTTCTACCAAAGAAAGAGCAGGGACACAGTTTCTGGATGGTTTGGGGGGATGTTGCTGGGTTTTTTTTATGGTTATGGGGTGTCAAAACGTCCTCATCCCAACTTGTGACATACTGACACTTTGTCAGGACCCCTTAAAAACTTAAACTTTAATCTTACACAAGCAGCAACCTCCTGGATGAAAGCCCTGTGTTTGTTGGACCCATCCACCCCCCCTCCCACCTGCCCATGTGTGTTTTTTTGCTCTTTAAACTACGTCACAATGCACACTCCCCGACCACTTTCTCTGAGCGTTTAATAAAGACGTAGATGAGTTTACATTGTAGTTACTTGAAAGCCAGGTGCGTCTCATGCAAACCCTCAAGGGTGCCTTGTGCATGACAAAGCATCTGCATTTAACGCCCCAGGAATGAGAACGGGCTGGGGGGCGGCGGCAGATAACTCTGAGACAGATATGTTAAAGCCTGGGCAAGTAAAACCAAAAACGATCTGCATGGCTACATGCCACGAGAGGTAATTTTGGGGTGAACCAACCCTTTAAAGGAAGAGTGTGTTACCTTACACACTGAGGTTTGACAAAGTATGAAAATTTGGATTGGAAAGTGTTTTTGGAGCCCTGTGAACGCTCTCTGGACCCACCTGAGGTCCCTCTGTAGCGGACGTTCAGGACAGAACAGTGGTCCTGTGTGAAGCGTCAGCAGAGCCAACAGAGCATCAGTGTATTTCTCACACAGCGCTTTCACTGCACAAACAACGACACACACACAACGCAGCCACGCAAAGCCTAACGAACGACAAACAGCGCGATTCCTTTACGGAGCTTTGAAGTAAAAAAAAATCGGTCTTAATGCAGTTAGTGATGACAGATATTTTCTTTCAAAAATTGATTCCAATGAGATCAGGAAAAAAACTTTATCAAGTGGACAGCTAATCGTTCCTGGGCTGACTGGCTTTAATAGACCACTCTGACTGGAAAAGCTAACCTGGGGTCAGCCTTATTATAGCCTCACACGCACACAAGCACACACTACAAACAGCCATTTGCTAGACCAGGGGGTCACAGAGAAGAAATACTAACATCAAAAGAGGTCAAACTGCCGACGGAGGGCTTTGAAGGCACCGTGTTGAGGATGGGACCGCCCAGAGAGGGCCCCAAATTGAGAGAGGATAGGAACGTCTTAATTGAGAATGGGAGGCGGCTAATTGAAGAAAGAACTGGATACGAAGAGGACGAGTTCACACGGACAGGCAACAGAACATCCCGCAGCAGCATTTCTCTGACATCATGACGCCGCCTTAACGCAGCATCTAAGTTGTACAAAGAGCGCAACACAAACGCGCCTTTGATTCCACAATTTGAGGCTAATTGAGAACAATGAAGAAGAAAGCAAACACTGGCCATGTATGATCTTTTATTCATGTCTTTAATCAACCAAATGATTCTCTCTTGGATCTCCGTTTCTTCCTCTCAGGGCACAATTAAGGGCAATTCTGACTAGAACAACTCAAAGGCTTGTGCACTAAGAAGTTCTTGCGATAATAATAATGATAACAAATAGTCGGCAAAAACACACTCGTGCGAAACACCCGTGTAAACATTTCTGTTAGATGCAACTTCTTTCTTTCTTTTCTTTTTTTTTTTTTCGTCGAAGAAGCAGTATTACTCAATAAACATTGAAAAGCCAAGGACTCTAAAAGCCACCTTTTCAATCGAGCGCTGACCCGTCTGAACACGTTCCAGATGTCTGCAGAACCAGTTATTCTGTTTCCTGTACTCCTTTTTTTTTTTTTTAACCCCCCCTCTCTTTCCCTCCATTCCTCCACTCTCCACACGCCCTGCCACTCATCTGCAGATGGCAGATCTGACACCTGGAGGATGCTGGGTAATCAGAGAGACAGCTGGCTGCCCAGTAGAGGAGAGCTGCTGCAGAACGCACATGCTTTCTCTCTCTCTCTCACACACACACACACATACACTCACATTCACACTAACATACATGCATTTTGCACAAAACAGCCCATGCATTTCTGCATACACTGACATGCACTGTATGTGAATACTGTATATACACACCATAATGTATTTAAATGTGCACTTCCACTTTGTTAATATGTTGAATTAAAGTGTGGTGCAGGGGAAATGAGGAAAACTCAATCTTAAGTAATAAGATGTTTTGTCAGTTATTGTAACTAACTGTGTGCAGCAACATCCATACATATGAAATGAAGCGACCATAAATTCCGAGTTGTCATCTTTGGGCTTTAAAGGGGACATATCATTAAAAACAAAAAACACTTTTTCAGTGCTTGTACACATACATTTGGGTATCCGGAGTTCCTACCAACCCACAAACTCTGAAATAAGACAACCCAGTCAGTTTTTTTGTGGGCTAACTAGATCAGAAAACATGTGATTCAACAAGCTATTTCGATTTGGCTCCCCTTCCAATGTCAGAACTAACTTTTTTTGAAGACTCCGATGCCACACAGTAAACTTATTTGTTCAGACATCATCGTCTCATCGTGTTTTTTTGGAGTTTTTTTCCGTGAATAAAACACAATACTTTCTTATTCAAACATATGTAGCCTATATAGGAAATATGAAATTGATTAAAATAATTAATTAAACAATAATAAATAAATGGAATCAGAATATGATCATGTTGTGCTGTTTTTTTACAAAATTCAGTCGTTCAGATTAATGACTCCAGCGAACTGCAATAACAAAGTAAGCTGTAAAAGTTGTTGTTTTTTTCTGATGTAAAACATGCAACACACAACTGTGAAACACGGTTTGTGAACTGAATATCACTGTCCTCACACTACAGCCTGTCTGTCCATTCTATGTAATAATGTGATTTTGCCATATTGTCAGATACATTCTCATCCACTTCTGAGGGAAGCTGACATAAGGGACTCATCCCAGGCTCCTCCTGACAACTGCAGGAAGTAACAGCTACCTTTTCTTGGCCCACTGTTCAACTGCTGTAAAATGGCACATGTTACTGTACCGTTGAGCCAGCGGCAAAAAAAGCACCTGTTTGGAAAAGAAACTTAGAGCAGCAGCAAAGCGAAAGGCCCGAGTCTCGCTTTTGGCAAAAGCAAAAGCCGTGACATCACAGCATTACAGATAGTAACAGGAGAGGTAAGAGATATGTTGCACGACAAGGAGATACACTGTCTTACACTGAGAGCGACGCCTGCACCTGCACAATGAATGCACGCATTCACGCAACAAAATATGCGCGGTCCCAAATGTTGTCTTGTTGCAGCTGTCAATGCCACTTGTGCGGACGCGGACACACTGGAGTAAGAACAATGGAACTCTATGAGACAGGAGCTCTCTCTCAATGAGCTTTGCACCACATGAGGCTCTGTGCTGCCACTTCCATGTCTGCACCATAGGAAACGGAGTATGGTTCCAACCAATCATATGGGCAATTAAACCACAATGAGGTTCACTTGACCCATAAACGATGAGCTTATAGCACACGTTGACTGTCTGGCCACGTTTACAGGCCTCGTAATGTTTCTGTTGTTATTTGTGTTAATTTCTCTCGAGGGCTGAAACTCATCTTCCTATTAGCACTGAGCTGTTATTTTACAATATTTCCCACTTCCATCTATCTCTTCAATCACTCTGACTGATAGATTATCAAAACTGAGACTTCTGAGGTTTCACACTATATCTAATGTTTTTGCACTTTGATCAGATTAGGCAGATATCAAGCCTATTACTACAAACAAAAATGTTTATTTTGTTCTCATTTGCTTTGCCAAATATGTTCTGGAGAACATGTAACTGCTGTCTTGATTACATTCACTGGCAATGCTTTTATCAATCCCGACTGAGTGACATCCCAAAGGCCATGGGTGTGTTTGAAACACATACAATGTGCAGTCCGACCACATTTAAAGGAAAAGAAGTTGTTTCTATTTTTTCCTAAACGGCCACACTCAAAAGTTGGGGCCAAGAGCATAACATCATAGAGACGGGCCAGATGCAATGATCAGTCAAATGGGAGAACTCTTTAGGACAGTCTTCCCAAAGTCATTCATGGTGTTACTCTCAGAAATGCAGAAGTGCCTTAAACTTGCATTCTTTCTAACAGCCAGCAGGGGGCGACTCCTCTGGTTGCAAAAAGAAGTCTGATTGTATAGAAGTCTTTGAGAAATAAGTCTACTTCTCGCTTGATTTATTACCTCAGTAAACATTGTAAACATGAGTTTATGGTCTCAATCGCTAGTTTCAAGTCTTCTTCAACACAGCATGATGTTCATTTAGTAAATTATGGTCCCATTTAGAGTCAAATAGACCATAAAGCAGGGGATGCTTTAGGGCGTGGCTACCTTGTGATTGATAGGTCGCTACCACGGCGTTGTCCGGTTTGGGAGTTGTGCGTGTTTTAGACTTACAACTTTAATCCTTTCACACCCTTTTTGTTTTCAGTTCATGAAAGTTAATTGTAACATTTTGGTCGCCTAAAAGTGTTTGGTTGTACTTAGCTCCACCATCTCGTGTCACTTCTGGTTGCAAAAAAATAAGATGACTGACTAAAATGCCGAACTCGAGGCTTCAAAACGGCAGTCCACAAACCAATGGGTGATGTCACGGTGACTACGTCCACTTATATACAGTCTATGGCTGCACTCCAGGGACAGTAGTTGTGTGAAGAATGGAAAAAGAGCAGCTTGAGAGAGAAGTTAAAACATGCCTACTTCCCTCACCTGGTCTAACTCGGTAAGAAGTGGGAGTGACTGTCAGATGCAGCCCCTCAATTCTGATGTCGGAGAGGTGTACACTGTTTGATAATCCAACAAGCATACTGGGTTTGAGACCTCTGTATACTGGACAGAGGTGGAAGGGTTTCTGATTGGTTGGGTGTACATACAGCACAGAACTTTGATCCCATGTGTGGTTGGCTTTAGGCTGATAAAACACTTGCTTAAGGTGGGGGAAAGATAATGTTTCAATATAAATGTTTTGTGGTTATGTTGATAAAAAAAAAAAAAGGACAGGGTTGCAGATATGCATGTGGGTGGGCAAACTGCTACTCAGAACGAGGGAAGGGGATGTTTGCATGAGTGAAAAGCCTTTGTGTTCCCTTCACAAAAGACCTAGGTGAACATTAGAGAGGCTTAAGTGACAACATGTATTCTCTCCCAAGTCGCTGTTAACATGAAATATTGCTAAAGTAAAGGGCAGAGGGGAGGGAGAGGGTTGGTAGGGGCAAGCGCCAGCACATACGTCTAAACCTCGCCCCTCTGCTCACTACTCTTAGGAGATTACATTATGGCGCTCGCCATTGTCCCGCTTCTTCAAGACAAAGCCTGTTCCACTGTGCAAACAGCGCGCCTTGGAAAGATTGTAAAAACAAGAGGTGAATGTCAAAGGCATGAAGTGAATAGGATCTCTCCCTTCTTTTGTCAGGCTGGTAAGGTATGCACAAACACATCGCTGCGTGACAGAGAAGAAAGGAGGGCCTTGTGAGGGAAGGAGCCGGAAAAAGTTGGAGCGTCTTCGCATGAAAAGGCCAATACCGTGAGAAGTCGCCTGCCTGACTCCTGGGTCTATAGAAAAACCCCTCCACAAGTATTTGGATGAAAGACCCCCAAAACACACAGAGGGCATTACGCTAAAGACAAAACACAAGGCCTGGAATGATGACCTATGGCTGCGGAGAGAAACGTTTTTTTTGGAATATATAAGGTCGCAAAACGTTTTTTCTTTCTAGTGAGAAAAAAAAAAAATCAATAGTGCAAAATAACATATTCATCAAGAAAGTAAATTTCCTTCATTTACTGCAAAGTGATATCAGATGTATGAAGACCAGCCAACCACTGCTGAGCTTCCACTGTCCCAGCCTGAAGTCAACCTTGTCACGACCCAAACAAGGCTTTAACTGTCAGGGGCAATAATGAGGCCGACCTCGGCTCCCTCTAATTTACAAGGCCAGCGCCAGCCTGTAATTAATTGCTGCGTGCATAAATGTAAATGAGTCCACTGGGGAAGCAGAGGGAGGGGGAAAAAAAAGAAAACGGCTGTCAGGCCAATATTCCAGCAGGGAGCAATCTGCGAGAGAGGGAAATGATTTAGAGGACAGCGCACAAATCTGCTGCTCCGTAAAACACGGAGAGGCTGAATGTTGAGGGGAGGCTCGTCGAGATGGAGGAGGTGGTCGTCAGAAAAAAAAAAACAGTGGTGGCAATAAATATCAAATGTTTTATTTCAATCTTCTCCTCCCACATATGTCTCCAATTTGTATTCATAAGAGGAATCAAACATAGAGTTTATCTGATCTGCCAGACCCAAAGTCCTCCACCCGACACTGCTCTTACTTGCTGCACTGAGGTGACATGTTTTTATAAAGAATTAATGCACATATTTCATTTTAAAAGCATGAAACGTTTACAGAGGAGGACGACTTTTTCCTTTACTTAATTTTTCCACATTTTTTTATATATATATAAGTGCATTTTTGTTGCTCTGTCCAAGGCTGAAACAGACTCAGTCTGAGTGAGTGATTACATGGCTAACAGTTATTGATCTGATATCTACTACGCTGCATTATGCTACTCACACTCTCAATCTGGAGCTGTTTATCATGAAAGGTTATTATTTTTAAGCTTAAATAATGTTGTTGGAGTGTGTATAATATTTTAAAGAGGATCTATTATGCTCATTTTCAGGTGCATACTTGTATTTTGGGTTTCTATGAGAACATGTTTACATGTTTTAATGTTAAAAAAAAAAACGCTTTACTCTTCTCAGCTGCAGCATCTCTTTTCCCCCTCTGTCTGAAACGCTCTATTTGAGCTCAGTCTGCTCTGATTGGTCAGCTGGCCCACTCTGTTGTGATTGATTAATCGAACCAAACTCTTCGGACTCCCCTCCAGCTCCGCTCTAAACTAGCTTTGTTTGAGGGCGTGCCGAATTAGCCGCTAGGCAGGTATTATGCAAATGTGTTACTTGGTGACATCACCTGGTTACGGAAGAAAAGGCAGGACTTCAAGCAAGGTGTTTCAGGCAGTTCAGGAGCAGAGTTTCTCTGGGGGGAGTGTAACTCTCTTTGGCGTGGACTTTAGGCGTTGTAACTTTGCAGAACTACACAACACATACTAAAGGAAAGGGAAAAGGCACAGAGCGTAATAGCAACACTGACACGATTACAGACATTTGCAGCCAGACATGTACAAGAACGACCCTGAAACAACTCTACAGGTGGGACCGGGCAGATTTTAATTAGTCGGATGACAAGAAAGTTTCGTGGGTACCGACTCAATTTGTATAAATCAAGCAAGTCTCTTAATACATCATTCCTTTAAGTGTTTGGGTTATGTCAGATTGGTCGGATGTTAAGTTCTCTTCTACACACCATGACTCCCTCCATCATCACCATCATTATCTTGTACCTTATCCTCCACCAGCTTAAGTCACGGAGCTGCACGATGACAAAGAGCACATGAAATCAAAGAGAGGCAGGCAGCAGAAATATGTGATCACTTATGACAGCTACAATAGCAGCTCTCATTCATAAAAGTCCTGCACAAAAGCCCGCCGCTTAACTCCCTTTTGTGTGCACCACGAACAAACAGGCACAGGAAACCATTGTCCATTGAAACCTGCAGAAATGTGAGGGAAACACACGTGAAATCCACAATGTGTGAGTCAAAGTAGTGACACTTTAAGACACACACACACGGCGGGCCCCGTAGCAGCCACAATAGCGTCTTTATGACATAAGCTCCTTTTCACTACAGTGCTTTACAAAGGCAAATGAGATTTTTCCTATAGCAGGCCTCCAGCAATAACAATTGACATCACAGGCCGGCCTACGTATGTTTCCCATATTAAACAGGGAGACACAGTGTAAGCTCCTTGAGAATGAGACTAAACAGCTTGCTGAGGCAGCGATTTTCCCTCCTGCAACAGCGGGCCCTCCTACAGGGAACCGTCGACTGGAGGGAGTGTGGCAAAGGGCCATTTTATTCGGTTACACACAGGCTGCGAGCCAAGACAAATTAACTACCTCTAACAATACAGTAGTACCGATTGACCCGATTGGTTGTTTCCAATGTAGTCTGAACGGTAAAACAAAGTTGGCTCCCAAAACATTACATTAGACACACGGAAGAGCCCAACAGGTGGGTCCCACGCACAGTGCTGCCACCATTAAGTGTATCTCGCCTATTCTTGTGTGTGAAACCTTCTGGCACAAATGTCAGCAGGCCACGATGCCGTCGTCCGTCCTACCATCTAAAGTGTGTTGGATTACGTGGCGGAAACCTGAGGTCTGAGCCCAGTCAGCTCGATACCCGAGCCAGTGCCACTCCTCTGCACACCCCGTCATCACTGAACACCACACTCCACACGTCTGCTAATCCAACAGCGTGTACAGAACATAGCATACCATATGAAAAATAGACATGAGCCAGGAGCGTGTCAGGAGCCTGTCATTTATGAATACGTTCCCAGGCGCTATATAGCCCTGGGAACTCCATGACACAAGGAATGAACTTGATGTGTGTATCTCATGGAGACTTTCAGAGCTGCCCGTCAAGCGGTGCGTTTCTATTCTGAGCCCCACAGTCGGTCCCCGGCTCGTTCTCTATTTTTTTGTTTTTTTCACTGTTGCTTCTATCTCTCCACCGCGAGCCAAAACACTCACCACCATCTCATGATGACAACGGCTCGATTAAAGACTTCGTTACGGCCTGGAAACCATGGCAACGCCCTGCGTAGACAAGCTGGACGGCGACCAATTGGATCTGGGCTTCGGTGGGTGGGACCACGCTATCTTGGCCCTCGCTACTCGACCACAGGGTCATTTCTGAGGCCTCGCGCCCCTGAACCCCCCGCTGCCACGCCCCATTACTCCAAACCACTACGAGTGGTGAAGCGAAGGTTAGCCAGCCTGCTTTTAGAGGAGGGTGACGCTTCTGTAGAGGGGAGGAGCAGAATCCAACTGTAAAAACAATGTAAACATGAGCTCAGAGCACACGCATGCCAGGCCTCTTTGCAGTTGTTTTAACTCTAAAGCGATTGTTATTCTATTTCACTTTGTTTTGCCAGGTCAGAACAATGTGAGAACAATGTGAGAACAATGTGAGAACAATGTGAGAACAATGTGAGAACAACGCCATGGACTCGGTTCTGCACCAAATAACCAAAAGATTCCCCTAAAGGCGAGTCCAGGAAAATTGCAGTGCACGTTGTTAAGAGTAGAAACTCTGAACAGCACAGAAGTTAATTTATGCGTAGAGTCTAAGTAGGCCAGACACAGTTTCATAATGAACCACATGGGTTCACGTCTGACAGGTGGATTCAACTCGGCGGGTCAGAGACAACCGCTCGGCGCGGGTGAATCCCCGGCGAGTGCGACTTGGAAAGGCCTGGTGTGAAGGTGACTGAGAGCTTTACTGCACCCCTCACACGGACCTCGTCACGTCCCGGGGCCGTGGTCGGCATCCCACCAACCCCGTCTTGAAACACAGACCCCGTCTCGTTTACCATGCTTTGTGGGTGTGACTTTTGTTGCTGTCATCACCATTCATATCCATACAACCAATGTGTTTATGATTAAATTGTTTACTAGAGCTCTAAATTGTTTATAGATCTTGCCTCTTAATTTTGCTCTCAAAATCCACCAGATTGATGCATTTAACTACGACAACTACTACAACATGTAGGGTGAAAATTCCTGTGTTATATATGTATCTATATAGATTGCAGAAGTCTTTTTTTTCCAATATCGTGCAGCCCTACTGAGTTGCATTATGGGAAATGTAGGTTTGAGCATTTTTGGAGCTTGACCCAAACTAGGGAACTCAACGTTAGGCTATCTGAGTTTCGGCTGCTTCGATTTGGACAATTTGTTTTGTAATATGTCCCTCACAAGAACACTAAATTGCTGGAGTGGCCTTTTTAATGGTATTTTGGCAAGTTTCTTTTCCCACAATGCTTGCATTCTTACAATTAAACAAAACATGATACTGAACATGTCTCCCAGACAACTGTCATTGTGAAGGTTACACACACTCTTTTTCTTATCCAGGCTTTTATTTCTTCCAAATACTTCAAATTACTTTTGAATTAATCTAACCTCGTTTACACAATGCACCGATATCAGGTTGTTTATTGAATTAAATGAGTCATGAAAGCAAAGTAAATCCCTCCTTTGTAAATTTGGAGCTAAGAAAGCCAGCTTCGTGTGAGTGTATACTGTCTGCTGGGTTTCTATGTGTCATGAAATGTGTGTGTTTGTATAGCATGCATGGGAACAGCACAGGTGGCCTTTTCCTCACCACAAACAAAAAATTTTTTTTCTTTTCCATCCTTAAACAGACAAACTTATGGTGGAAGTTCAAAATAAAACTGCAGGTTTGCACTAGTGTGGCACCTGAGAGCAATCGTGCAACATTAACAAGAGACTCCGAATAATATCTTTTGTTTGTTTTAAGCTGCAGGGTTTGGCAGAGGGGTGGGGTTTGTCTGTCATGACAAGGAAAAGTCATCTTGGCTGTCAATAAGACAAAAGATGAGTGAAAGTATCTTCAAACACTTTAATCTGATTGTCAAAACTCCAAGGCATTTACATTGTCTTATGGATCAAACCCCACCCATCTCGTCAAATAAACCAGAAGATATTTGCTAATGACACCCACTGCCCATATTGACTCCCTGTTCCTGTTCTTCTCATTGAAGATAGGAGTCATCTTAGAGCATTTACTTAGAATATTACTGAGGAGAAAATAGTAATAAAACCTTTCTGTAGAGTGAAGAACAATACATCTCCGTCTGAAGAAAGAAAAACAGGGAGGAAAAAGACTGAAAGTCTACAAGCTCCTGGACATGCGGACATGCTGGCATGTGATTTCCCTTCTCTGTAAAATCATCAGGAGCAGTGTAATTGCCAAAGCATCTGCTGCTGCTGCTGCTGCAGCAATCCAAGGCCACAGCTATACTGACTGACAGATAAAGAGCCACTTGAGCACCAGAGTCAGTCACCTGGTCACGCTGTAGTCTTGTTTGAAACAGTCTGCAATCTGATTGGCTGAAACGAAGAGTCCGACCACAACACTTCAATCTGGCAATTTATGTCCACGGATTAGGTGGACATTTTTTCCAGGACTCCTTTTTTTAAACATTTAGTTTTGGCTGCTGTTGCTGGCGAAGCTTAGAGACGCCCGTCAAGTGCAACTGAGAAAAAACAGTCTGAATTATGTCTTTTTACGATGATTCGGCCTCCTGAAAGCGAAACAATAAAGTTACAATGATGGGATTTCCATGACCGAGCAGCAATGAATAATAACCTGTGATGGCTATTCTATTTTCATTCAACATCAGAGAATCTGAAGAGTTGTGATTCTTTGGGGGAAATAATTAGACAAAGGTCAACATTCAGTATTCAGATCAAGAGAACGAAGTACTTTCTATCTTCATTTTATGTTTAATTTAAACACAAAACCGTCATCAGCTTTGTGAATTAAATACTTCACAACTGTTGTCTGTGTGGTAGATTTCATGAAGTGGCTCTTTGTTTGACCTTTTCTCCATTTTAATCTCTGCACTTTCTGATCTCAGTTTCACAAAGCATCTTAACTCTTCATTCCACGACAAGCCAATAGAAAGATTTTTTTTCAGGGCTGTCAAAGTTCACACGATAATAAGGCGTTAATGCAAATTTATTTTAACGCCACTAATTTCTTTAACACATACCACATTCCGGAGATTGTACCGGGCTTTTTTACAGCTAGAGTGAAGACAATGGCATCATATGAAACTAGAAAAAACCTAAGGAATCCATTGGTACCAACCAGGTCATACTAGTTTGAGGTTAAATAACGCTCAAAACTTACGTTACATTTTGGCGAGTAAAAACTGTCATGGCCATTTTCAAAGGGGTCCCTTGACCTCTGACCTCAAGATATGTGAATGAAAATGGGTTCTATGGGTACCCACGAGTCTCCCCTTTACAGACATGCCCACTTTATGATAATCGAATGCAGTTTGGGGCAAGTCATAGTCAAGTCAGCACACTGACACACTGACAGCTGTTGTTGTCTGTTGGGCTGCAGTTTGCCATGTTATGATTTGAGCATATTGTTTAATGCTAAATGCAGTATCTGTGAGGGTTTCTGGACAATATTTGTCATTGTTTTGTGTTGTTAATTGATTTCCAATAATAAATATATACATACATTTGCATAAAGCAAGAATATTTGTCCACTCCCATGTTGACAAGAGTATTAAATACTTGACAAATCTCCCTTTAAGGTACATTTTGAACAGATAAAAAATGTGCGATTAATTTGTGATCAATCGCGATAAAATATTTTAATCGATTGACAGCCCTAATTTTTTTTATAGTGTAATTTTGGGAAACTAATTTAAATCCATATGCTTCCCTCTCTTTTTGTGTCCTATTTGAAAAGGGCAACAGCATCGGTGGAACAGGTCAATGTGCTCCTCAGATCAGCAGAGTCGGATCGATATAAAGTGCTTCAAACACTGAAAGCAGTCAATGTGACTATATGCAATATACTGTAAAGTCATTTAGTTTTTCTTTATCAAAACGACTTCCTTTCAGGAGAACAGACCTTGACCTGACTTCCCAAAAGGGCTTCAGCATTAAAGAAAAATTCCTCCCTTGCAGTACCTTGTACTGAATGTACATACTGTATATGATGAGTTAGAGTGTTCAGCGAATTCCAGGAATTATTTCATTTCAATACAGTTCCTACATTTACAAAACTGACGCTCAACAACCCAGAAAGAGACGGCGGGCGGCCCTTTGTGATGTGCTGCTGCAGAGTGTCATGGTGAGTTTTTCCACTTGAGAAAAAGCGAGAGAGCAGAGAGAGAGAACGATGCTGCGGTTCGCCAAGTTGTTCACAAAACAAGCAGGGGAAAAAAAAAAAAAAAACGACACTCATCGCCGATAATCACAATCTAAGAAAAAAAAGTTAAAGTGGCTTCAGTTTAGTGTGGATTTAAGCCACCCCTTGTTATTTTCTCTCCAGGCAGGAGGCCAGGTTTTGTGACTGTGTTAACAACTGCGGCACTCATTTGTCAAAGGCTCTTGTGTAAACCACACATTTATAAATCTTACTCAATCCTTTTGCAGGTACATAATAGCCATTGTTGTTGCAGCCGTCAGACGGAGGTGACACACACCCTGATGCCTGAAGAAATAAAGAGTCGGAGAGAGAGAAAAGAGCCGAGGAGGAGGAGGATGAACTTCATGAACCTGAGCTGCTCTGTCTATCAGGACGGCCCCAAAAAAAAATACGACAAGGACACGCCACGGTGCTGAACAAAGATGTAAAGACTGTATGTAAAGATGTGATATAAAGAGGAAGGAAGTGAGTGTATGTAGAGGGAATGCTGTTGTCAGTAGGAGCTGGTGTGTCAGGTAAGCTCTTATTCTTGAGTTTTGAAATTGGATGGTGGGGAGCAGGTGCTGGAGGATCAGCGGCAGAAAAGGAAAGGTTAGCCCGACCATTGAGAGAGAGGAGAGAGGAGAGAGGAGAATGGACGCGGCCCCTCGTTATTCTCCGCTCGGTGGTGGGGGGAAGCTGTTTCCAAGGTTATGTGGTGGTGGAGAACAGAGGAGTGATCCACGGAGAAGTACGCCCACCCAGCAGGGCACACACACACACACACACACACACACACAGAGTCAAGAACATACATACATACATAGAGGCAGAGAGCACCCAGTATAGACACACATGTCAAGGGCACATCACAAAACACACAGAGAAATGCTTTTGTATTATACACACCCAAGTGTGCAGAAGGACATGCATGTACACACACACACATACACACACACAAACACTTGTAACACACATACATGCAAAAACACACTGATGTCACATGAGCACACACAGAGGAACATGTGTCAGATTTGTTTACAATCACAAAAGATACAAAAATACATAAACATGAGCACACTAATACAACCACACACACACACACACGCATACTGTATGTGCACACACACCTAAGCTTGCATTGTGGTTGAGAAACTTCTGGGCATCTGCCAGCGTGCTTCAAGTGCTCATTCTCCGGGACCTCAACCTTTCTTTTTCAGCAGCAGCAACACTGCAATTTGGGTGTGCCGTCGGGCCAGAGATAAGTATAGGCTGACTAATATGCACTTAGGACCCAGGGAGAAATACTTAGGGCTTAAATGTTTAATTTGTGTTTGTACAACACATGTCCAATTTGGGGGCTGGTGTCTTTTTCAAAGAGCCCGACAACAAATAATTAGGACTCTCTGGATCGGCCACAGGCTTCAAATGGTGGAGCGAGGGTTTTTTTCCGATGAAGGTGAATATGACATCTTCAAAAAAAAAAACATGTGGAAGCACTTAAATGTGCAACGCCGTGGTCAGATGGGAGACAGGCGTTCTGGGTAAATAAAATAACAGTAAAGGGGTTAAACATGAGGATGCTTCCTTTAATTGTGCACATCAGGGTGTTGTGTGGATGTCTGATCAATTCAAACTCACAACAGTCAAAATCTCAAAATTCAAAGCACTCCTCAGCCTCAATCTCTCCCTTCATCTCACTCTCTCTTTCTCTCTCAGCCGTCAAATCTCTTAATCTTTATCTCTCCAAACCGCTCGTACCCTCTCTCTCTTCACCACTTAAGAGTCCCTCTGGGGCCACACCAGAGGAAAAAGCCTCTCAGAGTCCACCAAATATGTGTGACATATCAGAATAACGTGTGAGCAATGGGTAGAGATTTCTAAGTATGACAATTAGAATCCAAAGTTGGCCTTGAAATGCATTAACAGCAGCGTGCACATTTGTAGGGATTAACGTTGGAGGCAAAAAGAAATAGATTTTTCCAGAGTGGGATTTTTAATAAATGTTTTGTAGTGATTTTTTAATAAACAGATAAACTTGTGCTGAAGCTGGGAAATATCATAAGCACAGTGTGAGTGTGTGTGAGAGATGAAATCAGAAAATGTAATTATCAAATAAGAAAATTAAATAAAGGCCCAAAAATGAAGATGCATTTTATTTTTAACCAAATTATTATTATTATTATTATTATCATTTTTAAACACAAAATGTAACCTGAGAAATGAAAATGTTTTACCAAGAGAAATAATTTTAATTTTTATAAAATTATTTTAATTTATTTAAAATCACAAGTGGAGATTAATTCAAATGTGCCACTGCAGAGATGAGGAGCATTTTACGCACAGTCCATAATAGTGATTTCATGCTGCTGACAGGATCCTAATGGACCACACAGTGACCGGCCGCCTGTTGTCAGCGAGGAGCCCCTCAGAAGGAAAAAAAAGAAAAAGAAAAAAGAAAAGAGCTGCAGGTCTCCCTCAGACAGCAGAGACAGAGGCGACCATGCAGTCCGGGACAATGTGCTGAATTGGCAGCCTATATATAAGTCTGCCATTTGGACGCTCTAATGCCACTTTACCTTATGAGGGAACTTCAACCCAGCAGCACCTGCTCAAAACAAAATGCCATAGGAGATCAACTTCAACGACCCCCCCTTTGCTCGGATTGTTTTTCAGACAGACACTCTCACTTACAAGAGAGAGAGAGAGAGAGAGAGAGTTGGGTGGTGGTGGTCTATAAATTGTTCTGCCAGAGTCCAAACAATTAAACAACTTGTCACTATATGGTGGGCGAATGAGGAAAAAGAACCAAGCAATAATAGATTTTAACAGGTCAAAGATAAGCACAGTTCATAGTAGCTTTGTGTAGGTATGTATAGAGCCTATATTGAATACCCTTTTCCTGCCATTTAGTAAGAGATGTTGTGAATGAGGATATAGAGTGATTTAATATGACATTTGACACTAGTCACAATAGTGATTTACTGCTTGGGCAGGCCGGTGTGGGCACGTCCAAACTGGCAACCCGGAGGATCTGTCAAGCAATTATATAACTCTGAATAGAGGAGTGATTTGATGTGCAAACAAAAAAATGTGGATGCGTAAAACAATTAAAAGCTGCATGCTGGGGAAATTGCGCTAAACTCCAAACGTGATTATTTATTTATTTATTTAATATTTTAATTAAAAGGGACCAGTTTAAAACATAAATGTCACCATTTGATGCACCAGATTACCAGATTATAGCTTTAAACTAATTCACATCTGTAGTCCCCTTGGAAGGTCAAAACAAAGCAACATACTACAGTCATACAAGAAAGAACGTACACAGCTACACACAATAATAGCACATCACAAAGTATGCTTGTCAAGTAAAAGCAAGTCATGAAGACCATGGAATAAAGATCAGTGAGTACAGAGCTGAGCAGCTTTCAGCAGACGTTTTAATTTGGTTTTGAAAATGCTGATAGAGCTGCAGCTCCTCACATCGTCAGGTGGGTGTTCCACTGATTTGTGGCCTTAACAGAAAAGCTGATTGCCCAAATGCCCAAATTAAGATACAACAGCTTTCCCAAATCAAAGGGGACAATTGTGCGTTTCCTCTTCAGCTGTTTTCAGACTCCTTTTTTTTGTCATGCATGCACTGTTAAGAATATCCCAGTAAAATAACAGTAAAGAGCTGGCAGCAGGGTTGCCTTTATGTTACTGTAAAATTAACATTATTAGTCTGTCGCTGAAATTTACAGCTTTGTACTGTTAATGAAAAATACTGTTTTGTTTTTTATTAATTTCACAGTATTTTACAGTTAATTTACTGTTTAAAGATACATTAAATAGCTGTTTTTCACCTTTCTTTTACATTATCTTACTGATTTGTTTTAATGCACTATTTAGGTTGTATTCTTTACATACATTTTAATAAACATTATTTTTTGCCTAGATGAATAGACTTAGTAGGTTACAGACATAGGAATAGAAAATGTATGTCTCTAGCTGGCCACAAGCACAGAATGCAAACCATAATAACATGTGAGTGAAGAACAATAAAGCTAATTCACTGATTTTACAATCATGTACAATGTACAAGCCTCACATGAGCAGATCAGGTCCCAGAATTAAAAAAATACTGCATGAAACTGTTACTGATGATACTTTAGACAGTTGATCAGCAGTAAAGTGATGTTTTTTAAGAATGCATTAGTTAAAAAACGGCCTATGAGCGTAATTTAACAGGTTTTCTTTTGTATTAACAGTAAAGCACTGTTTTTAGCAATAACAGGTTAATACTGTTGAAATCCTGCTGTAAATTAACAACAATTGTCTATAGCATCTGAGATCTCTCCTCCGAGTCGACGCTCTGTTTCTCTAAAAAAGCTCCTTATCTGCAGGCGAGCAGCAGCTTATCTCAGAGGTGTAGTGTGCTTCTAAATGTGGGGAACACCCTGAAGAGAGTCTATCGGTCTCTTCCAGATCCTTGTCCTCCTGTAAACCCGGTCACAACATCACATCCTCACCGTGAACCCTTTCAGATAGACCCCTCTGATTGTCCCCCATGCAGCTTTCAGTTCAGGCTCCTCATTCCGGGACAAATAAAAGAAGTGTCCCTGCGTGCATGGCTCAAGTTCACACTGCCACTATTAACTTCCATCCATAAGCAGAGCTGCCACTGTCACTCTATCACTCTATCAGGCTGCACACAAAGTGAAACTGACACTTTAAAACTTGCAAACTTTGCAAAACTTTTAACAGTTGCATCTTTTGCAGCAGAAGACTTCTTCTACACAAATAAAACTCTTTCTATAGGAACTTTCTTTGACATTTTGATGCACAATTTTCATTTTTTTGGAGCATATTAAATGTATTAGGAGTGTTTTTTCTTTTCTTTTTTTTTTTTACATAAGTTGCACACATTTTTTTCTTTTTTTTAAAAAACATATCTAGGACAAATTGGCATGAAGAGGACAAATCAAAAACCTAATAACCACAAAAACAATTAATCTTTTTGTCAGGGATGGTCAGGACAATAATCATCTGCTTCAACTCCAACTTTCTGATCCACGCCATCAAGTCAACACTCCTAAACTGGAGCAAAGCTGTAATTTCTAAAATGTTCAGTGAGAAATATTCTTCTAAATACTCCCAAAAGGGACTGCACAACAATTATATATTTTCTGCAGAGTATGCATTGCCTCAAATCCACGCAGGCACATCAATGATGGGTAAAAACAAAAGTTAAACTCAATAAAAGCCAGCATGCAAGTGTTTCTTTAAAAACACAGTCTATTTACAAGCCTTATAAAGAAAGTGGAAATCATGTAGGAAAGAGAAAAAAAAAGAAACTTACAGATTCATTTCTCAACTCTGTCGCTGTGCTGAGACACTGTCTTGTTGTCCCTCTCGGTATTGTCTCCTAATGGATCCTTGTTAGGACTCTGTTAGGAGTCTATTTTAATTTATGACTCGCACATTCTTCTAGGGTCAAGCTCCGTGACCTCTGCAGGGAAAGTTAACTTTGGCCCTAAAAGACGCAACACTTTATTTCTCCCCATCCACAGTCTCTATTTCTCTCTATTATATCCCAGTAAACACGCACTGAAATGTGCGCACAGCCTGTCCGGCAGAGCGTCCACGAAACTGGACAGAAAGGCTACCGCTGTGTGGCCGAAGAGGAAACTGAAAGTATCACCAGATTGTATAGTGGGTCTATAATGGGATGACTTCAGGAGTTCATCCGATTTCTTGAAACTAAATTATAAAAAAAAAAAGAAGATGCTTTAAATTAAAGTTCAGTGGCTCTTTAAAAGTTTTTAATTTGTTTTTAAAATCTCCTTTTACGCATGGTGCTTCTCTTACTCTTCCTAAATGTCTCTTAATGGGTTCTGAGCCTATAGAAGCATTTTCTGGTGTAACAGAACCGCTGAACCATACTTCTGTTAATAGTGCATGACACAGTTAAACTGATGCTCTGTTTTTCTTGCGCAATATAGTTGCATCTTTAATGGCTATAATTAACCTAAAATGTTTTATTTGGAATAACAGTTTAAACTTGGAGAGAGAAAAAGATAGAAATGCATTAATTAACACGTGTTTGGAAGTCAGGTTTCTGCTCTTATTTGTGTGGTTTACTGGTGCACAGATTTAATGTTATAATTCTATTTCTTTTTAGCACCTCATCAGCAGCTCTGAGATGAGTCTCAGAGGATGAAAGTGCAAAAATCACAATTCACAACCTTACGGTTATTATAAGCTTAATTGGATATTATAAGGGGGGAAATAACTAATATTTCTAATAAAATAATAAGAATAACAAGTTATTGTTTTATCATGAACTTAGTTACTTTAATGAGTTGTTTTTTTAGAATTAGTCTCATTTATAATTAAGTTATTTATAACATCCATAAATCACTCTATAGAATTTTTTTTTTTCCTACAACACCTTAAAATACAGAACTTTGCTATAATAAAAATGAATTCTGTGAGTTAGTTTTTGCAGGTCATGTCGGGTCGAGCGAGTCTAATCACGGTCCAACTTCAGGTTTAAAGAGCCGCTGCAGCTTTTATCTGCTGCTGTCATCGCTGTTTGTTGTGCAGATAACCGACTGAGTGCGCACCGACTTTGAATAACAAAGTCCCGGTGCTGCTCGTCCACTCTGATGCAACAGGACTTCTCTTACCTGGATTCACTTGATTCTGCATTCGCTGCGTGTTTCTGGCAAAACTTGAAGCTCGTTGTGGATGCTGATGATGATGATGATAAAAGAGTTTCAGAGACCAAAACAAGAGCGTTCAGTTCAAACAGCCTTCAGATCCTCCGTGTGCGTAAAGTCACCATCTCTGGAGCGGAGCGCGTCTGGTAACTTTGGTAACTCCTCTTGTTTGCGCTCCGCAGAGGATCAGAAAGTAGAAGAAGAAAAACACTTCGTCGTCGTCAGAGGAGATTCTGAGCCCGAGGATCTGCCATTCAGAGAAAAAGTGTTTTAAGTTATTTCCCGTCCGACCGGCACTATGTGGAGGTTAAGTGAGAGTGCGGGACAGAGAAGGGTGAAGGGAGAGAAACAGGATAACCCCTCCTCTCTCTCTCTCTCTCTCTCTCTCCCTCTCTCTCTGTTTCTCTCTCTCTCTCTCTCTCTCTCTCTCTCTCTCCCTCTCTCTCTGTTTCTCTCTCTCTCTCTCTCTCTCTCTATATATATATATATATATATATATATATATATCACTCTCTCTCTCTCCCCCTACCTCTCTTTCTCTCTCTCTCTCTCTCTCTCTCTCTCTCTCTCTCTCTCTCTCTCTCTCCCTCTCTCTCTGTTTCTCTCTCTCTCTCTCTCTCTCTCTCTCTCTCACTCTCTCTCTCTCCCCCTACCTCTGTTTCTCTCTCTCTCTCTCTCTCTCTCTTATATATATATATATATATATATATATATATCACTCTCTCTCTCTCCCCCTACCTCTCTTTCTCTCTCTCTCTCTCTCTCTCTCTCTCTCTCTCTCTCTCTCTCTCCCTCTCTCTCTGTTTCTCTCTCTCTCTCTCTCTCTCTCTCTATATATATATATATATATATATATATATATATCACTCTCTCTCTCTCCCCCTACCTCTCTTTCTCTCTCTCTCTCTCTCTCTCTCTCTCTCTCCCTCTCTCTCTCTCTCTCTCTCTTTCTCTCTCTCTCTCTCTCTCTCTCTTTCTCTCTCTCTCTCTCTATATATATATATATCACTCTCTCTCTCTCCCCCTACCTCTCTTTTTCTCTCTCTCTCTGTTTCTCTCTCTCTGTTTCTCTCTCTCTCTCTCTCTGTCTCTCTCTCTCTCTTTCTCTCTCTCTCTCTCTCTCTCTTTCTCTCTCTCCCTCTATCTCTCTCTCTCTCCTTCTCTCTCTCTCTCAATCTATCTCTGTCTCTCTCTCTCTCTATCTCTCTTTCTATCTCTGTCTGTCTTTCTCTCTTTCTATCTCTTCTCTCTCTCTCTCTCTTTCTATCTCTCTCTTTCCCTCCCTCCCTCCCTCTCTTTCTCTGTCTCTCCCTCCCTCTCTCTCTCTCTCTCTGTCTCTCTCTTTCTCTCTCTCTTTCTATCTATCTGTCTCAGTGCGTCTCTGTCTCACTTTCTTTGAGTTGTTTATTAAAACATAAAACAGTTAATTTGCTTCTCCTTTATTCCTCATTATAACTTTCCTCTCATCTTCATCATCCCCTTTTCTCTATGCGTGCATGTTGCCTATATGTGCGTGCGTGCGTGTGTGCACGCGCGTACTGGTCACCTGCTCTTGGCGATAACTTTCAATACAATTTGACTAAATTAGGCCTGTTTGCTTTTTGTTGCTTTTATTTAACCGTAGCCACATTTTTTTTTTATTACAAACACGTTCTGTGCGTCATAAATCACCACAAATCGGAAAGAAGTAGTTATATGTTTGTTTATGTTAATTAAAAATAGCGTGTTTGTGGACAGTTTAAGAAAACAAGTTTTCTCTGTGCTAATATTTTTTGCATAATGTAAATAGGAAATGTATCACCAGTGGTCGTTTATCATTAAAAAACAAATTATTACAGTCAAATTGGGAATACAATTTTAGGAAAAATCTGTGATAAAAAAAACAATCTCCTAATAATCTCCTCTTTTCTCTCCTGTCTTCTCTGCAGCACACCCGATATTGTAAAGTCTTGGAAGTTTTAATATTCCTAATTTTTCTCAAGAAAAAATGCAGTTTATTGAAAATATTAAAGGAATGTATCTGGGCTCACATTAATTTACTATACAAAACGTGTTAATCTTATTAAAAGGGACCACAAGCCCCAAAACCTTTCATTGAATATCTGGATGATTGTGTGTTGCAGAAACTGAGTTGTATCGTCCTGTCAGAGGTGCGAGCGCCTCTGGGTCGCTTCTGTATTACTCTTACTCTTACGCCACCTTTTGGCAGTTTTAATGCAGGTCATCCAATAGAGGGCTCATTTTACACTGTAGCACAAAGTGATGGCTTTGGGAAATGGATTAGAAATAGAATAGAAATAGACTAGATTTAGAAAAGTAAAATAGGCCTATCCAGATTCAAGAATAATATGCTCCAAATTGAAATTGTGCTGCCAGGCTGGGGTGGATTAATGCACAGGGGCCCCATGTTTGCAAGGGCCCCGGATTATTTTGAATTATTTAAATGTACTTTACTTTTTGTTCTTTTTGTTCTTTTTTTGAGTTGATGGAAATAAGGAACTCAAAAGCAAAACTTAAAATGTTATGTTTAATTGCCTAATTTAAAACGTTGCTGGAGTTTGTTGCCTTACAATTTTAAGTTCTGCCCACTTTTTCTTTTTTACACTGTATTGGCCCATAAGAAACATCTTTAAAAATGCAGCTGATTCGTCACTGCTACTGGCGGGAATAGCGACAATATGTCAGAAAGAAAATATGATCAACGGAAAGCACGACAGCCGAAAGAACACCGTGACCAAGATCTACTAAAGAAAATCCCTAAATTGCTCGATATGTCAATGTTTAGAGTAACGGCTGTCTCAGTGGGTGCTCTCCGAGTGTGTACCTGAGGGCCGTGTAATATTCCTATATAGCACACGTTTACACATGGCATGATGAGAAGGGGGCCCCACACAAAGAGTAGCCTATAGGGCCCCTGACCACCTTGATCCGCCGCTGCTGCCAGGCTACTGAATCCTCCACTGAAATGTAATCCAGAACTGGAGGACTTCTGTACATTGGTCAGATAATTGTTCCCAGTCAGAACAAAACATGGTGCAGTTGCTTTTAGTTATCACTGTATGCCGTCCACTGTTGGAACAAATTAAAGGATCTCAGATTTAACTGAATTTACGCTTTATGTTTGTTTATTTATCTAGGTCTCTTTTATTATCATTAGGTCTATAATTATCATATTATTTTAATCTTTTAATTTTTTGTTCTTCCTACCTGTCTTTTTTTTAACCGTCATTATGTAAAGCACCATGAGCTGCCTCTGTGTATGAAATGTGCTATATAAATAAACTTGCGTTGCCTTAGGGATTATTATCAACTAGCTGAGAGTTATTCTTTCCATCCTGAACCTCGGTTGATGAATCTGAGCTATTTCATTGCAAGAATTTGCATTTCTCTAAGACCAGGCTGAATCTATCATTTGAAAAAATTACATTTTAATTTCATAAAAAAGAAAAAAGAAAAATCAGCTTCAGAGATGGTCATTGTGTTTTGAATCACAGATGATTAAATTCCCTCTAGCTCCCCTTTTAAATGCCCCTTGACGTTTACAAGGACGTTCCAACATTTGCCAAATAAAGAATTTCATTAGGCCAATTAGCTTATTTGATTAAATATATCCTACCTGCTGAACGACACAAGGATATCTCTATGTAATCACACATAGCCTATTAATTAAAAAAAAAATCCTCTTATTTGTGGTTTGCTGGGAGTAAGTGCTGCTTTTCCCTCGATAGCCTTCTGAGGACATCTCTAGCCAAAATAGGCTAAATGTCAGTTCAATACACCTCACCTCTAGTTCAATATGCTATATAAGATAAGATAAGATAAGATAAGATGAACCTTTATTAATCCCCGGAGGGAAATTCAGGTGTCAAAGCAGCAACATCAGCAAACAGAGTGAATCACAGGAGAGGTCAAGGTATACAAAAATTATAAAGACAATAATAGAGATATAAAAGATACGGAGTGAATGGGTGAACATAGTGTGTACAGTCCATCAATAAATAAATGTAGTATGTACAATAAATAAATGTAATATGAACATATGTGCACTCTATAAAGTGGTATATAGCTATAAAGTGGTATATAGGATGTGTAGTGTAAAGTAAGTGTAAAGTGCGCCAGTGGTTAGAGTCCAAGGTGGTTACAGATATGTGCATGTTTAAAGATCTTAAGTCCTCATTATATGTGTAGGACCTCCAGTCCTTGTTGCAACAAGGACTGGAGGTCACAACATGATTTTCCCGTGGGTGAAACACCTCCAGTGAAAAGAGCCTTTATTAAAAAAAAAAAACAACGTTATAAACAGACATATAAATGTACTCTGAATCCGTCTCTGTTAATCCCATTCGATACAACATAGCACCATGTGTGATGTGTTTTGTGCAATAATGTTTTAAGTCAACCTAAAAAAAAAAACTTTGTCCATGGGGGCTGAAAACACACAAAACATGTTCAGATTTCAGGATAAAGCTCTAACTAAGCCATTTTAGGCAAAAAAAAAAAAAATCTGTCTGGAGCCACAAAACATATCAGCATTGTGATGAAGGTAACACAGTTTATAGTCGAAGTATATAGTATATAAGTGTAATGCAGTGAGGGCCAAAGAGCAGATGTACTACGGAGTATTAGAGCCACATTGAAGGAAAAACATCTGAGATTTACAGAATAAAGTCGTAATATTATGGGATTACACATAGTGTGTACAGTCTGTCAATAAATAAATAAATAATTCTGTTAGTAGCAGTGTTTCTAACTGGTTTTCTAAATAATATTGTCTCTCATTGAATTCACTTTATTGCTGACTGCACATATGTACATATTACATTTATTTATTTATTTATTGCACATTCTACATTTATTTATTGATGGACTGTACACACTATGTTCACCCATTCACTCTGTATCTTTTATATCTCTATTATTGTCTTTATAATTTTTGTATACCTTTACCTCTCCTGTGATTCAAAACACATCACACATGGTGCTATGTTGTATCAAATGGGATTAACAGAGACGGATTCAGAGTACATTTATATGTCTGTTTATAACGTTGTTGTTTTTTTAATAAAGGCTCTTTTCACTGGAGGTGTTTCACCCACGGGAAAATCATGTTGTGACCTCCAGTCCTTGTTGCAACAAGGACTGGAGGTCCTACACATATAATGAGGACTTAAGATCTTTAAACATGCACATATCTGTAACCACCTTGGACTCTAACCACTGGCGCACTTTACACTTACTTTACACTATACATCCTATATACCACTTTATAGCTATATACCACTTTATAGAGTGCACATATGTTCATATTACATTTATTTATTGTACATACTACATTTATTTATTGATGGACTGTACACACTATGTTCACCCATTCACTCCGTATCTTTTATATCTCTATTATTGTCTTTATAATTTTTGTATACCTTTACCTCTCCTGTGATTCACTCTGTTTGCTGATGCTGCTGCTTTGACACCTGAATTTCCCTCCGGGGATTAATAAAGGTTCATCTTATCTTATCTTATCTTATCTTATATAGCATATTGAACTAGAGGTGAGGTGTATTGAACTGACATTTAGCCTATTTTGGCTAGAGATGTCCTCAGAAGGCTATCGAGGGAAAAGCAGCACTTACTCCCAGCAAACCACAAACAAGAGGATTTTTTTTTTAATTAATAGGCTATGTGTGATTACATAGAGATATCCTTGTGTCGTTCAGCAGGTAGGATATATTTAATCAAATAAGCTAATTGGCCTAATGAAATTCTTTATTTGGCAAATGTTGGAACGTCCTTGTAAACGTCAAGGGGCATTTAAAAGGGGAGCTAGAGGGAATTGCACATTCTACATTTATTTATTGACGGACTGTACACACTATGTTCACCCATTCACTCTGTATCTTTTATATCTCTATTATTGTCTTTATAATTTTTGTATACCTTTACCTCTCCTGTGTTTCACTCTGTTTGCTGATGTTGCTGCTTTGACACCTGAATTTCCCTCCGGGGATTAATAAAGGTTCATCTTATCTTATCTTATCTTAATTAGATGAACATTTACCTATTTGAAGGGTGCTGTAACACAATCCGCCGGCTGGTGGCAGCAGAGAGTTGAGATAACAGACAGCAAAATAAAACGAAGAAGAAGAGGACGGAACCGGAAGTGGCGTCACAGCGGGGGATTGTTGACAAACCCTGCTGCTCTCAGGTCCACATGACATTTCATTGACATTTTATACTAAAGCTTTCCTTCATGATGAGTTATCCAGACGACAGGCATGGGACAAAACGATCAGCGTCTTCAAGTGACGTGAGTAGAATAGTAAACCAGTCTGTAACCTGCAGAGGAAAGCTGTGGGACAGCTGGATGTGTTAGCATGTTAGCCTGTCTGCTAACGGTATTCCTCTTCAACAGCTTTATCCTGAAAGCTGAACACGTTTCTGTGTTTGCAGCTCCAAAACACAAAGTTTACTCTCCTTTTTAGGTTGATTTAAAACGCTATTGCACAAAACATGTCACACGTGGTGCTGTGTTGTATGAAATGGGATCAACAGAGTAGATTAATATGTGTGTTTATAATGTTTTGTTTTGAAATAGAGGCTCTTTTCACTGGAGGTGTTTCACCCAGCAAGGACTGAGGGGTCACAGCTTGATCTGCCTTTTAAAGGGCCACTAACGTTATATTCTCAATTGTAAATAAATTGTTTTTAAACTAAAGTAATAGTACTGTGTAAAAACAAAACGAAAAAAAACAATATGTTTCAAAAACCTGCATTGTGTCCCTTCCTAAAATATCACATCTAAAACAAGTCACCTGTTAGGTTGGGGTATTTCTGTCAGAGAAAAGATAGTGTTTGTTTTGGCTTTTTTTTTTTCTTCAGGTAAAATATAACTGAATATTTTGTGCACAACCAGTGAATGGATTGAGGTTTTGCTGTTGTAAAGATCAAATCATCCTGTTTTGTTGTCTGGGTCCTTTAAAGCTGAAGTAGGCGAGATATGGAGCAAATGTGATTAAAAAAAGTTATTTTTATAAAACGGTTGCTATATCGTGACAGTAGTACATGAAACAGGTAAAAATCATGTGTCCTCCGGTGCTCCTAACGGCATCTGCAAGATTTCACAGACAGAGGAAAACAAGCAGTAAGAGCTGATCTGAGGTCTATGAGAGCCGGCTGTCAATCACTCGCGAACTCCGACCACACGGTCAAACTAGGCAGCACTGAACAAATATGAATCAATATTCTGTTACGTTAATGTCTATTTCTCACCTCTAATGTTTTCAGAATCATCTTGTAGTGCACGGTTTAGCTGTGAAATGAGAAAGTTTGTGACCTGGCAGCCATGTTGAAAATCTCTTGAAGGAACGCCAACTAACGGTCACATGACCGGAGCACAGCCAATAGGAACGCTCTCTCAATGAAATGACCTGTGATTGGTCAAAGTCTCCCGTCACGGGCTAGATTATCTAAAGCCTGAAAACAGAGCCATGAAGTCTAGTTATCTCTCAGAACACTTGAATTACAATATGCTGAAAGGTGATTATGGAATTTTTGCCCAATGATGCCAAATATATATACTGACTACTGCCACTTTAACCTCTCTAGAACAGAAAATCTGCCTCCCCGTTGTTTAAACAACTTTGCAGCACAGAACTTTTAGTGTGTCAGGATTATCTAATTGTAAATTGCATGCTGGTGCTATTTAAAACCATATCTGTTGTTGTATTGGTTAGTGTTGTAGTTTGGGTACACATCCATTTGTGTGGCTGCATTATGTATCTGAGGCTTTGTGCACAGTTTCTTTTAAGTAAAAGCTGCTTAAGTTTTCTCTCTCAGAACACAGCGAACATAACTCCAATGAATCACGTTATGTGGTCCTATGTAGTCATATTACGCCTAATATATTTGACAGTTCCACATATGTAGGGGATCATCTTTGCGATTTCAGTTAGTTTATCAACTTTTAATGGTCTTCTTTCCTCTATCAATTTTACAACCCTGAATGTGTGACTATGCTATACTTACTTCTACAAAAGGCTCACTTAGCCACCAACAAACTCCCAACAGAGAATTCTGAAAATAAACATCATCAAACGTACCTCCAATAGACAGCAGGAATCACTGATCCTTCTGGCTTCAGCGGTGCTTCTCATTCAACCCGACTGTGTGCGTCTTTAGAGGGTGAAGGGATGGCGGCTAGCCCTGTTGGTTAGAAACAGCCTCTAGTGCTCTGTAAAAACAGTCATTGTGTAAATAATCTGGTGACATGAGCATCATGTGTTTTGATATTGATATAATAATAAAAATGTTTTGTCTTTGCAGGATGAGGATACCCAGTGGTCATCAGCTGATCTGGGAAGCAATGAAAGGAAGCAGAAGTTTTTACGTTTGATGGGCGCCGGCAAGGTTTGTTTTCGTGTCTTGTAGATCACGATACTTTCAGTCCACTTTATAGTAGGCCTGTAGGCCGTAGTGTAAAAAGATAAAGAGAAGTTTATATTTGATATTAGGACTGCAACTAATGGTTATTTCATTGATGATTAATCTGTCGATTCTTTTCGCAATTAATTGTTTGATCTATAAAATGTCGGAAAATGGTGAAAAATGTCGATCAGTGTTTCCCAAAGCCCAAGATGACGTCCTCAAATGTCTTGTTTTGTCAACAAGTCAAAAAATATTTAGTTTTCTGTCATAGAGGAGTAAAGAAACCAGAAAATAGTCACTTTTTTTTTCTTAAAAAATTACTCAAACCGCTTTATCGTGTATCAAAATAGTTGCAGATTAATTTGATAGTTGACAGCTAATAGATAAGTCGTTGCAGCTCTATTTGATATAAAATGGGATTGTTTCGGTCTTCCAGAAAGAACCCACCGGACGCCTCGTCATTGGCGACCACAAGTCCACATCCCACTTCCGCAGTGGTAAGCTTCTTCATCTGGTGTTTGTAAAAGGCTGTATTTGTTCTGCTACTGTAAGACAATGTCCAAACTACTGTCCCTTTGCCACTTACCCATGCTGCCTCATCCTTATGCCCAATGCAATTAACCCGGCTTCCCCACTACACATCCGCCGCACAGATCTATCCATGCATGGATAGGCCTGTATTGGCTGGGTGTGCCTGCTGTGACTGGTGTCTCCTCTGCAGGGCAGGAAGATAGGAGGATGAACGAGCAGCTAGAGATGCAGTACCAGCAGAGCATGGATGGGAAGCTGTCAGGCCGGAACCGGAGACACTGCGGCCTGGGTTTCAATGAGGTGAGGGGGTCATCCAGAGCCAGAAGAGGGGATAGACAGATTTTTAAAATCAGATCTTCAATTTATCTTGCCAGACATATTGAACAAGTTTAATAGATTTACCATTGAGGGGTGCATAGACTGCTCACTGTTGGTTACTTACCTGACTTGATTTTGCTGTAGTTTTCTTGTGAAATAGTGTCATTTAATCATAATCCATCATCCCCGGTGGGGCGTTCCGATCGTCATCTACTGTAGGTAATACACTGACTATGGATCAGTACCTCATACAACCAAACTTCAAACCACCCGAACCATCCCTTTAATGTCTTAAACTGTTTGCACAGCGGAGCATGGTGTGGCTGGCACAAAGCACACATATACTGTCATTGTTTCTTATGCAAGTTATAGTCAAACAAAGCGGCAAACTTCTGCCAACACTGAAAAAACGTCCAAGGTGTCATGACATTACTCTCTCTTTAATTTCATAGTCAAATCCATCAGGATCACTACCAACATGTAATCGGTTGTCCTTTAGCCCAAGGCTGAAATATTCACCAAAATCCAGGGACGTTTACTCTATGTTCTTAAGATATCCTGTTGTCAGACAGACGGAAGTATAAGGGTATATATATATATAAAATAGGGCTGTCAAAGTTAACGTGATAATAACGTATAATAAATTAAATATAATTATATATATATAATAAAATGAATATTTTAAGCGATTGACATCCCTAATAAATTGTTCTCTTACTCACAGCCTGACCCGGAGCCAGAGTCGTTGCCCTCAACACCAGTGGACAGTGAGACAAAAGCAACAGATCCGGAGGAGTCCACCAGTGAAGAGGAACCCACAGACGCCCAGGACGAAGACAGCGATCCCAACCCAAAGGACCAGACCTCAGACCAGCCGGAGCCAAGCTCAGATCGTCAGGATAAAGAACGGAAACACGGCAGCAAAGCGGCATTCGTGAAGTCAGCGTAGGGCTGAGGGGCTGTGCGATGGGAGGAATTAGTTTTTGTAATCTCAAATTTGTACATTTTGACGTTTTTTGTTTAATTTCAGTCCTTTTTACTGTGTAGAAACGGGTCCTCTGCACAAGCACTCGACATTGGCCGACATCCTGGAGTGCATGTGGTCAAAGAATTAAGTGTGCAGCTCTTGGTTCATCAAATTGAGATGGCAATTAGTCTCATTTTTATTTAGTTTGAACATTTTAAAAGTCACTGCATTTGCCATGAATTATTATACATGATGATGGGATTGCTTGCCGTTCAGCATGATTGGTATACGCATTGTAAATTTTGTGAATTTTTTTTGAAAACCAATAAAAGAAAGTGTCAGTTTAACATTTGCTGTTCTTAACACTACAGTTGCCCTCAGACAAAGGAGGTGTTTTTTTATACATAAGACTGTTTTTGCATTCTGCATTATGAATCCTTGTGCATACAGAAAAGAAAATTCGCTTTGTGCAGGAAAGCTCTCTGACCAAGGAGGCAAATGCAGAGGATTTGGCCAAAAGATATTCAAACTTTTACAGTTACAGAAACAAGATTCTCTGGTCTGATGAAACCAACATTCAGCCAAGACAGCAGCGCAGGAGTAGTTTGTAGGGTTTTTTAGCGACCTAGCCATCTGCAGAATCTGGGCTTTAACCCAATCAAACATCTCTGCAAAGGCCTGAAATATCTTTCCACCGACAGTCCCCAAACCAACCAGACCCAGAACAAGCCTAAGAGGATCTACTGCAGAAAATCCCCAAATCCATGTTTGCAAAACTTTGAGAGCCGAGGCTGTAATCTCTGACAAAGGTGCTTCAACCAAGTAGGCTACTGAGTCAAGGGTCTGAATACTTAATGCTATACATACACTCAGCAATACTTAGGTGATATTTATTTATCTTCTTTAGTAAATTTGCAAAAAAAAACGTCTAAAATATTGTTTTGGCTTTATTATGGGATAAATTTGCATAAAACTGCTAAAATCCTAATTTGGCTTTATTATTATGGGATAAATTTGCAAAAAACGAATGAAAAAATACCATTTTGGCTTTATCATTATGGGGTAAATTTGCATAAAACTTCTAAAATCCTATTTTGGCTTTATTATGGGGTAAATTTGCATAAAACTTCTAAAATCCTGTTTTGGCTTTATCATTATGGGGTAGCCTACTGAGTGTAGACTGAAGCAGAATTATTTTTTTTTTAAATGATTTCAACATATAACATGAAAAATGAAGGAGCCTGAATGCACTGTAAATATTGTAAATATTGCATTTAGTAAAAACATCTTGTTTATTGAAACCGGTGCTAGATACATTCAGATAGTGTAGCTATTCTGAATAAGTGTGTATATTATATATTATAATTTGCCTCATGGTATTTTTTTATTTTCTTTTAACATTTTCATCTAAAAAAAATAACTTTCTGCGAGAGTTGCAAACCAATTTGTGCATAATATATTCCGATGAAGCCTACATTTTTAAAGCCGAAGAATTGTTTTATGAACCCAGCTGAATGCTGCAGCTGATCAAACAGCTGATTGGCTCTCAGTTTTGACAGCAAACACCACGTGTAGTAGAAAGTCACAACTTCCTGTGTAATAGTAATATTTAACACTAGATTGTATTAGTCTCATGTTGTGCAGTGTTTGTACAGTTTCATCAGTTAACAAACACATCTTGTGTGGTTGATAATAACAATAATTATAATAATGAATATTATCTATATATAACACTTTTCAAAAACGAGTGTTCATTATGTGCTTTACAAAGGCAGACATATAAAATAGTAAAGGATAGAATCAAATATATAATAATATATATATATAATATATAAATAAATCCCAGCGTGGTCTGAAAACTACAAATGGCCTACAGATCGGATCTAACAGGAAGTCACTTTTTTCTGTGACTTCCTGTCATTTCTCCGAAGGCTGCTGGAAACTGTCCGACTGGACCGCAGCTTTCTGTCACCGCCCCCCATGCTGCTGCTGCTGCTGCTGCTGCTGCTGCACGCGAGGCGCACTTCATCTCTAACGAGCCTACAGTATCACTTCAATTCCTGGAAGAAAGCGCACCGCCTTGGCACCGCAGGTAAAGCTCCTTTTCCTGTTTTTGCATAAAGAAATATTACATTTTAATGTTAATTAATTAATCTGGATGGAAATTAGTTTTAAACCAGTTTACTGTGTAGATCAACTAACTAACCGGTGTGGTTATAATAATTAATAGAGAGGCGAACTGTTTTTTATTTGCTGCTTGTTGTCTGAAGTTGCCTAAAACTAGAATACAACATGCTTTATGTGCATTTTCTTTTGAATAGGCTAAACCGGCGAGCAGATTAGATTATACTACCGCCATGTGAACGAAATTATAATGTCGTTCACATGGAGGTAGTATAATCTACAATATATTGTCTACATATTATGTACATTCATTTAATGTATTTATTTATTTATTTGTACATACATAAAACTGCACAAAACAACACTAATGAGAAAACAAAATGAAACTAAACTGAAACTATCAGGCGTCTCCAACGATGTAACGGCTCTGCTGAGATCTAACTAAATATCATGATGTCATGGGTGGATTTAGTTTCTCAGGGTGTGAATTCTGTTATGTTCTATTGATGTGCAACATCAGGTGAACTCGCCTTTTTCCAGTCAAACTGGATTTGGCTTTGCAAAGTTGACTCACGGGTGCCAAAAATGCACTAGAGGTTAGGAAGGTGTGTGGGCAGGGAAATAACTTATCTAACTCTGTCACCATCTTGCAGCTATACAGGTTCCTTCTCTGCTGCTCGTATTGTGCAGCCAAATAAACAGAGTTGGCTGGACAAATGTTCACCTTAGTGTTTTTATTTAGTATAATTATTGTCAACATATATGTTCCTAATAATATAAATTGACACTTTATTGTAGTTTTTTCTGTTCTAATAATGATTTTAATCATCAAATTCTGTAGGCATCCATCCCCCGTTTCCAGATGTAGAAAGTTGATTGTCCTGTTTTGTGAATGGGTGAGTTGAATTTGGAATATTTACATGGTCGATGCAGCTATTTGGGAACATTTTATTCTAATGTTAAGACTTCTAAGTAATAGAGCTCTAATGATTGTTGGTACTATAAGTATTGTGTTACAGAGAAAACAAAAATGTTTCTACATATTGAGCAAAATCAAAATGTAAACTGAACTGAACGACTGTATAAAATATAACTTTTCTCTATAATAAACAAAATAGATATTACCTTCAAAAATGGACGCTGCCGAGGAGACCGAAACGTATCCTGATGGGCCACAGTTGCCTGCGTCATCCTGTTTGTCCATGAAAAGTAACTTCTCCATGGAGATTCGTCATGACTTCACTAAAGAAGTGGCTGACCGGTAGGCTTAGCATAGCTACAATACATATCTTGACAATAATTGACATCAGACTACATTGCCATGAATATTGATGCAGACACCTATTTGTGTCTACATATTGTTTAATGAGAATAAAATACTGTCTTTCTTCTGTCTTTCTTTATCAGCTCGGTTAATGTTGAGAAATCAAACTTACCTACCTCATCCTGTTTGTCAATGAAAAGTGACGTCTCCATGAATATTCGTCATGACTTCACTAAAGAAGACTCTGAGAGGTACATACATGATGTCTGTGTTTTGAGTCATGGTGGTGATGTGGCTCTGGTTTGAATCATATGTGTGTGTGTGTGTGTGTACACATACATGATGTAACAGCTCTGCTATGATCTAACTAAAATATCATGATCTTATAGGTGGATTTAGTTTCTCAGGATGTGAATTTACTCTTGTGTTTTGCAATCAAACCGGATGTGGCTAGTTTTCTCACGGGTGACAAAATGCAGTAGAGTTTAGGAAACTGTGGGCAGGGCAATAACTGTAAATTAGCTCTGTCACAATCTTTGTACCATCTTGCAGCTACAGGCTCCTTCTCTGCAGCTCGTATTATTTAACTGTGTAATCTATCTATCTATCGAGAGAGAAAGATATGTGTGTGTGTATCTATGTGTGTGTATATATACTGTATATATAAAATCAAGCTGTCTGAACTCGACCAGACTTGATTCATCTTAATAATAACTCAATATTTATCTCAAGGGACCAACATGACTGTTCAGAATCGACAGAGATGGATGGCAATGACATATTTAAGGTAGGCTACGTCTGTGTGTAGTCTGTCCATACATCTTCATGCACATAAAGTAACCGTAGTATATATTTTATAGGTTGTTGAGTTTAATTTGTTTTTTTGAGTTGGTCAGAGTATCTTGGATGTGAACCTACTGTATAACAGCTTGAGTCATTCTACTTTCTCCATCGCAGTTGGTGGAAGAACACAGCAAGAACATTTTGCTTAGTGAGCAGAAAAAGTACAAAAGGATGCTGTTTCCTCACCTATCACAATCTGAGAGTGAAAAGCAGGATGAAGACAGTTTGACTACTGCAGATAAAATGCAAGACAATGGTGCCGGTGAGGGCGTTCTGAAGATCACACTACATGTCTTAAAGGAAATGGGCCAAACAGAGCTTGCTGACAAACTGGAGAAACGTGAGTACCAAGAGGAGGAACATGTGCAGTATTTAAAATATGGGTGGTTGTGATGTATTTTTGAAAATGACAATATCTGATATTGTGCTATGTTTAACCAATTTCATGGCGAATTTGAAGAATTTATGTATTTGGTGTCATTATAACTTACTGACAAATGAAATTAAAGCTCGGGGAGGCAGTTTATTTTTTGGTGTTATTGGGCAACAATTCAATAATAAGTCTAGTTATCTCTCAGAACACTTGAATTACAATATGCTGAAAGGTTATTATGGACTTTTTGCCCAATGATGCCAAAAAATATACTGCCTGCCCCCACTTTAATGCACCAACATTTTGTTTTCTTTGTACAACCAGACATTTATGGTGAGCTTGATGTCTGCCAGCGCAAACTCCGACACAAACTGAAAAAGTTTGAATACATTTATGAGGGAGTGGCACAGCATGGGACCCAGACACTTCTCAACAAGGTATACACTGAGCTCTACATCACAGAGGGAGTCAGTGGGACTGTTAATAACGAACACGAGGTCAGGCAGATCGAGGCTGCAACCAGGAGACGAACAACAGAAGACAAGCCAATCAAATGTGAAGACATCTTTAAGCCTCTGCTCGGACAGGACCGATTCATCAGAACCGTGCTGACTAAAGGAATCTCTGGCATTGGAAAAACGATCTCTGTGCAGAAGTTTAATCTGGAATGGGCAGAGGGAAAGGTTAACCAGGAAATCCAACTCCTGATTAATCTTCCGTTTCGGGAGCTGAACCTGATGGAGAGACGCTTAACGCTAACGCAGCTTCTTCACCATTTTCTTGTGGAGGCAAAAGAATCAGGAATTTCAAATTTTGGCAAATACAAGCTCGTGCTGATATTTGATGGGTTGGATGAGTGCCGCCTTCCCCTGGACTTTGACCACAACGAGCCCTGCCACAGTGTCTCAGAACCAGCTTCAGTGGATGAACTACTGACAAATCTCATCCAGGGGAACCTGCTGCCCTTGGCACATATCTGGATTACCTCCAGGCCTGCAGCTGCAAGTCGCATTCCTGTTGATCTCGTTGACCGCGTGACAGAGATACGAGGGTTCAACGACCCCCAGAAGGAGGAGTACTTCAGGAAAAAAATCTCTGATCAAAACATGGCCGGTAGAGTCATCTCGCACGTTAAAGCAACCAGGAGCCTCCATATCATGTGTCACATACCAGTCTTCAGCTGGATATCCGCCACCGTCCTGCAGAGGATTTTAGAAGAAACGGAAAGGAAGAGAATAGAGGAAGATGGGGTCACAGGAGAGATGCCTAAAACTCTGACACAAATGTATGCCAACTTTCTGGTATACAACTCCTTGATCAGAACCCGAAAGTATTCAATAGAAGAAGAGGAAACGCAGCCCCAGGAGAAAGTGGATGAAGAGATGATCTTGAAGCTTGGAAAACTGGCCTTTGAGCACCTGATGAAAGGCAACATGATCTTCTATGAGAGTGAACTGAACGAGTACAACATCAACGTTACTGATGCCGCAATATATTCAGGAGTGTTCACACAGATCTCGGAGAATGACTTCGGATTTCATCTGGCGAAGGTCTACTGCTTCGTGCATCTCAGCATTCAGGAGTTTTTTGCCGCAATGTACGTTCTTCACACATTCATCTGCTTCGGTCAGAACTTGCTGGAACCACAAGAAGCCACCACTGTCCAGGAGGCTGCCAGTGAAGCAACCAACCTTCTCAAGAGTGCAGTGGATAAGGCGTTGCAGAGTGAGAACGGACACCTGGATCTTTTCCTGCGTTTCCTTCTCGGCCTTTCGCAGACCAACAATCAGACATTGCTGAAGAGAGTTCTGACCACAATGGGCAGCAGCTCACCGAGAAATGAGGAGATTGTCGAGCACATCAAGGAGAAGATCAGGCAAAATCTCTCCCCAGAAAGATGCATCAATCTCTTCCACTGCCTCAGTGAGCTGAATGATCAGTCTCTTTTGGAGGAAATCCAGAACTACCTGAGCTCCGGTAGTTTGTCAGAGACCGAACTTTCACCTTCACAGTGGTCTGCTCTGGCCTTTGTGTTGCTGACCTCAAAGGAAGAAATGGATGAGTTTGACTTGAGGAAATATTCAAGATCAGAGGAGGGTCTTCTGAGGCTGCAACCAGTGATCAAAGAATCCAGAGTAGTGTTGTAAGTAAAGAACATATCTTTTTTTTTTACTTTTTAAACCCTTACCATTCTGCCCTCTTTTTTAGAGGGTTGGGGGACAGGGGATGTTCTGGAGGAGATAGCAGGTTAACAGTAGATGTCACATAGAAGTGGTGTACATCATCTGAAAGCTGGGAACCTGAAGATTAATTTGAGATACAGCTCAGCACTGTCAAGTTTTCTAGTCATAAATACGAAATAAAAAAATTATTAATAATTTAATTAGAATAAATTGTGAAAGGGCTAAGAACAGGATAACAGTGATGGTAATTTCCATGCTCTATTGTGGCTCATAAGTTGTCTCAACAATTTGTGGGTTGATACAATTTGTTAGACACATTTGGTGTTACATTTTTACCATTTTTACCAATCAAGAATTGATAAAAATGATCAATAATCCCTCCAATATACCACATTAAGACACCAAGACCTTGAGGAACACCATAGAAAAATCCATGCTGTGATTTGGTATCAAAAACTTTTTGGGGGACATTTGGGGATTTCTGCAAGAATTGCATTTTTCAGCGATTGGATGGCAATAATTCTGTTGTGTAAACTGCTCAGAAACCCCCTTATTGTCAATCTAGCTAGGAATGCCATCCATCCTGTGAGTGCTCTGGGTCTCTAGTTTGTGGTTGTAAAGTTATATTTGCTTTCTCTTTCAACTTCCTGTAGTAGACTAGTGTATCATACACGTTCCATTATTCAGACACTCGTAAGGCTTTGGCTCTTGAGGATTTGTGCTGTAAAGATGTTCTGCAGATTATCCAGTTAAACCTGAACCAGGGAAACCGCAACATAAAAAATAGTGTGCAGGCAGCAGATCTTGTAGGTGATTCTCATTCCTTGTTATGTTTCACAATTAAACATTCAGCAAATTATGCTTATATGTTGAATTCTTTTCTTTTACTTTTGAAGGCTTAAAGAATGCAACCTCACAGAGAAATGCTGCGAAGCGCTTGGAGCCATTCTAAGCAATTCATGTCTGAAAGAGTTGGACCTGAGTGATAATGACCTGCAGGACTCAGGAGTTGAACTTCTGTCTGTTGGACTGGCTAGTCCAACATGTCAGCTGGAAAAATTGAGGTTTGTGAAGATGTGCTGAAGCAGGTTATCTATAAAATCTATTGAAGAACAAAACTGAACTGAACTAGGGATGCACCAATATCGGCCTGTACCCGAAGCCCAGGTATCGCTATCAATATCGGGACTGAAAAAGTTGGATAGGTGCATCCCTAAAGTGAACACATAGCCAATTTGAATCTGCTTTTGGTGAATACCATTCTGTGAATTGCAATAAATGTGTTTAACTCTTCAATTTCAGGCTGCCGTTCTGTGGAATCACAGAGATTGGCTGTGGTTTTTTGGCCAAAGCTCTGAGGACCAACCCCACCCGCCTGAAGGAACTGGATCTGAGTTACAATCATCCGGGGCAACCGGGGATGGAGCTGCTGTCCTGTTTACAGGAAGACATTGAACACCTCACTGTCAGGTATAACTTAGGGTTAAATGTCGTTTTTATTTTGGTTCTGTAAACTATTTTAGAAGACTGTTTACATTTCAAATGTCATCTCTTTAATTGTTCCCCAGCTTGGACGGCAATGCAGAGTGCTACTTAAAATCAGCTCTGAAGAAATGTAAGTCTCTAGTTTTTTTTAACAAACAAATCAATTTTAACGGTCAAGCTGTTCATCCTTAAATATATGAGTATCTGGCTTGAATATTGTGTATATAGGCAAAACTGAAAAATGTTTATGATAACATAATTTTAGGTGCTGGAAAACACAATTTGTAATGTCATTTCCTGTTTGTGTTTCATCAGATGCTCATGAGCTTACTATGGATCTGAATACTGCCCATTCACACTTGTCTTTTTCTGAAGACAACAAAAAAATGATGCGAATGGAAACAGCTCAGCCATATCCTGACACCCCAGAGAGATTTACAGACTGGGGACAAGTTCTTGGTGAAGAGGGTCTGTCTGGTCATTGCTACTGGGAGGTAGAGTGGACTGGGGATTGGATGGGCATAGGAGTGGCTTATAACGGAATCAGCAGGAAAGCAAAAGGCAACGATTGTGTCCTTGGCTACAATGATCAGTCCTGGAGTCTGCGTTACTGTCGCGGCAAATACACGGCCTGGTACAATAAGAGTGATGCAGACATATCTGTCCCCTACTTCAACTCCAAAAGGGTTGGGGTGTTCTTGGACTGGTCAGCTGGCACTCTGTCCTTCTACGCTGTATCCCCAAACGCCATGACGCATCTGCACACGTTCCACGCTAAATTCTCTGAGCCAGTGTACCCGGGTTTCAGGCTGGGGTTTGCAGATTCTTCATTACTTCTGTGCCAGCCAGAATAGCCTTAAATACCCCTAACTATTCAATGTATATGTTCATAAAACATGTGCATAGAATAAATCAAAGGCTGAAAAAAGAATGCTAATTAAGCAAACTTCATGGGGAAAATAAAGGGATGTCAGGTGGCCTTGTTTCTAACATGCTTTTCATCTATATTAACTAAGCTGAGTTCCTGAATCGAGCCAATGTGAGTATGATACATTGTTGACATGTGTGATGTGTTTTCTTACGCTGTGACAAGAGAGTATGGATGAGGCAAAATTGTTAAATTTGATTTTAAACTCCTTTAGCGGCTGGCTTGTTAGTTAGCTAGCTAGCTAGCTAACTAACAAGCTAAGTCCACCATGCTTTCATGCTACACTGGTTACAGAAATTGAGCCAAACAGTGCGCTGGTGGCCAGCGGTGGGGGGGAGATGAAGCCTTTGTTACACTTTTTGCAAGGACGGTCGCACAGACATGAGCTGACGTGGAATCGTGATGAGGAAACATTTTATACTTTTATACTAACGCCCGGGACACACAGGGAACGTCGAGAGTGCGTGGCGTCTGCGTGGCGTGGTGGCTGCGTGATTCATGCATCGGGTGTTCACACCAGCTGCATTTCAGCTGCGTGTCAGCTGCTGCCGTCAGCCCTTTCTACATAGTTTACCTTTTAATGGCCATTTCATTTCATTATAAATGTCATTTATATTTATTTTAGACAGAGAAAGGTTAAGAAACGTGTGGTAATTTGTAAATAGTAGTAATAATCGACAATTAAAACTCCGTACTATATTCATTCATGGAGCTCTACAAGTCACTGCATGCTCTAGAACACTGTCCAGCACACATATTTCAGAATAAAAGCCTTGTGTTAACAAATGAAGGAATTCTGTCCACAGAAAAAACGCTTGAGGGCTTTTATTTTGAAATGAAAGCAGGAAGTGTTGATTTAAAAATAAGTCTTTACTTTTTTCATCTCCGTAACATATTCTATAGATGGACATCGCAAATGTAGTAATCTTGCTGGTATGATGTCAATAGATCACCTTCACTGTCCGTGACATACTCTACAGATGTCTAGACATTGAAACTGTAGTAATATAGCCAGTATGATGTCAATGGATCACTTTCACTGTCTGTTGTTGCTGTGAAACGCACGCGTCAAAAATAGGCGAGACCTCTTTTCTCTAGAAGAGATGCAGCTGAGACGCGCGTCTCACGTGGGCAGTGTGGCTGCTCTAACCTGTTAACACGGACGCCAAAATAAAAAACAACAGGTAATGCAGCCGCCATGCGCTCCTGACGTTCCTGGTGTGTTCCGGGCTTTATACTTGTGCGGGTTTCTCCTTACCGCAAATCAACATTCTCATTATTCTGTTAGTTAAGTTCTAGTTTATTTAGCTTATGACAAATGTTTCGAGTGTATCTGTGAAAAATGGATGTATTACATTTTTGACCTTCAGGAAAACGCACACCAAATAGTAACTTGTTTAAACATTTATTTTCTGTAAATGACTTTACTTTTTTCATGTGTTTTTTTCTTTTTAATTATCAATCATATTCTAATGCATTTTAGTTGATTTGACAGGACCATGATCATTGTTATATAGAAAATATACAGTAGAAGTTGAACAAGCATGTCTAGCCAAACAAGGTAATAAATAAAGGATTCATGTGAAAACATCCCTCCTGTAGTCTGAGTATGTTGGCGTTGGCTTTCTTTTCACTCTTCTTTTATTCACTCATAAAAATACAGACCAAACTACAAAACAGCTAATTGCAGATTTAAAAAAAGAAAAAAGCATTTCACTCGTGTTATAAATTATTGTTGCTTAATTGTGCACAAGCAAGAATTAATTATATTTCTAAACTATGAATCAAAACTACTGAAATGTGTCTTGTTCTCACTCATAATAAACAGATATGTTAGAAGTGAATCAGTTTGTTAACTGCTGAAAAAATGATTAGTTTTCTTCCCCTTCATAAAGAATCTCTTCTGTTTGGTTGTGTTGGCCGTCCCTCTGGGTCAGTGCTCTGCAGCAGCTTTGGCTGAGGAGAAAACACAGGGAAGACATTATTTATTCTTGCTGTCAGGATATCATAAGTGCAAATACACCTTTAAACTAAACACATTTAATTAGCATTTTTGATTTTGTTTTTACGAGGACAAACTGCTCCGAGGAGAAAATGTCTCTTGTAACAGTTTCGTTTTGTGTAGTTTGGCAAATCTGATACCTAAAGGAGACCTGGCTCAAATATTATGTGCAAATATGTGTATTACTTAATATATGTGAACTGACAGCAAAACAAAAAGTAATTTACTACTAAGTGTTTGACCCATGTGATCTAGACTACAGTAAATACTATATTCATGAGGAATACAGGAGCAGCACAAATCAGTAGTATAATAGTGTGTATATATATATACTATAGTATGAATGTCATTCATATGGCAAGAGTTTGATCAGGTTTTTTTTATTTACTTTGAAAACACACACACAACTTGCACCAAAACCCCACACAAAACCACCACATTTCACCAAAACAGCACTTAAGGATACCTGAGCCAAGAAGAAACCTGAAGCTCTTTGGCGAGTATGTCACCCATAACAAATACACCAGGACTGCGCACAGATTTGGTTCAGGGACTTCCAAAACCAAGCTACAAAATGTTCAGTCAAAGGTAAAAGAAGAAGTAAAAGTACAGAAGGTCATCCGCTTTTTTGTTCTCACGGATTAATTTATTTTTCCTGTTCCAACCTCAGATTATGTACAGGAAATATCTGGTTAACTTGCAACCGAAAGTTGCAGGTTCAATCGGGACACAAAAATTCCAACATACTATGTACATCATTTGTAGATTTAAAGGGGACCTATTATGCTTTTTCCCCTTTCCTTTAGTGCGTTACGTAGTTTTTTGTACATGTAAAATGTCTGCAAAGTTGCAAAGCCCAAAGTCCACGCCAAAGGGAGTTACTCTCCCCCACAGAAACACTGCTCCTGTAACGCCCTGCTTGAAGTCGTGCCGTTTCTTCTGTAACGTGGTGATGTCACCAAGTAAAACATTTACATAATACCTGCCTAGCGGCTGGTTTGGCACGCCCTCAAACAAAGCTAGTTCGAGCTGAGCTGGAGTGGAGTTCGAAGAGTTTGGTTCTGTTGACCAATCAGAGCAGACTGGGCTTTCTGAGAGGGGGAAGGCGGGGCAGGTGGCGGGGCAGGAGCTCAAACAGAGCGTTTCAGACAGGTACGAGGTGCTACAGCAGACAAGTAAAGCGTTTTTTTTTTTTAACATTAAAGTATGTAAACATGTTCTAGTAGAAACCCCAAAATACAAGTACGTATGAACCTGGAAATGAGCATAATAGGTCCCCTTTAAAGAGTCCCCTTTGTCACCAATCTGTGCACATTCCTGACCAAAACCAAAATACATATACTGAGAGATACAACACAATGAATTCACACCACCCAAAAGGGAAATGGCAGGTACCTGGACCAGACATGCTCACCGACTCTCCAGCCACTCAGTCCCTGCACACCAGGGACAAATCACATGTTTCTTGTCTGAGATGGCAATCTAAGATGATTTTATTCCTCTGTGTTTTTGTACTTCTATCTTTGTGCGAATTGATTTCAGGTTTACAGGACAGTTCTGTAAATTGAGGACATTTTGGTTGGTCTTTCCTTCATGAGGCTGTTTGACTTGCTTTTCAGGTAAAGGTTAGGATTGTTAAAATTGGAGTATAAGGGTTTAAAGAAAGTCTTAGTGGTGATGGTTGTTGATTATGTTTATTAACGTGTAAGTACACTAACCTGCGACCAGTTTGCTCTTGCGCGAGGCCTCGGAGGCCAGTGCATGGGACACGTTCATGATCCTCTCCTGCTGCTGCAGAGCCGAGTCCAGCTCACCGAAGTCCAGTGATGCAGACGGCTGTATGTTCTGAAAACTGTGAAAGGACACAAATAACTTAAAACCAGTGGATTCATGAATAGCATAGATTACCATTTAGGTTTTAATTTTCTATCTGGGATACAGTAGATTGTACCCCCATGGTGGACATTTTGAACTCGCTGTATGTATATCGGTGCAGAAACAGAATATTTAACTCCAAACATCTTCCGCATACTAACACGGTCCCAGTGTTAAACACCAAAAAATAGAAACCCAACTCCCTTGTCATTATTTGAGTGCCGTCTACCTGGATTTAGCCAGCAGGTTCTTGATGCGCTCGGCCCGGCGGGAGCGTTCCTCCAGCTCCTCTGGACTCAGAGGCTCATCAGGGTCGGACTCTACGTAGCGCTCTGGGATGGGAACTTTTCGCGGTTTGGACAGCTGCGTGTTGGATAGACAGGTAGTCAGTCTTATAGCCCCATAATTTAAAGACAGCCATGGACAGTTTCCTCTAGTTTGTCCATTCCATTGGAGGTATACAACAGGTATTATGTATTTCGCTTGGTAATATGTAGTGTTGGAGCCCTAATGTAGTTGGTTTTTTTTTGGATAACAGAGTGAATGTTCTAGCATTGACCACATGGTGGAACATTATTATATGAAAGTGCATATAGGTAAGCTCTCAGGTGATGAGGATCAGGGGTGTGTAAGACGGGAAGCCAAACAGTTTTTGACCGTGCCGTGTGTAACTTGTTGGCTTGGATTCTGCTGAATGGAAACAGGGGAAGAACAATATGCAGATATCTACATGATTCTATGATGAGATGTGAAACTGTGAATAAATACAACTGATCCAGCGCACTGGACATTGGTTTGTTTTTAGAGCACGCGTCCGAACAAGTTCTCCCGTTCGTCCCTCAGTGGCTTAAAGATATTATTTTGTTGTTAAAAGTCACATGTGGTACCTTTTCCAGAATAACAGTAAAGAATTCCCTCTCAGGTATTATTGGTACATTCATTTTTGTGTTTTATCATTATTTTCCTAATTACCTACTATTACCATCACTATTATTATTTGTCTAATTACTTTTTCTGTATGTGTATATTTGATTTATTTCTGTAATATGTGACCTTGGACGAGAGGATGTGGGAATGTATCGACATGCAAAGATGACTATATTTTGTATAATGAAAAAATACCAATAAAAATAAGTCTAAAAAATACTTTAATCTAAAACTAACCTATGAAAGAACATGAATAGTGTGAATTTAAGTGATGTCAAACCAAACCATTCAAACAATATATCTAACCTGTCATTTTGAAAATTATGCTTTCAAATGAATTTCATTGAATCTTATAATCTTTCATGCAGTGAAATGTGAATGTTTTTATACCAGAAGTGAGCACAAAGTTCATGGCATACCACACATTGGATTTGAAAAAGGCTGCTCATTGATAAAGTCAATGCAGACCTGTTTAAAACCTGACAGCAAATTACTGTTTTCTTTATTTACAGGCCTTGTAAAACAGACAGAGGGGTCTGAGGGTTAAAATGTCACCCTTCAGTCTTTCATGAATAATGCATACTAAAACCTATCTATATTATGAAAGATCATAGAAGGTGTCCAAGATAGACAAGAACTATAAAGTGCAGATTTAACCGGATGGATCAGATCAGTGGAGCCGTTAGACTCTTGTGTTTTTCATGGCTGATGTGCGTCTACCTCTCGGCTGATATCCAGGTCGTAGTCAAGAGGCTCCACATCCGCCTCTCGTATGTGTGTGGTTGTAGTCGTCACCGTCACCCACTCGTCTGATTGGATCCTCCCTCTCTCTCTCATTTGACTCCACCCTTCATCGCTCTGACCCTCAGCAGCGAGTCGCTCCTCCTCCCAATCAAACACCTGGAAACGGCAGGAGTCATGATTACACAGCTAGCTGGTGACTGTCAAAAACAGATTTGCTGCTATCATTTAAGTCTTTAAAAGTTGCAGTGTGTAGGATTTGGCGGCATCTAGCGGTGAGGTTGCAGACTGCAACCAACTGAAACTTAATATTATATTTCATTTCAGCCAATAGACCCCTCTAAATGCTACACACTGGCCCTTTAAGAAAAGTTTATATAAATTAATCACAAAACCTCAGTGTTGTCTGGATATGTGTTTAAAAGGTGTTGGATGTTTTAATATTATTAGGAAAATTAATAAAACAAAAATATTATAGAAAACAATCAAATTAATATTTTTGAGCCATTTATATTATTTCCACAAATTAACCAGATTATTATGAACACAAAATCCTCCAACAGGTTTCTTACACTACTTTCTTTAGAGTGTAAACTATTAGTTGATTTATCAGTTATTCAATTCATTAAATTAATTTGCAATCAATTAATTTTTTCAGCAAAAATGCTAAGAATTTACAGGTTCAGCTTCTCAAATGTGAATATTTGCTGGTGTCCTTCGTCGTCTATGGTAGTAAATTGAATATCTTTGGTTGTTGGGTGTTGATCAGACAAAACAAGAAATGTGAAGAAGTGATCTTGGGCAGACAATTCTCACAGAAAAAGATTAATTGAGAAAAAAACTGGCAGATAAACCAACAGAGGAAGTAATCACCACAGTTACAACCTTAGTATTTTTTATAGATCAGTGAAGGTTAATAAAACATGTTTATACTCTTCAATAAAGTGAAAGAAAAGACAAACCCACACTGGAGCAGTGGGGGGAAGAGCAAAGGAGGGTAGTGACAATTAAATCTCTTTGTGACTCAAAGCAGTGGAGTTTATGGGGAAATATTAAATTGTTGTAAAATGAAAGGGGGCTGTCACCATCGTGGTCTTCCTCGTTTAACAAGGAAATTCTACAATATTGGTGTATAAAACAATGTTATGTCTCTGCAGTGAGTCGTGCCTCAGTTAGAGGGAGACAAACACTAAACTGAAAGAGGAAGACAAATATGAATTTAACATTTCTGTGCAACCAGGAATAATTATAGCAAGAAGTTCATCCAGGGATTTGAAAGGATTATGTTTAGTATCGTTACTAAAGAGGCAGATGATTAGTCTGTGTTTCTGGAAGCTGTAATTAGACACACATACCACATCCTTCTGTCCTACGAACACCAGCACGTTAACATCTACAAAACATACTCTTACACTTTTGCTCTGACAAGTACTAATGTGTGTGTGTGTGCAGCCCAGTCGCACAGTGGTTTGTGAAATAGTTATAAAATTGAATGTATTGATTTGTGCACATAGACACGAGTTTCCCTTTTTTTCCTGTTGGTAAGCACAAAATCAATTTTGTAATCCACATAATCGTGAACCGGTATGTATAAACAGTGGCGAACGCCGCGTAGGGAGGTCGGGGTGGATGGGTGGGTCAAAAAACACCAGGCTTTGCTTATGCCCAGGACACCGGTGGTTGTTTCCCGTGTGAAACCAGAAGTCAACATTGATTTATTTGTCACGTAACTTCCGTACTTACTGTAAGTTATGGTATTTCTGGAGATATTTTAAGCCAAACCGGGATCTTATCCTAAAGCTGAGTAGTTTTGATGCCTAGACCTAACCAAGTCGATCAATTCCTAAACCTAACCAAGTAGTTTTTGTCACATAACTTCTGTACTTAAGTTGCGCCACTTCTGGTGTTATTTTTTAATTTTTATATAAGGTAATGTGAGTAAAGAGATTTTTGTATGTGATGTTTGAATGTATATAATGTGTAAAATTGTGATTTCTGTGTCGGACCCCAGAAAGACTAGCTGGCTTCATGACGTCAGCTAATGGGGATCCTTGTAAACTAAACTAAACCCCACCCGCAACCTTTTCCTAAACCTAACTAAGTAGTTTTGTTGCCTAAACCTAATGAAGTAGTTTTATTTTGAAAAGACTGGAGCGGAAACTGACACGTGCATCAAGTGTTGATGGACATTCATAGGAAAACACACAAACAATACGTTGTTGAAAGGGAAATTTGTCTATGTACACGAATCAAATAGATTCAATTTTGTGACTATTTCACAAACTGCCGTGAGACTGCGTTGGGGTGTGTGTGTGTGTGTGTGTGTGTGTGTGTGGTGAGGGGTACTTGTGAGTAATCATCCAAGGAAGCATCAAAGCCATGCATGCATCCTTCCCACTCCAGTAGCCTGCAGCACGGTCTGATCTGCTGGCGTGTTCACATGCTCTGAGAAAAACACTGCATCCCATGCCTTGTTGTGCTCAGGAGAACCAATCACACACCAAAGAGACAGAGAGAAAGAACACCATGCAGACACAGATTCATCAAACCCCCGACAGATTAGGAAGAACACAGCCCAGAGGAGGTTCAGAAGCAAGAAACTCTTTATTGTCGAGTGCAAATCTCTACATGATAGAAAAAGAAAAGGGAAGAGTTGTGCGTTGCTTCTCGATAACACAGAGTTAGGTGGTGATTAGCAGTTCACTTCTCTAAATTCTCTACTATAGTTCTACTCTTCGACTGAGCGACCTCCTGTAACTATTTTCTCTTTGATCTGATATATTGTACGTATAGCTGTGGAAAGGAAGAAGCAATGTGGCAGAAAAACTCTCGAGATTAATACTGTCAGTCAGAAAAACAAGGAGCGGACAGCAGCGCCAGGAGAACCAAATCTGTGTGACAAGCACGTGGATCTCTGGGTTTTGTGGTTCACAACCTTTGTCCTTAAAGAACCCCTTTTCTACCATTGAGTAAACTGACGACCCCTGACAAAGCGACTTATTTTATTGCTATTTCATATTATATTCAATGCATAAATAACAGTACAGAACAACTGATTAACTGTTGAATAATAGTGAACGCAACAACTGCAGGAAGTTTGTGTAAAACGAGCGATTTGGATGAATTCTGAGCAGATTATTTCCTGTGAATATTGCATCTGAGATGAGTTTTCCTGTTATTTTTAGGAACTTTTAATATAATTCTGTCTATTATTGAATGTATTTTTTTAATTTTTCACAATCATACATACTTAATAAGCTTCTTTTTTGACACATTCAGTGTTTTCTTCTCCCTGACACTTGGCCATTGTTCTATCAGCTCTTTGGTTGATTTCACTGCGTACTTGTCTAATGCAGGACGAGGCTGTTTAGCAGAGAGGAGAGGCTCTGTGAATAGAACTTGTGTTCAGGTTTTCACTGTGCTCTTACAACATCACCTCTATGCTTTAGCTCTGGATTTATCGGCTAAAAACATCATTACATGTTTTAAAAATGCATAAAAACCTGAAAATATTTAACATAAGCACTGCACACACCTGCGTTTACAGTTCACTGGTTATTTTTGGTCATATGCACAGATTCTGTTTACTCATATCCCACAATGCAATGTTACATTGAATGCTAGTTTAATATACATTTAAAAGGGTTAGTGCTTTATGCATATTTTATCTTAAAATGTTTTATACTTCATCATTTGGAAAGACGCATGTAACAATTATAAAGTATTCCTCAAAGGAAATTATTGCACATGTGCAAAATATCCAGTAAAGGCCTGGTAGCAGCTCGGGGTTTTACTCAGCTGCTGACCACCGAGACCACGACCGAGACGTCTTGCCTTCTCTGCACCGATGGTGACTCTTCGGCCAGGAGCAATCTACTTTAACAAAATTGATAATTATCGGTTGCATTTTTTTCGTGCTCATTTGGGCTTTCGGGAATGCATGTCGCTAGCTAACGATAATCGTCATGTGAAATGAATAAATTATTATATATAAATTATTAAGACACAAGAAGCACAACATTTTTTTTAAAAGACATAAATCTCACAATTGTGTGTGTTTCACATTGTGTCTTTGTTCGGTATCCTAAAGTTTAGCTGACTGCGTGTCATCTAAAGACCACAAAACACGTCAACTCGACCATCGTACATGTTGACACTTTGCACGATAAACTAAGTGTGAAGTGAAGCGTTAACTTTACCGTTAATTCAAACTTTTTACAAGTAAACTTTTTTTTCTTTTTGACATTACAGATGCTGTGACGACAGTTTTTGAGGACATCCAAGAGAGACGTGAAGTCTCCAGGATTGGTGGCGGGGGGCTACTGAAGTACTGTACGTTCAAGTACCTTCCCCTCATACAAACATCTATCATACATACTATTCTTCATCTTATACACCTGATGACACACATCTGCCTGCTGTCTTGACCTCATAGTTGCCACAGATGTAGTTAAATACTATCCGGTCCAACGTCTGATAAAGAATTTGGCCACTCTACTGTCCCTTTCTTTCTTTCCACACAGATTTCCCCATGACAAAGTTGTCCGCTCCTTGTTCACACCTATTCGTATCTTTTTTTATTACTTATTTCAGCCCTGTTGCTTGAACCTGTCCTGTATATTTATGATGCATAAAAACAGCACGGCATAGGCCACTTAAAAGTACTCAGATATGAGTACAGATTCTTTCCCCAACTTTAAATGTGGCAATGTAATTATCAACCACTGTCAAACACTAAAAAATAACCTTGTAGTCTGTACAAGAAAAGGCGGTATCAATGAGGATGTTAATTCAAATATAAAATGGCGTAAACATGTTTTATGCTGGTGGAGTAGAGAAAATAAAATATGCTCTGGCGTTTATGGTCGTATGCACTGAGGGTGGATTACATACTATGTATTGCTCACTGTTACGGGGACATTTGAATTCAAGGGTTTATGGGAAATGTAGTCTGATTACAGGCGGATCTCACAGCAGGTGTGTGTTAGTCTGTAATCATAATACCTATCTGGCAGTTATCATGTGTCATGTTCTCTTAATGGAAGACTTTGACATTTTGAATTACTTACTGAATCACTTATTTCACCGAGGCGTGTTAGCATTGTTAGCATTCCATACTGAAACCAAGGGGTATTTAGTTTTAATGTCAAAGTATTCCTTTAGGGGTTAAAACCAGCAGCGTCCCCACATCTCCCTGACTTTCTGCTTCTACACAGAAAAGCAAACTTAAAGCTGACTCCTGCATCATTTCTATGATTCTGAAGTGGAGACGCGTGCTTCAAACAAAAGCACGGTTAATTAAAATATTGATTTAAGGAGGTGCATTTGGGACAAAAGGCAAAAAGATCGTCAGCAAAACAAGGCACTTGAATTTCATTTGAAGAAAAGAAAGCAGGGAGGGTGTGATCATGATTTGTGCCACTAGCATCTGCCTCTTTCTTCATTTCATCAACCTGAATACTTATTTTTCCAACATTTCTCCCACTCCTCTATATGCTCTATATACCAAATCTCTACAAAATATAACTGTACAACTGTATTACTGAAAATATCCCTCAGTAAATAAATAAAAGTGTACAAGTACACGGCGTGTAGATGTACATAAATGGGCTCTTCTCTCTACTTTCTGGTGATTAAAACAGAGAAAGGAAGGCAGAGTGATGCCTTCCATTCCCTCCTTTTCCTCAGTGGATTTACATTCAGAATTGTGTCAGTGAGGTCCCACCAGGGGGCAGTGGTAACAAGGTCAAACCTTTTAAAAAAAATAAAAATAAATAGGGAGCGACTGTCCCAGTCCAAAACTAGCCGAGTATTCGCCTCAACTCCCTGTGCTCATTTTGTCTCCCATTGTTCTTAAAGCATTATCGAGCTAGCTAGCCAGCCATAGTCAGTCCCGCCCTTTTAGCTTGTTAGTGCTGACGTCAACAACCACTGGTTACACAAGGCAGAGAGCGCTAGTGTGTTAGGTTATTATGTGGCCGGGGGCTGGAGGGTGGCATAGCAGCAAGGGTGGTGAAGGTGGTGCTCCCTGTGTCTGCTGCTGCTGCGCGGGGGCGGGGGGTAACGTACGGAGGCCGGAGGCTCGGAGGTGCTGGAGGGCAGTCTGGAGGAGGAGGAGGAGCGCTGGGTGGTGACCGTGGAGGCGGGGAGGCCCGTGCAAGAGCGTTCGCCCTGGCTGAGGTTCCTCTTGCGCTCTCGAACCAGCGCCTTCTGGTGGCGCTTCATCCGCTCCAGCTGCTCCTCCGCGGTCATTCGCCCTCGAGGCTGGCTGCTCGGGAGCGGCAGGGCTTCTGTAGGCGATGACAGACGCTCCAAGGCACTCTTGGGTCTCTCCTGGTGAGACAAGGAAGGAGGAAAGATGCAGGGAGAATTGGACCGAGGACGGGATGGAAATGAGAGAGGTGATGGATAGTTAGTGGGGGAGACAGAGAGTAAAGAACAGAACGAAAGACGGAGGAATATGGAAAGAGAAATAGGCGTCATCTAGCAGTGATGTTGCAGATTGCAACCAACTGAAATTTCTCCCGTGTGCTTCACAGTGTCAACTCCCTCGTCTGCACTTGTAAGACTACAGGTGACTTTCTACCTCATTGTCATCCTCCAGATCATGACTCGACTGATCTGGTCTTTCTGGCCACTCCCTTTCGCTTTTCCACAGGAAACGTGGGCCCTATATCCAGTTCTCACTTTTGATGAAACTCTCAGCTTTCAGACCTCTTGAGGCTTGATCTGCCGGATTCTCAGAGGTGTTGACCTACCTCCATTGATCGTGTTGGCAACAAAGGTTTTGAAACAAGATGTTTACTTCAGTACAGTAGTACTGTCTGTCCAGAAGATTGACTGTTCTAGCTGAACCTGAAGCTCCCTTCTTAGCATCTTGTCGACTTTGACAGCAACAACTGCTGCCGTCAATTCCATTCTGGGGATAGTGATCTGTTTTAGTGGAGCAACTCTGGACTTTCCCATCAGAGAGGAAACGTGTTTTTTCTCTGTCTGTCTGTCTCTCTCTTTTTCTCTCTCTCTCGCTCTCTCTCTCGCTCTCTCTGTCTCCTAAACCTCCTAAACATAAAGACATACATTTTAAAGCACGTGTGAGAGAGAGAAAGCGCTTTGAGTGGTCGGAAGACTAGAAAGGCGTTGTATAAATGCAAATCCATCTATCATTTACCATTATGAGTTGCTACAAGGCTCATACAAACAGCTGATCACAGGGATCAGCAGATGTTGTTATCTGGACTCACCCTGGGTGCGGAGCTCCCGGGGCCTCTCCTCAGGGTGACGTAGGACGCGATGGAGTTGGACTGGTTCAGTCTAGATGAGGGGCCTGACAGACCTAGTTGATAACAACAAGACAAGAATCAGCACTGTTTAGTTTCATCCGCAAAGTGAAAAAGCAGTTAGGTCAAACTATGAAAAACACAGGGACAGAATGCAAAAATAAAAATCTCCGTAAGGGTAAAAAATGTAGAATAAACTTTAGATGAAACAAAAACAGATATTATGCCACATATCAACACTGGTCAAATACATTCCTCAATTTAATTGCTAAACAGTAAACATATTTACAAAATGAGATTCTTTCTTATTAAAAATGTGTCTCAGGATTTAGAAACATTTTAATTAGATTCCAGACGATGGACCGTCTCCTCTTGTGGGTGACAATAAATTCTACTACTGAGGGATCATTTATTAGAAAGATAAGCACAACATTTTCCACATTTTAACGGACGAATCTTCTATTCTGAAAGGATTGGATTTCTAATGAAAATATGTGTCTTACCAAACACAAATACATCTGTCTGTCTATGCATATTCAACGTTTTAATCAAATAAATTAAAGCTTGCTAAGTATTTTTTCTCTACAACAAAACCAAGTTTGTTTCCAATAATGTTGATCTACAGTACGTCCTTCAAGTAATACAAAAATGTGAGCTAAGATGATTGGGTACTTATAATTTATAAATGGTAAATTGATAGGTAATAGACTTAGTTAATAGTTATTTTACTGTTAACAAACAACAAAATGATAATTAATAATGTTTACTAATTATTAATAATGCTTTAATTTATGTTCTTTTATTATCAGTTTGTGTAATATGAAATAATTAGTTTATAAATTTGATATTGTATCATAGCTGATAAGAGCTGATAACGATTACCTTCTGATTACACTAGTTTAGTATTTATTAACAGTTTATTGTTGTACACATTATAACATTTGATATACTATATTAAGCATTTGTTAATGAATACCAAATGATTTGTAAACCTTTAAGAAATCGTTTGTAAATTGTAAATTATTATTAACCATGAATAAAGTATTAGCTATCTATCTAAATAATGTTTATGGACGCTTTACAAAGTATTTATTAACCATTTAACAAGGTATTATAATCATCAGTTGCAACTTGATAATAGCCATCCAAATAATGTTTATAGATGGTTTAAAAAAAACAATTATTAAACATCAACAAAGTGCTACAAATATCTGTATATCTCACAAACAATTTCATAAAGATTTACAAATAATTTTGTAATCATTAACAAATACTTAGATGTATAATATATAAAATGTTGTGTGCAACAATTAACTGTTAAAATAAATTATAGAATTACTAATAATTAGTAAACATTATTAATTATAATGTAATGTGTTAACAGTAAAATAACAACAAAACTGAAATGAACCATCAATTTACCATTTATAAATGGTTATTATTAAGTGTTACCGATGATTGCATTCTATGCTGGGAAATCACTAGTTATAAAAAATAGTCTATTTTCTGTTAAATGTATTTTGCATGTTACTGTTGAGCTACCTTGGCCTTGGAAATACTGGTAGTCAACGTCAGACCCGGTGCTGTGGTGGCTCAGTCCCGGCAGCTCTGGTTCACTCACATATGACCGCAAGTCGGTCTGAAACCAGAAGAGGTAAGACGGAAAATGGTTATTGGTGATTTTGACCAAAACAACTATGGATATGGAAATATGGAAAACATGATGTCTTAATATGAAAATAAACATTAAAATCCCCCCAAACTGCATTCACATGGCTTCATTCCAATAGAATAGCAGGGAGCTGGATTAACTGAAGGTGAGCATACCTTACAGTCTCCATTGACAACATACTGCCCGCTCTCCCGGTCCCTCTTCCTCTCATCTGATTGGCGTTTGAGCCCACGCACCGAAGTGTGGCGGATGACCGAGGCCTCTTTGGGGAGAGGCGGCACCACCGGGGGCGTCTCCTCGTAGTCGTAGAGTCGAGGCAGCGGCGGCCGGGGTGGGGCGGCGTCCTCTGCCTGGACAGCAAACAGACAAGAGTGGGATTCAGTATTTTGTATGTATGAACTCCCAAATGCAATCTGACCAAATCCAGCGATAATTCCTTAAAGTTTAATATGACGTAAACAGCAGAAGGGGGACACTCACCCACTTTGGCACGGTGCTGTGAGGCAAAGTATGGGAGCGGATGCTGGGGATGGAGCTGCGAGGAGGCGGCTGGACCTCCATGCTAAGAGAAGGCACTGCCGGGTCTGACACCGAAGGCACTAATTTCCTCTCTGGTGGAGAAATCAAGGGTTAGCTTTTAAATACAAGCAGTTTTGAAATGGATTTAAAGTCAGAAAGGGGGGAGACATTTCTGACCACATTTACACTGAGAAGAGTACGAACAAATACATGTAGATTTCAATGAATGTAGCCACAACAAGCCATACAATTGCCATTTTCACTCAAAATCTGATCTTTAGAAGCAGAGGTCTAAGTAAGGGATAATGTACAGCGAGCCCGTCATTATTGCAAAATGAAACAGGGTGAGCAGGGGTCTTGAATCAACCTGAAGGGGTTCATTTTGCAATAATGACCAGCTCGCTGTACATTATCCCGCTTATTACACGGCTACTTACTAAAACAAAAATTATAATTTGATGCAGAATATTGATTTAAAAATATAATTTAAATTATTTTATTGCTTCCACTAAAAAAAAATTAGTCCGCTCAGAGCTGCGTCCATAGCAACGGTCTGTTATTCATAGCAACGGTCTGTTATTAATAGCAACGGTCTGCTATAAAAAAAATAATAGACTGTAGAATGCCGTAATTGACCAATCAGAATCAATTATTTAATAAAGCCGTGTAATAAACTGAGATAAGAACTATTAGTGTAAACACAGAGAGTACATTACCCACAACACTGTTAACTGATAATTACACAATATGTGGACAATACAGTGAATATGTATTCAGTAAATGTGTCAGAGTGGTAATTGTTATCGAGTAACGACCTGTATTTCATTGTAAAACTCACTTTTCATTTTGATATTAACTGTAAAATAGATGGTGCAGTTTATTAACTGCTGGGTTGCTGTGGTTACCAACCTGGGTTCTGGACAGAGTCGATGGTGATCTTGTAGTTGGCTTTGCTGGAACTCAGCCCCCCCATCACGTCCTCGATCCTCCACAGCTCGCGCTTCATCTCAGCTTTCTCCTGCTACAGATGAACACATTTGACTCCATTCATATGTTATTTGTTCACTTCTGGTTTGGTTCAGCTTGAGTTTTCAATGTCACAGATTTGGTAATCTATAAAACTGACATTATTAGAAAACTACACTTTTCATATAGAGCAGGTCTACAGAGAGAGAGAGAGATGTGCAGCAACAACAATGATAACACAACAGCTAAAATAATAATAATATAAATATGACTAATAATAATAGTAGCGGTGGCTATAATAGAATAATAATCGCAGTAATAGTAGTAGTAATAATAATAGAAATCCAACTAATATTAATAGCAGCAGTGGATATAATATAAATATGACTAATAATATTAGCAGCAGTGGATATGATGGAATGATAAGAATAGCAGTAATAATATTAGAAATATGACTAATAATGGCAACAGTGGATATAATAGCATGATAATAGCAGTAATGGTAGCAGAAATAATATTAGAAATATAACTAATATTAATAATAGTAGCGGTAGATATAATAGGGTAATTGTAGCAGTAAGAGTAGCAGTAATAATAATATAGATATGACTAATAATAATAGCAGCCGTGGATATAATATAATGATAATAATAGCATTAATAATAATATAACTATTACTAATAATAAATAGTAGCAGAAGATGTGAAGATATATGCAAGATTTGAAATTATCTGAAGGACTTGAGGACCAACTAAATACAGGCTGTTAAAAAGCCACAGATACTGTAAATAAAAGCCAGAAACTAGATGCTTCACGTGGACAAACCAGAGCTGTCAGTTTGATCTGCAGTACCAGGTCTCACCTGAGGGGTGGCGCCGTGGTTCATGTGTGCCTGCAGCGCCGTCCTCAACTGCTCCACTGATCTCTCCAGCCTGCTGTAGTCCTCCCAGGCGAGGGCCATCTCCTGCAGCACACACAGACTTTGGTTACACATACAGTAGAGTTTATAAGATACATGTATAGATGCTTCCTCCAAGAGATCTCTATATGTATACACAAACTTTATTACAGGCATCAGTGCAGTTACACACACGCTCTTTCAAACATGCAGACGTATACTGCACCTGCACAAGTAGCTGTATGCATTCAAACACACATGCATGCCCAGAGACATATACATGCGTTATGTTTCATGAAATTGTGCAGACATTTGCCATTTTGTGACATATACATTGAATACATGTGTGATTTTAAATACATTGATGTATTTTACCGATCCCAAAATGATTGTGTTACAGCAGCAGGTTAACCAGGCAAAGCACCGGAACAGTAAATAAAATGTACATTTCAACACTAAAGATATATATCTATAGAAAACGTAATATTCAGAATATTAGAATAGCAAGAATACACTATACATATACCCGACTAACATAAAAACAAAAATATAAAATATAAACATAGAATAACATACTATATACATTAGCAGAGTGTGCAAGTTAATGTTTTGTTTTTAAATACAAATCAAATGAAGTAGAAAATGTGCAAATGTAGATGTGGGAAATTCAACATATGCAAGGTTATTGCAGGAGCAAAAATGTATTTGTATTTATTTATATATTAGAAAAATATCCTTATTCCTCTAGACTATACATACAGTATGTTGTGCAGAATAAAAAGACACAGACACACACACACTGGCATACATACATACATACCGTGGAGAGGCGTGATATCTGGGCCCGGATGGAGACCAGATCCTCCTGCAGCAGCCTCTGCTGGTAGGCGATCTTGTGGGCGTGGGCCGGCTGCTCCTGGTACTGCTCCATCTGCTGGTGGGACACATCCAGCACACTCTCCAGCTTGTCCTGAAGGGGTGAGAGTCACGCAGCATGAGGTCAAGCAAAGCAACTATTAAGACCTGTTTCCTTCTGATCTGCTCTGAAAATGTGACTCTTCAGCAGATGGCACTCATTCAAAAATGTCTCCAGAGGGCAGCACAATCATGAGCCCCGTAAGATTTAATTCTTACTTAGCTGAGCTGTATATGATCAGACTTTCATTCCAAACTTTATAGTATAATGTATTGCAATTTACTTTACTTCAGATAACTATCTCTTCCAAGAGCCTGGTTACGCTTCCCGTTGACCTTATTATATAGAGAGACAAATTAACCTTCAATTAGTGCATAATTGAAGTCGTTTTGCAGTTTGAGATATTCATATTCCGTCAAACGGGATAATGTGAACATAATTATGAAGTTTCATTTATATAGGATTTTCAAACTCAAAATTTGATTAAAAATATTTAATCGCGATTAATCATTTTCTTATCTGTTCAAAATGTACCTTAAAGGGAGATTTGTCAAGCATTTAATACTCTTATCGACATCTTATCAGTCAATTTAAATTCATGATGATATCGTGAGGCTATTTGAATACATTTAGAATTATATTTGCAGCATAATTATGCTGGTGATTTATCTAGGATTTTCAAACTAAAAATTGCTGCAAAGAAATGAAATACACAAAAATTTGGGTTTGGATAACAGCAGACTAACTGCACCTGACTCCAACGACAAGTCTGGACCACTCGTAAATAAATTAAGAGGAAATTCAAAATATGAGAAAATGTGTGAATGCCTTAAAGCCTTAAAACAGAGTCATGAGGAGGTGCAGAAGTCTGGTTTTCTCTCAGAACACTTGAATTACAATATGCTGAAAGGTTATTATGGTATTTTTGCCCAATGACGCCAAAAATATACTGCCTACTGCCACTTCAACAATGAATCTGCTCGTACGAGTGGTTCTTGCATGAGGCCCAATGAATCTGGAATGAAAACCACTTTGATTCTGACTGACAGTGACGTGTACTGCTATTTACCCTTTGATAGCTGAATCACCCTCTGTTATCAAACTCCACTGTAGCTCAATTGATAGCAGCTCTGTCCTTGAATGTGTCACCATCATGTGTTATTTCTTCTATCTATCTATTCTATTTTCAAACATTTTTTGCCTGCTGACTCATCAGACTGACTGACTGACTGACTGACTGACTGACTGGTAGAATAAGACTAAGGGTGACTGATCGAGAGCCTATATAACTAACAGAGTGTGTACCTTGTCCTCCTTCAGGGAGCTGATCCTGGCCTCCAGATCCTTGAGGATCTTGTCCTGCTCACACAACCGACTCAACTTCACCTGCAGAGGGAGACACAGAGCTGAGTGTGCAGGGAGAGAGAGAGATAAAACACTTCTCTAATGATCACCAAAGTGTGTGTCTGTGTGTTGACCTCTGGTAATTAAGTGGCCCATTTACTTAATTGCAACTTCCCCTTGTCTCTGCAGCTGTAGATGAGTTAGTACGTGTATAAGAAGGTGTGTGTTTGTGAGTATGTATAGTGATGTGTTTGTGCATGTGTTTGTGCATGTGTTTGTGCATGTATACATCTCTCTTTTTAAATGTTTGAGTGCATGTAAGCAGGTTTGTAACACTCCGTATGCACAGTCCCAAAGCTCTGATCTCGTTGGGGTGTAATTACTGTGAGTGAGCCCATTACACAAAGTGGGTGCGACCCACCTGACACTTTTAATTACAGTGCGCGGGAGGCTCTGAGCTCCGTTAATTAATCCCCCATTAAACTCAGCAAACTTCAAGGCAAAGGTTAAATCACTTTATCATCCCGCGGTCAAACAACAACACAACATTCATGTAATGAGGTTGTGACTGAACAGCTTAATGTGCTTCTCCGTATACATTTTCTGCTCTCAACGCTAGTTTTTATATTCCATTAGATAAATTATGAATCCCGTTGTTGTCTCCACGGTGATGTTGTTGTTGGATCTGATCAAATATTCATCGCAGACAACGCTCTCATAAATTGTTTAAACAGCTGCGTATGAAGCTGAACACTGAGAAAGACTTTCACGGGAGAAACGAGAAAAAACGCAGAGAATTATTTGGATTATAAAACTGAAGGAGTTACGGCGTTTACCTATTAACATACTCACATGCTGTTTGCCCCTTGAAGCCAAGAATAATAGTTTATCGTGTCATCCCACACTTTTTCCACAACATCCATATTTTGTTTTGGCTTAATTACCCCTCAACATTTAAGCTGCGCTGGCTGAAAAACACTCCGCTTGTATGATCAACTTATTTTTAGAAATTGGGGCTAAATGAATTGGAAAAAATATCTAATTGCGATAATATGACTGATATTGCAATTGCGATTTGATTTGTTATTTTAGAGGGAATGATAACTTTTACACAGGGCTGTCAATCGATAATTATTATTCGCATGATTGTCCATTGTGTTCCTGATTAATTGCAAATTTTTTATCCATCCAAAATAGATTTGTCAAGTATCTAATACTCTTATCAACATGGGAGTGGGCAAATGTGCTTGCTTTATGCAAATGTATGTATATATTTATTATTGGAAATCAACTAACAACACAAAACAATGACAAATATTGTCCAGAAACCCTCACAGGTACTGCATTTAGCATAAAAAAATATGCTCAAATCATAACATGGCAAACTGCAGCCCAACAGGCAACAACAGCTGTCAGTGTGTCAGTGTGCTGACTTGACTATGACTTGCCCCAAACTGCATGTGATTATCATAAAGTGGGGATGTCTGTAAAGGGGAGACTCGTGGGTACCCGTAGAACCCATTTTCATTCACATATCTTGAGGTCAGAGGTCAAGGGACCCCTTTGAAAATGGACATGACAGTTTTTCCTCTTAACTGTACAGCAGCAGTCAGTGCTGCTCCCCTCAACAAACTAAAATATCATGTTAATAAATTAACTTTTGTTATTTTAATGATAGAAAATGTATAAAAATGCTTGAACTGCATGTGAATATGTATTTGCATCAAACTACATGCAGTAATAGTAAATCGTTGTATACCTTTGCCAGACTTTTCCATTCAAGTAAGCACAGTATATGATGGGGAAATGTGACAAAAACTTTAAAAATGTCCTTCAATTTCTTACCAACAGCTTCACTTTGCACCAAATTCAATGGAAGTTTGTTAACATTCTTTAGATATCCTATTTACCAAAAGAAAACATAACCTCCTTGACAGCGTCAGAAATGGAATTTTAATGCTGCTGTATTTAATGCAGCCAACATTTTAAGAAGCTTTTAAGCTCGTACTTACATCCACGTCACTTTCTGCAACCTTGACAGGTTTCCCTGACTCCTTCAGTGTCTGACTTCCAGCTACCTAGAAAGAGCAAAAAGGAGCATGTCCCGATGTTAGCTGTACGGTTAAACAAAGTGTCTGAGCCGTGGTACAACGGTACTGAAATAAAGGAGATACAGGGAACACAGAGAGCAGCTACAAACTACAGCATTACGAGGCTGAGACACACTATCTATGACACATTCTCTTCACCTCGTCTATATGACAACATGAGTGAGGTTTGGCACACAAAATCAGCTCTTGCCATGAAGAACACAATGGCTATGAACACTTTGAAGCCCTGCACAAATTGACTTATCCATAAAACCTCTATGCAGTACATTATGTATCATACCATAAAGTTGCAGTATTTTTTTTTGTGGAGAGGAAAATATTTGTTTTAGGAACACATGCAGTTCTACGATGGCGTATTAAGGCCATAATAGGTAAAGGGGCTAATATTCTGAGAAAAAAACTCACAATTTCCAAGATTTCAATCGTAAATTTACGGGAAAAAAAAGTTGGATATTCTCTGAGATTAAAATTGCAAATTTACAAAAAAAAAAACACAAATTTGCAAGATTATTAAAACGTAAATTTACAAGAAAACTATTTTCTCTGACATGAAAGTGACAAATTTACGAAAAAAAAAACCTAACAAATAGGCATGATTATAAAGTCGGAAATTTACAAGCAAAAAAATTGGATATTATCTGAGATTAAAGTGGCAAATTTACAAGAAAAAACTCACAAATTTGCGATATTATAAAGTCATAAATTTACAATAATTTTTTTTGGTATTATGTGAGATTAAAGTGTCAAGTTTAAGTGCAAAATCTATTAGATTGTAGCGGACTCTCCATCCATTCATCCATTCTCATCTGTTTATCCGGGGCCGGGTCGCGGGGCAGCAGGCTAAAATTCCAGATGTTCCTCTCAACAGCAAACTCTAACGACATAATTCACCATAATATGTTGTTCAACGCAAGCAGTTATGTTATGTGCCTTTTCTGTGTTGCTTTCCCTTCACCTTGACACAGTGACAGTTGAGCAAGGGTCCCTTAAAAGCATCAGTGTGTTACTATGGTAACGCAGTGTGTTCTGAGTAACGTCTTCTCAACGGTTGTTTTTTACTGTTAGCTGTGCTGAAATAAAAGACACATACCTTCCTGTAGTCAAAGATTGAATTTATTCATCTCTACTTTCCTGTAACTTCTACAATATTAATATCTACTTATGTTCATAAAAAAAAGACAGAAAGAACATGAAAGAAAATGGGTATATGTATCTTTCAGGACCTTCGCCTCGCTCAGAGGCCATTCTCACCATATTAACACTACTTTAGGAGCAATGAAATTCAGACAGCGGCTGGCGTTACCACGGTTTTGCACTATTTTTCTGAGTTTTTGTCTTGTAAATTTACGACTTTATCATCTCGCAAATTTGTGAGTTTTTTTTCCATAAATTTGCCACTTTATTCTCAGAGAATATCCATGTTTTTTTGTCGTAAATTTACAACTTTAATCTCGAAAATTCTGAGTTTTTTCTCAGAATATTACTCCCTCCCGGAGCTCTGTAACTATTTCATTTTCTTACCTACAATGGCCTTATTATGCCGTCGTACAGTTCAGGTGCTCACTTTGAGTTTTACTGGAGTTACTGACAGGGTTCTACAGTGCTACAATAACCTCCTGAAACACTTACGCTAAAAAAAAAACATTTAAATGGAGCACATGTGCAAATTGAACAATGAGAAATTTCCCTGATAAAAGCTCTTTCTTGTGCTTGTAAATGATTAGTTTGGGACCACATGTGCTCCTTTTTGGAATAAAGTAGAGACATGACACAGCAGAGCCCTGTGTTCTTGTCAAGGAGGTGCAGCGTTTCAGAGACGATGGTAGAAGCAGCTGGCTTTTCAACCACCGGGCCACAGCCACAACACATGCACTGCCGAGCCATCCCATGCTCACTTTTCAACAGCATCGTCAACATCACCACGACGGAGGGAGGGAGGGAGGGAGGGAGGGAGGGAGGGAAGGAGGGAGGGAGGAGGAGAGGTCAAAGATCACGTGGAGAGTAGACATTTGATGCCATTCAAGCCGTGAATGCGGTGCCGTAAGCAATGGGATGGTCTCTCTAGAACAAAGTCTCTCTCAAGACGTGAACACACACTCTCACATACAGACTAGACACATGCGTCCCTACTCTGAACACTGGAGAAACATGCACAAGCATACAGTATATGCGCGCGCACACACACACACACACACACACACAGTCACAGACGCACTACGTACAACGTTAAATCTGTTATAACACGCACACAGACACATACAGCTTACGTTCATTAGAGGCCTGAGAGGCCCAGCAGTGCAGTGCAGTAGTAAACTGTGAACTGCGAGGATCAGGGGCTCTAGAGCTCTGATCTGGGAGTCAAAATCACAAAGACACAGAGCCGCAGTCACAAAAAAAGGTGGCTGCTTTTGGTGAGAAGAGTTAGAGGTCTACTGGGGATATTTAGTCTCAACATCTCTAACGCGTGGCCAGAATGTTAAAAGTGGTCGTTAGTAAGAAACACCAAGAGTGTTAGTTTGAGCTAGAGACATTTCAAATCAGAGAAGGCACAGCAGAAACATTGAACACTTGAACTAAAGCAGAAGATTAGTGAAATAACTAACAGGGATCAGGGGATAAACTCTCACCTTCAGGTCCAGATACTCCAAGTCCTTCTTCAGCAGCATATAGGTGTCATCACTCTAGAGGGGGACAAACATGTGAGCGTGGATTATTGATTTGTGTCAACAGGAATTAAATAATTCACTATCTGAATCTAAAGACTGATAATTCATTCAGTAGTGACATTTGCTTGTCGAGTATGAGGTGCGGGCTGCCGTTATGTGTCTGTGCCAACATGCATCACAACACATACAGTACAATCAATTAATTTCTCTACTCAGAGATGCTCCTACTGCAAACAAACAAAACACCAGCCACAAACCAGATCCATTAGAAGCAGCGGATATCGAAACATTGCTGAGTATAATTCAGCTCACATCACTCCACAAAAAAAACAGACTGCCGACAATGGACAGATTCACGGATCAGAAGACCAAAGTGACCGACACATCCACAGCCAGCCGGTTAGCCAAAGCATGGGGATGGCTTTGTGGACGTCGTCGGAAAAGTTAGCAGCACAACATGCTTATGGACAGCATCACTAAGAAGCACGATATGGAAACGGACCAGCCAAGAACAGCACATGGAGGAAAAGAGGCGGATGGTTTCTATGACGACAGCAAGGCCCGGTGTCACACCACTAAAGCACTGGAGCTGCTGGGTAGAGGTTGCCACTGATATACTGGGACTTGGCTATTGACTTGGCTTTTGCTTTATCTATCCTGGGATATAGGTTATTGTTTTTACAGTTGGGAACTACCAAGTGCATGATCAACTATGAGTTACAGGTCTGGCCTAAGAGTGTGTCTGGGGGAGATGTCAGTCTCAGTGAATATGATAACATGTTATAAAACCTTTGTTCAGTGTCTGCTAATAGGAAATATTACAGTGAATTTGTATATATCTCTTATGTGATTAGAGAATCTTTGTGATGACAGTGTTGCTGAAGAAATGAGACAATCACGGTGGAAATTAATGCGGTCCATGTGTTGCTTTCAACTTGGTCAGATCTGTTGGTGGTGGTGGGATGACGGGGGTAAGTGAGGGGCATCAAAGTCAGACTGTTTTAAAGCAATATGTAGCACTGTAGACAGCTAATGTTTAAAATGGGTAACAGCAGTCCAAATTCAAAACGTTGGAGCCGTCGCCCATCGGCTCCTCCGAAGTGACGGATAGCAGTTAGCGCAAATTTCGCAATTTGAGGGTTACCTTATAGACACGGCTGGCTCGGCTATGTCGACAAAGCACAGAGGCTCTCAGACTTCATTCTCTGCTCAGGTAGACATTACTCCTCTATATCTTATCTACATAGCAAATAGTTGTTTGCTGCTAAATAAATGATCTGAATATCGTATTGAGAACCTTAAAGGTATAATAACAGGCATGTCAGATTAGTTTTGAGTTTTGATTTAAAGATATTATATTATATTTTTTATATTTTCAATAGTTTTATGTGCTATTAGGCAGCAAACATTGCTGGTCGTGTGTATGAAATGTTCCTAATTTGAGATCCCAATCCTCCTGCAGACTAGGTGCTGCATGATTAGGTTTGGCAAGACATAGTGATGTACGAACAAGTCGCTTAACAAGTCGCTACAGTTGAAGAATTTAACTGCTTTCACTGGACTTGAAATGTTACTTCATATTTGATTATGGAAATCCATCCGGCATATTTTGAAATATCTTCTGTGCTTGACAACCTGACCTGTTAGTGGCACTAGAGAAAGTGTCAGGAGGTTAAATGTCTTTAGGATTCATCCTCTGACGACTAAAGATTTAGCAAATTTGTAAATCCAGAAATTACTTTTCACAAAATCTTGTTAAAAATTAAAGTGTTGGACAAATTTAAATTGCGATGGTATCCTCAAAAATTAGAATGAGATTAGATAGATAATAGATTAGAATTCCTCAACTGATCAGATATTTCACCCTGGACCAAAATGTTGGACAGACAGATTGACGGAGAGACAAACTGACCAACAAAGAGCCACGAATAATGGACAAAAAGGATTACATTTCCCAATAAAAAAATGTTGAAAATTCATAGTAGATGGTAGATGGTAGATCTGATTTAAGAGTAATGCAGCCCTGCAATATGTTTAGTGGCAACCTCTACGGCCCCTGGTAAAATGAGGGGCGGGCATGCCGCGGTTGGGCCCCACCTGGGTGAAGCAAGGGCCCAGGGTAGCCGAGAGGCTCACAGGTCCGAGGTGGGACACAGGAGAGGGACTGGAGCTGAGGAGGGGACTGGTTCTAGTGGTGAGGAAGTGGTTGTGGTGGTAAGCCTCTTTGGGACCGTTGATCCGCTGGAGCTGGGTAAACGCGTGCTGACGGGCGGAGGCCATCTTGGCCTGATGCCGGCGCAGCTGAATGAGGAGCAGGGTGAGCTCCTCGGGCTGTCGGGCATCACAGGACATTAAATCTGGCATCAAAACTGACCACACCAAACTTCAATGAAACTTCTGTTGAGTTTTAGTAACCTTGCATTCACAGCACTGGGAGCCACTTTGTTGACGGCCAAATTGAACAAGCAGCTAAATTTAGGAGGATTAACGGTGCTGAAACAAAAGGCGGAACTCAACACACATCTACAGCGACACGCTGTAGGTGACAGGCAACGTCTCCCAAATGTTCAGCCACGGCCAACAACAGGCCCGCGCCGACAAAATGTAAATCAAGATTACAGGCCTCTTAAGCCTCCAATCTTTAAGGTTTCTGCTCCAAGTTCCAAATATTGAAATCCATGCCTAATGTAGTGTTTATTAAATATTCTTATTTGCAATACAGTGAAGTATGTTTTATGTTTTTATTTGTAAAACGTACCGTTTTGCCATGAAGGCTGGGTGCACTGACTGTGTGTGTGATGTAGCCAGATGGAGGCATTGACCGTCTCTCGATAGTAGCAGCCTGACAACACATACACAACACATTTTACATACAGTACATACACATATATACACACACACTGGAGCTTAGAATATTAAACAAATCGAATAACAGACAATGGGCCTCACGGAGTAGGAATTGATATAAGAACAAATTTCGTCCTATTTTTGCTCGTATCCATGATTTGTTCTTATTTTTGTTAATACCCATTTTATTTCTGGGATTCACCACAAATGTTTTCTTGTTTTTGCTCTTCTCTCAGGTAAAAGAACATTTTACGAGTGGACGAGAGCACTCTCACCAAGATAAGAGAAAAAACATCTTGTTTTCACAGTCCACAAATTGTCCAACGCAAGGAGACAAAGGTCAATCAAATTTAGATCATTATATGTTTTAGAGTAATTATAAGGATTTTTAAAGACATACTATTGGTCCATTGATCCTAATTAAGATTATAAAAACCCTTAGGTGATATTGTGTGCGTTCAGCTTCTGAATGGCGTACATACTGCTCTTAGATGCTTTTTGATTTTCCAGTAACACCAGTACGGACGCTCTGGAAAATCACATGTTTACTTTGTTTAAGTTTATTTAACAGTGCCTCGATTTCACTACTGCTTAAGTTCTTCTTCTTACAGCCTTTTTTTGGTGGCATCTCTCCAATTCTTGGGAATGTTCCAGAGTATTTGCAAACGCCACAACCCCTGCCCTTATATAGTATATCTGCCACACGCCTCCAATTTATGATCAAGTAGGATTCATCATTCAGCAGCACACCTGGTAAGAGCACATCTGGATGGTTAAGAACTTTTGGTTTATCCGGAGTTGATTTATTCTTATTTTTTCTCTTAAATTTAAGAGAGATTTAAGGGAACGTTGCTGCATGAGGCCCTTTGTGTGTTATAGCAATTACAGAATAAAGACGGTCCTACCACACAAAATAATCTGAATAATGAAGAATCTGCTATCACAACAGAAGTTCACCAACGGCTACAATTCTTCTCCAAGAGGATAAAATGTTTCACATGACCTCGATAATGAAACACTGTATTCTTTATTATCTCTGGGCAAAATGAAGTTGCTGGTGGTTGTGGGAGAGTGGGCGTACATTTGCATATTTGTGTGTTTTTTCACTCAATTTCAGAAATGTGATATGCAAACACTGATGGATTTCTCAGTTTGCATTAAACAGTATATATTAAACAGTATGCATTCATCTTCAGTATAGTTTACAGTTAACAGTTTGGCTGATTGCTGATACAGTTGAGGTAATTTTACCGACTGCTTTAAGCCTTAAGGATATGTCTGCCATTGTGCCCCGAGGCACTGAAACAATTATTCTGTTCAGCGGAGCAGAGTTCCAACATGCAGCCCACGCTGTCAGAATGACTGACACCGTTCTGGATGAGAAACTACTCTATTTGATATTTTGCACTTGGCAGCGGGGAAAAAAAAATTAATGGTCCAATCTCTGGAAGAGCACAAACAACAGGCAACACGGGATCAATCTCATACAACTCCATGCAACAGAGTGCAGTGACAGGAAATAATCTGCTGTCATCCAAAATGCCATTGAATATGTCTAATCTACAATATCTATATACATGCTACCATTACAGGACCCGTCCTTCATACATCACAGCTGCATTCCGTCTCTTTGTCTCTTTTCTTGTATAATTACTTGCTTAAACATTCTGGGGACACTTGAATAATTATTAGTTGATTGATATATGATCGCTGTGGAGCTAGGAACTCGGGTTTACTTTAATTTGAAGTTGTTTTGGATAAGACGGAGTGCGTTTAAGCAGCACGGGGCGGCGTTTTGTAATTTTCATGGAGAGTGAAGCGGTTTGCGAGCCGCTTCTATGTTGCTGAGCATCTCGCGTTTTTTTTCTCATTGCGGGGACTTCTGCTGAATATTCAGAGCTTTATGACTTTACCAACCGTAGTTACCGTGATCTGAACAGAAAACAGCATTAGTGCTGTACGTGAGATTCCAGGCAAGTTGTTTTCATTAACTAGGTACTGTAGGTAGATAGCGTACAGTTCATGGTTTGTATTAAGTAGGGTTGTCGAAGTTAACGTGATAATAAGGAAAATTCGATTTAACGCCACTAATTTCTTTATAGCATTAACACAACTTGCGATTTTTAGGCTTTAGAGGGCTCAGTTTTAAAGCTAGAGTGAAGATACTGGCATATCATGTGAAACTAGAAAAACGAAGGAATCCATTGGTGCGATGTACCGATGTAATGTGCAATTGATTTGCGATTAATCGTGATTAACTATGATGTGATTAATCACTATGATGGGATTAATGTGATTAATGTGAATTAATCACGATTAAATATATTATATATAGACATTATATATCATATATATATTGAATATTATAATCGATTGACAGCCTTAGTATTAAGGTAATGTTAGCATTCATTCTGTGGTTGCCTAGCAACAATAAAAAAGACGCAGCAAATTGAAAAAAGGGGAACAAAAAGCCTCACATTTTCCACCTGCACCTCTGTTTGATCAGGCCATAAGGTAAATATGATACCAAAAACACCAGCCTTGTAAGTTGACTCTCATTCCCCTGATTGAGAACAGTCTAATCTGTCCAATGAAGTTTTAGCGTTGTGTCTGGACACTTCTCTGTGCATAGTAAGAAGAATAGATTACACAATCACTGTCCAGAGAAAGCTGGACTCTGTTTACTGACTGCATTACATCATTACCTATGAAAATAAAAATTAGACTTTCTTTCAGTTAGTTACACCTCCTGTTTACAACAAACATGCAATATTGTTGTTCTACATCTGTCAGACATTATTTTACCTTGAGCATCTGAGATTTGGTCCTGCGGGGGGAAACAGCGAAGGGGATGTCCACCACTGACCTATCACCCACGGGCCTGACTGTCACCCGTTCGGCCGGCGTGTGCGGCCTCTTTGTAGGCGACAGGGTTCTGCTGGAGCCGGGCGGAGGCCCCGGCGGAGGGATGTCTGCAGATGAAGGTGGTACCGACACACAGCGGGGCGCTCCTTCCGACCTGGCTGCTAAGGAGGTGGCAGGCACAGTGGATGGGGGGCGAGGGCCAAACGGGTAGTCCGGGGCCGGAGTGTAGAGCGGCGCCGTGGGGCTGCCGTGACGGAACTGGTGGCGCTGCTGCCACTCGTACAGCTGCCAGACGGTGTTGGGCCCGGGGTCAGGGGTGAGGCGGAAGTGGCTGAGGCGGTCCTGGGCGTACTTGTACTCACCGAATCGGGCGGGCGTGGGGCTCTGGCGAGGGGTCTTTGGCAGGGTCTGATATGCATCTATGGTGGTGAACTTGTGCTGAGTTGGTGGTGTGCGACGAGGGAGAGTGTTCTCTCTGGATGGAGGGCTGTTGAGGAGGAACAGCAGGACACAAAGGCATATTTCTTCATAACCAATTAACAGAATAGAATATAGATTTATCTAATCTTACCTTGAATCTTATTTAATGATTAAATAAGAAGATAAGATGAATGACAAATGAAATTTCTTGAGCTACAAATGGACTTTAAAGGGATACTTCAGTTGTTTTGTAGTGGGGTTGTATGAAGTACTTATCCATAGTTGTGGATAAGTATTAATTAAGTGTATTACTAACAGTAGATGACGGTCGGTACGGACAAGAGTACCGACACCAGAGCAAAGAAATACAGTGCTGTGGACGGGGGCGCTAGAAAAACTTATTTTAGCCACCTAAAAGAAAGGCTCACCTAAAAAAATCAATACCAGTTTAAGTGTACGTTATATTTAGAATATTTTCACTACTTTATCTTGCCGTCAGACGGCCGTTTACTTCTCCTTTCCGACGAGGACCTGAACTACTAGTGAAACTTATCTATGCTCACTCCAAAGCCAGCAGACTCAGATGACAAAAACAGTATAGATAAGTTTCACTTTCAGTTCAGTTTGCTATCGGAAAATATTCTAAATCTAGCGTACACCTAAACAGATATCAATGTTTTAGGTGAGCCTTTCTTTTAGGTGGCTAAAATAAGTTTTTCTGCTGCCCCCGTCCATAGCTCTGTATTGCTTTGCTCCGGTAGTCCTGTCTGTTTCTCCAAACTGGGGTGTGCTGACCGTCATCTACTGTAGGTAATACACTGACTCTGGATAAATACCTCATATAACCCCACTACAAAACAACTGAAGTATCCCTTTAAGTTCACAAGGGAACAGTTTGATCTGTTGTTCCATTTCTAAACAATAACAAGCTCAATATTGTCAGAAATAAAACATTGCGCTGTGCAGACCTGATGTGTTTATGACGGGTTGGTATTCACGTTCATGTTCAATCTGCAAGTAAAGGCCACTATAGGAAATCTACAATAACTGTATGCAGTACATGTGGTGTAAATCTACCCTGTCTGCATGCTGCATAGTCCATACACATAATCATCTGTATTTTCACAAAATAAGATAGGACATATGCCAGTGACGTACCCTTTGTGCTCAGCCTTCTGCACTTTGACCCACTGCTCCACTTGCTCCAGAGTACTTCTCCTGTGCACCTGCTTTTGTGTGTCAGCAGCCGGCTGCGGCGCCGGGGCCCTCTGGTACGTCCCCGCCGCGATCCCGTTGGGCTCCAGGATGGGGCTGGGCGTGGAGACCAGGCCGTTCCTCGTGCAAACGCTGGAGGGCAGGGTGGAGGCGGCTCGCGACGGTGCCCGGGACGGAACCCTGGACACGGGCGCCGAGGCCGACATGTGGTCTAATTGCGGGAGAGCAGAGGGCGCCGGGTTGGAGGGGAGGGACATGTGCGTGTCCATTTCCAGGGCTGTGCTTCCGATGGGGTGCTCCAACATGGGGGTGTCGGGAGAGTCTTTGTGGAAGCTGCAGCGGTCGTCTAGGTCGCGGTGTATGGGCTCCAGGAGGACCTCGTGGACGATGGGTCTCATGAACTCAGAGTCTGGGGTCTTGTGGTGGTTTACGTGGTTCGTCTGCGGGACGGCCTGCTGCTGCAACATGTGAAACGTCTCGAACCTGTCAGATGGTCTGTGGAGAGGAGAGATTACATGAAATGTTAGTATTTTACACTCTTATACTTTTTGTAACTTTCCCTTCAACATTGTGAGAGTTTCATTCCTGAGAGAGACAGGAAAGGAAGGTGAGGAGATAAATCAGACACATCTGTGAGCTGGAAGAGCAACAGAGAGTAAAGTGACACGGGTAAGATTATGATTATTCTCCTGTCTGGCATCCAACTCTTCCTTTCAATAAGGGCTGTCAAAGTTAACGCCATAATAATGCATTAACGCAAACTTAACGCATTAATGCTAGTTGCGATTTTTAGGTTGTAGCAGGCTCTGTTATAAAGCTAGAGTGGAGATACTGCCATCATATGAAGTTAAAAAACCTAATGAATCCATGGATACCAACATGTCAAACTAGCTTGTTGTGTGGGAGGCTAAATATCACTCCAATGTTACACTAAATTTGTGCAAGGAAAAATTGTCATGGCCATTTTCAAAGGGGTCCCGTGACCTCTGACCTTCAGATATGCGAATTAAAATGGGTTCTATGGGTACACACGAGTCTCCCCTTTACAGACATGCCCACTTTATGATAATCACATGCAGTTTGGGGCAAGTCATAGTCAAGTCAGCACACTGACACACTGACAGCTGTTGTTGGCTGTTGGGCTGCAGTTTGCCATGTTATGATTTGAGCATATTGTTTTATGCTAAATGCAGTACCTGTGAGGGTTTCTGGACAATATCTGTCATTTTTTTTTGTTGTTAATAAAGCAGCATATTTGCCCGCTCCCATGTTGATAAGAGTAATAAATAATTGACAAATCTCCCTTTAAGGTACATTTTGAACAAATAAAAAATATGTGAATAATGTGCGTTTGATCGCAATTAAATATTTGAATCGATTGACATCCCTACTTTGAATATTTGGATAAACCTACACTACACAAGAGACCAGATGATAATCAACTACTGCTTTTTCCTCAAACCTCTCCGAGGATTTCAGTGGCTTTTACTCGATAAGCACCAATTCTGTTTCATTTGATCACTTCCCTGATATCCCATGGACGTCGGGTTCCACCATTTCAGTTGTCCTAGTCTTTGTTCTGGTGTGCTGAACTGAATCTGAACTAGACGACTGTCACATAAAAGAGAAAACTTTTAGCCTCACCTCAAACTTTAAGCACAGGGCTAAATACACCACACAGACCACTTTAGAGCAGGGGCAGGTGACAAGCAAAGCCGTGTAACCACAGCTAGAGTTGAAACTCACTAATGAAATCCCCTGTGACAAGAAGCCGGAGGAATAGTCAGGTCTCGGAAAGCCAATGAACCACACACCAAAGTTTACTTTTAGAAAATGAATTAAACAGGTGCTGGCGTGCTCGCTGCCAGCAGCTGAAGATATGCAATATAAATTAGCATTATGATGACTGGTTTGTCCCTATTATATTGTGTTAAATTGAGCATATAAGGCATTATCTTTTAGTTTAAAGGTGCAACGTATAAAATCTGGCGGCATCTAGCGGTGAGGTTACAGATTGCAACCAACTGAAACTTCTTCCGTGTGCCAAGCTTGTAACAGAACTACGGTGGCCAACGCAAAAAACATAAATGGGAACATATGTAGAAATAAACGGCTCATTCTAAGGTGACGAAAATACAACAATTCGTATTTTCAGGTGATTATAGACTAAAGAAAACATGCTTAATAATATTATGTAGCAATTTCTCCCAATAGATCCCCGAAATGCTACTCACTGTTCCTTAAAGAGTAGTGTGTTTCTAGCTATGTAGTCCACCACTCTATAGAAATCTATCTGCATATTGTAAAAGTAACCAAACTCTTGAAAAATGAGTGCAACGTGCCAACAAATAGTAATACTAGTGCTTTAGTTTGTTCAATAAGGAAACGCAGAAACGGGGTGAAAAAGTGGTTTATAAACTTCCGAAGTGGAAGCTGTCTGTCTTCAGTTAGGTTTCCCCCTCCTGTCATTCATTAACAACTAGAGTAGTCTTGTGGGATTTCCCCTTCCAAAAAACTAAAAAAGAAAGCGAAGCAGTACGAGCTGCGGGTGTCTGAGGCTGCCAGTGAATGATGGGACGTATTTGATCTGAGCCACCTCAGTTTACATCAATGTCTGTCCAAAATGTCATCACTTCATCATTTTATCCTGTTAGACATTTGTGTGAAATTGTCATCATTATCATCATAAGAATTCTTGAGTCGTGGCCAAAACTGTGTTTTGTGAGGTCACAGTGACCTTGACCTTTGACCACCAAAATCTTATCATCCTTGAGTCCAAGTAGACATTTGTGTCAAATTATAAGAAATTTGCTCAAGGTGTTCCTGAGATATCGCGTTCACAAGAGTGGGGCGGACGACCAGACAGACGACCAGAAAACGTAATGCGTTCGGCCATGGCTATCGCCGGCACGGAGGCATCAAAAATGAATGAATGTAGTTTTATGTCAGTGAGCAATACAGTGCAACAAAATCTAAATTTATTTATCTAAAAATGCCTCATTTCTAGTTAAACACAGGACAAAGGCCTAAAAGTAAAGAGACTTCTGGTTTATTAACAGGTGATCTCTGGGAAGTGTAGTACAAAAATCGCCACAGTACTGACCGATGAATATGCTTGGCACCGAAGATGAACTGATGGAAGATGACATTTTAAAGGAGCAAGTACATGTGGGTTTGTATGTTTGTGTATATGTGTGTTTTCAGTCAGATCTACACTAGCGATTCCTAGTGTATTCCCAATTAAAGAAGGGACATTAATCGACTTTATATCTCAATGAAAAATACAAAAGATGACTCGAGTTTTCATTTTAAACAACATACTGTATACAGGAATCAAAATACTGGCAGCAAACACAAGGGGGAGCTCATGGCGTAAAGGTGAAGAAATCAATGTTTATCAGTAGAAACAGAAAAAGTAAAGACCTGGAACTTCCTGTACCTACAGAAAGTTTACATTACTTCAGCCTTATTACTGAATAAGTCATGTTTATTGACTGAATGTACTCATGGATCTCTTTACTGTGTTGCTGGCGTTCTACAGCCGCCTGGTTGAAGGGCAATGAATGTTTATAAGGCGTGTGTTCAGTTCAAGTTCAATGAGAGAGAGATACTCCGTGCATGTGTGTGTACGTGTGTGTCCCTACCTGATGAGTGTGTTGCCGTGGTTCTGCATCAGCGTGGCCTGGTTCATGGCCCTCAGCCAGGTGTTCATGTCCTCCTGGGTGTCGGCGCTGAAGTAATACGTCCGCATCCCAGTGTGCTCCGCCTGCGAGCCAATCACAGAGCTCTGCTTGTAAATGTACGAGCGCATACCGGTGTGGCTAGCCTATAGGAAGAAGAGAAGAGGCTCGAGGTCAGCGTCGTGGTTCGCAGAGATCAGCTGACAGCTTCAGCTTTGGTCAAAGAGACAGGGAGGTGTCATGCTGCAGCGTCCAACAAGAGAAACAACATCAACGGGCCACATAAGCATCGACCAATACAGAGAGAGAGAGGCAATGGAGGAAACCACACAATAGAAATACAGACAAAAATGCCAGCCAGTTACGACCAACGAAGCAAAAACTTTTGACCAATGAGAGGAAAGATTCTTCGGTACAATGGAGAATAGAAAATGTGACGAAAAGAACCCCAGAGTCTCCTCACAAACCTGTTTATTTCCTGCTATAGAAACCTACCAAGAACACATAAAAGGGTCAAATGAGAGTTTACAAACATTAACAGTAACGTTATAATAGCTTTTTCATTTATGCTCGCTATATATCTCAACAGTATATGTCGTAAAATGAGGAAGTAACACAGCGGTCTGGCATGGAAAATTAGCTCCGCAAAGAGGCAGAGAGGAATGCAAGCCTGATTAGACACCATGACAAGGTAATTGTACTCTGTGATTTAAGTGCTGAGCTCATGACAGGCATACTTAAACTTGAGATTGATACGTCTTTGTGTGCACAGTAAAAAAGGCTATTAGTCACTGATCTAATACGCTGTTGTTGGTGTGTGACAGTCAAGAGCACATCTGCACCATTTCATCATCAGGGAGGATATAAAAACGCATTGTGTAGTGAATATCAACACTGAATGTACTATACTGAACAAAACATTTGAGGTGTGATGTTGCAGAAAAGCCGACACAGGCGAGACACAATGATACTATAATAATATAAACTGTAGTTTGTGCTCCTGTAGAGGAACTTCTGTTCACACAGTATCTTATTGACTGATAATTGACTGCGTTCTATATGTCAATATTAGAATTTATCAGTTGTTTCTATTTGAAACCCTCCCTGTTGCCCAGTGTGATACATAATCTGTGTTTACATCTGTGTTCAGCGCATTTATTTTGTGCTTTAAAGGGGAAATATCATGGAAAAACTGGAGGGGGGTCTTAAAGAGACAGGCGCTAAAACGGAGCGTTTCAGACAGAGGGTGAATACAGGTATATTCAGACAGACAGGATGAGAAAAATAAAGTGTTTTTTGAACATTAACGCATGTAAACATTTTCTAGTAGAAACCAAAAGTACAAGTAAAATGACTGTTAAAAGTGAAAGGGGTCATTCATAGCGACAAGCCCCCAGAGAATTATCACCCGATTCGGGATAATGTACAGCAAGCCGGTCATTGTTGTGAAACAAACCCTGCCCTGCATCGGGTTGCCGCATCGTCCTGAAGGGGTTTATTTCACAGCAATTACCGGCTAGCTGTACATTTTCCTGCCTATTACACAGCTACTTACTTAAGAAATCAGTAATATGACATAAAAACGGTCCACCAGAGTCCGACATCAGAACTGTGCCCATAGCAACGGTCTGTTATACATAGCAACGGTCTGTTTTACATAGCAACGGTCTGTTATACATAGCAACGGTCTGTTATACATAGCAACGGTCTATTATAAAGAAATAACAGACCGCAGAACGCCGTGATTGACCAATCAGAATCAAGTATTCAACAAAGCTGTGTAATAAAGTTTGTTAATAACGTCTTTCAGCTCCTTGTTCTGATTTCATAGCCCGCAAACTCTCATCAACCTCACTTCCAGCTGCAGCAGGTTGCTGTTCTGGGCAAAAGAGCTCAGATTAACCAGCGTACACTACCTGACAAGCATCAACCTGCCAACTTAGCAACTAGCTGGTGAACATGGACCATAACAAAGCTAAAAAGAGAGTAAATATTGGACTTATTTTCATCAAATGGCCAGGAACATGTCTTCATGTTCATGTTCTGCTGCCCCCAAATGACCAAAAATAAAATCAATGAATGCAGCTTTAACTGATCATTTTTAGAAACTACTTTCTCTCAACAACTCGTCCACCAAAGTGCCTTTCTCTGCATCGACATGAGCAGTAGTTATATATTCAAAAGGTTATTGTGTTTGTGTAGGTGGAGAGAGCAGTAATACTAGCGATAGCACAGTAACTGCAGGAGAGTTTCTTTCCAGATGAAGGAAAACAAGAGCTGCTGCTGCTTCTTTCTCAAAAATCAACATGTTTCTGGCTGCGCTGCATTTTGGTCTACTGAGACTACCATCAGTGGAGACGTTGGCATCTCTCTGCTTCTCCTGCTATGGATTTCTGCCTTTAAGTTTGTGCGAGTCCAGAGAGAAGTCCTTGAGAGGCCGACACCGAGACGTTCGCTGTTTGATAATTCATATAGGCAGAAAATCTTCCTGCGACTGAACTCGTTTCCAGCCGTGCTAAAAATATCTCAACGTGATGTCACTGATATTATAATTGGCTAGCCCATCCACGGGGATGAGAAAACACACCATCAAACAACAGAAATGGCCAAGAAATTCAAGGAACAGTACATCACTAACAGCTGTTTAATTAAAAGCGCGTAAGTGTTTTTGTATCCTTGATGAAGATGTCCTTGCAGTGAAAAGTGGGGTTATTAGAGGCCTTTTTAAAGTGAGTTGCACTCCACTGAGCTCAGATCTATAAATGCCCTACTTTTCCCTTTCCTTCCTTCCCTCCTTCCTTCCTTCATTCAGTGTCTCGGAGGTTGGGATTGGAAGACAAATGAGAGAACCCACTCGACAACAGATGCATGCAAATGAAAAGTAATTAAACGCTAAATCTTCCCTACCCTAATTCATTCACTGAATAATGAATGCAGGATAATAAAGTGTGTGAGGAGTGTTGTGGTGGGATCTTCAGCAGGGCTGCACTCACTTCACTGTGATTTCTTTATTCGGTTTATATTGTGATAAAATCTTGTATGCAGCGTGATGACAGTCGCAAACACCCACTTGCGCAGCTCGATGTACTGTACACACTGAACAACGTTCATGAATAATGCAAACAAAGACTGGCACCCCTGCTGTTCTATCTGTTATTATAAAGTCTGCGCAAACCCCAGCACACAGATGCAGACATGTACACAAACAGACATAAATGCTCCTACATCCCTTCCAGGTTCCTTAACAGCTTGATAAGTCGCCTGCCCTCTGAAAGCACCGCTGCTGAAACAAGCTCATGTTAGTGGCTGCTGCTGTACTAATAAAATGACTTAAAGGGGACACATCCTGCTCATTTCCAGGTTCAACCTTGTAGTTAGGGTTTCTACTAGAACATGTTTACATGCTGTAATGTTCAAAAAACATCTTATTTTTCTCATAGTGTCTGTCTGAATATACCTGTATTCACCCTTGTCTGAAACGCTCTGTTTTAGCGCCTGTCTCTTTAAGAGGAACAGGAGCCAAATCTGAATGGCTTGTTGAATCACATGTTTTCTGATCTAAGCAGCCCACAAAAAACGGACTGGGTCGTCTTATTTCATTATTTTGTTTGTGGGTTGGTAGGCACTCTAGATACACAAATATATGAGCACAAGCACTGAAAGAGTGAGTTTTTCATGATGTGTCCCCTTTAAACTATAATATCTTTCCTCGCTGTGCTTGAGTATCTACTTGATGCTGATGCATATTTAAAGGTCTGAGAGTTGGTTGCACCGCTCACTTGATTCATCCAAGTCCTAATAAACATGAACTAGCTCTTTGGGGATGCTTAAGTAGATGGGGAGTGGGGAGGAGTATGCATGAGTCTTTGTTGTTTAAGGTTATTATAATGTGGAGAGCATGATGGTAAAATGTTTAGTGCCTTTAAATGACTACAATACCACATAATCGACAAAGTGATTTTCCACTGTGAGACACTGCCAAATGGCTGACATTTTCCTCGCTCTGACTGCCGTTACACTCTCCTCTAGCACCGCACTGTTGTTGTTTGCTATCGTCAGGTGACCAGGTGCGATCAGTTCTTCTTCGCTGCTCTAAAACAGTAGTTAACAGTGGCAGCCATGATACACCTAGAGCGACAGCACAGTGAAGGCTACTGTTTTAGAGCAACGAAGAAGAATTGATATCCCGTTAAACAAGTTGATTTTTTTTCTGGGTTTATATATTAAGGTATTGGATCGGTGTATAGACTGGCGTACTCGCCGATACCCGATACCGAATATGGGGCAGTATCGTGCATTTCCGCTACTGGTATTGGTATCGGAACATCTCTACTTGAAATACTAGAAAGACTAGAATGGCACTCGGAGAGCACAGACCTCCGCCAAGGTGCCTGACTTTAAAAACAGATCAGAGCTCAGAGCTCACAGCTGGCGGTACCGTGAGGTGGTCGGCTTATTATTAACACGGTGTGTTTCCGTGTAACGTATCGGTGGATGCCTCTCTCATTCAGAAGCCTTGTTAAGTCTGTATAACGTTACACTACGCTGTCTCTCATCCCGTCATCTACCGCTTTTTTCTTTCTCACCACGGAAGGCCAGCAGCTCCCGCACCTCGATGTCTTGCCACACATCCACACACGTATCTCTCTGCTTTCAGAAGAAGGCTAGGTCAAGCGTCATCAACGCGCCATCAACGCGCCATCAACGCGTCATCAATCCTTAAAAAAATTCCTGAATCAGGATCGTGAGAAGGATCGCCACCAAAATCGCATGAATTGTTCATTGTGCTACACTCCAGCTCGCCAAAAAATGTCATTCAAATCCCTCGTGAACTTTTGGAATAATCCTGCTAACAGACAAACGAACATACAAACCAACGCCGGTGAAAACATAACGGTAATAAATAAAAAAAATTGGTACACTGCAAATCAAATGGTGCTCTCCATCTGTGGGATCATGAGAGAATGTCTGCATGTCCAGTGTTTGTGAACTATATATTTCCTCATAATCATATTATGTGATGTGTGTATCTGCTGTCTTAACACTTGGTGTCTCTCTGAAGGATTTCTGATCAGTTAAATCAGCCAGAGTAATGTTTGGTTAAGATGAACATCTGCGGACTCTTTGACCACAACGCTACCCAAAAGGAAAACAACAGATGTGGACCATACACAGGGCTCCGTCAGCCTGTCACTGTCAGGCATTAGTGTGTGTTTAGAGGACAGGAAACAGACAGGGAAACTATTTAGCAACCACTCATCTTAAAAAACGAACGATAGATGTCTCCGAAAAACGCCCGAATAATCTTGACGAAAGGAATAACAGCATCCTCAGGAAGCAGCTGTCAAAACACGCCTGCTCGCTCACCATCAACATTCTGACAGACGGCCTCTTACAGCTACAACGGGACGGGCTCCTTGATGAGAGACAGAGGACTGCGCCGCTAGTCAGATGTTTTGGGCACGTGCAGCGATATTGGCATGCATGTGTGGTAAACACACACAGTAAGAGAGAGACACAGACACACACTTGTACTGCAAATATGTTGAATAAACTGAATTCAAACCCTAATCTGAATCACAGAAACTTTTTTACTAAAGACTCTAATCTTAACGCCTAATTCTACAATCCTATTCACATTGTGCTTTTCGCCAAAATGTTGCAGACAATGTCACAAGTACACGCCCACGCGACCTCCACCAGACCATACACACATTTAAAAGCCCTGTCGATTTCAATCTCATATCACCAGCCTTGCTTTTTCCCTTTTTTAGTTACATTAGACACACAATAGTGACAAAATCCAACACACACCACCACCAGCCTAAAATAACACTGTGCCTCTCTTTAGCAGGAATGCTGAGTGGGTCATTCAGCTGTGAGTGCGTGACCGATACACCTACACACTGAATTCATGCCCAGCTAAGCCGCTTTTTCTCTTTGTGGTTGGAGTCCGTGTGGGAGTTTTAAGGGTGTTCCTGATTATTTGTTTTCTCCACTATATTGTTTAACGGTGCTTTTATGGAAAAAAATATGAAAAGTCCCTCTCGTTCTGCCCTCGGTTTCACAGCGACTAGCCGTCATGACTTCCTTCCTCTCCGCCTATCGCTTCCTCCCTTTATTCTCCATCCCTAATCACTTCCTTCCCTTTCTGCGTTCTCTCTCTCCTTCAGCCTCTCATTTCTACAAACTGGAAAATATCACTCACTTCTTGCTCTTAGAGGGGCTTACAACGGTGTCGGCTCTTTTACTGTGGACAGACCCAGACAAACACACACACACACAAACACACACACTCTTTGTCACCGCGCTATTTAAAGAGTCATTGTGCTCATAAAGATAAGCCTCAGCAGCCAGAGCACCACAAAGCTCCCGATAAGGTGCGTTCTCCTAAACGTGCAACTGTAGAAATTGAAATTACACTGAAAAACATCCAAATGGAGACAACAATTGCTAGTGGGTGTCGGTTTTAACGCCTGCTTTTAGAAAATCTGTATTTCTACTCTGTTTGTTAAAGAAGCTTGAGTATAAGAGGTTTCTCTGTTTCAAAGTTCCCTTAGGCAGCAGTTGCTTTGGAAAAATCTACAGCCTGCATCTACAGTGAAAGATCTCCTACAGGCAGCGGTTCCCAACCTCGGGTCCGAGCCCAAAGATCACAGGGGGTGTACGCCAGGATTTGTCTTCTCTTGGGTTGTCAAAATTAGATTTACACATGTACTGTACTAAACTAATAATAACACACTTACTGGATAATTTATACAAAAGTCTGTATATAAAACTATTTAAAAGATATATATTTTTGCTACTTAATAGGCGACATTCTGTTTGAACTCGGTATTTCTGCACAGTTGTAGAGAAAGATCAGGCTACACTAATGTTGTTAGTATTATACTATTTCTTGAATTAGATTTCAGTGGTGGTTGCGTAGGATTGTTTCGGACTTGTGTGATCCAAACGTTTCAAATAACTCAGGAGCATTATATAGTATAGTATATAGAAAACAATTCACATGTTTTTATCTAACGAAATATTCTGCTTCAATCCATATTTGTTGGCATTTAGCCTTTCAAAAACAACATTTTCACTTTGGTCAAAAACTGTTTGCTCTCCCGCTTGCTGCAACTGAATTAGCAGGGCGGTGTAGCAGCAATCTAACAACACCATAAATTACATTTATTTTCACAATAACAAAAAAAATCTACTTTGGCCGTAACACTATTATAGTAAATTAATTAAGTCATCAAAAAAATCATAGTATGTATCTGCATTCATTTGGCAAATCCATCAAAATGTCATCACTTTTATTCTGACAAAACTGACGAGTTATATTCATTAAAGAAAGTTGATTTCATAAAAAAAGACAAACTCATTTAATACACTGAATCTCCTTATTCAATTTAAGGATCTTGTTCGAGGATTTGTAACTTTTTTTTTTAAGTGTGACGACATCAGAAAATATGGGAGGGGCTCAGCTTCAAGGAAAATAGGTTGTGGACCACTGTCCTACAGTACATCATTTTTTCTGCTCTTCATTTCTGTAAAAGTAGTGTGAGGTGACGTGAGTTCCAAATAACAGTGAGTGAAGATTTTCTCCACGCCATCAGAAAACTGCATGCCGGTACAGTAGATGTGACAGATGGAGGAGACAGCGAGAGCCAGCACATAGATGAACGATAAGCCCCACGCCAGATAAGCCAAATACAAAGATTCATATTGCGATAAGGAGGATGGAGTGAGAGAGGGGTAATTAAATAAGACAGAGAACACTGAAAGAAAAACACACAACACAACCACGTCAGCCAAAACGGACGTTATTCTCAAAACATGCATCAAAAAACCCAACAGAGGAATATACAAGGTATATTCTGTCATGTTTGGACCCAAAAAGCCACACCAACGGCGGACAACAAGGATATATATATATATATGACGTTGACATCTGGCAGAGTGAGAGGCACGGGAGAGGGTAGAATACCTATTTATGGGAGGGCTGTCACTTGGGCGACGCGACACACTCACAGGGAGAGAGGGAAGTCCCAGTCGGGCAGCCAGCCAATGGGAACAAGAGAGGGGAGAGGATTCAGTGAACAGGGGAAGGGGGGGAGGTGGAGGGTGGGAGGTCGCTTGAAGGTTTCATTTGTGGCGTCATGATGTGTAGCCTACAGGTCCATTTGGTAGTTAATGGGTGCAGCATTCACACAGCAAACCACCGCCATATAATACCCACCCCATCAGGCTGGTGTGGGTTACACACCTGCGTTTAGCAGCATTTTAAATTGTTTTAAATATGAGTTTGTTTGAAACAGTTGGTGTGGTTTAGCAAAAACAAGACTTTAAGCTGCTGTTAAGATGCTCTTTAAAAAGTCTAAACTAAATAAAAAAAGAAGGAGAACATAAACGTACAAGCTTCATAAAGCACAGCCATCATTCACAGCTTCCTGACCATGATGTAAGTACAATATTGTTCATCTTTATTAGTTTATAATAGTTCACTTGGGCTCTGTGAATGGGAAATTGTGATATTTTCCCTCTTCATTCCCTGTCATAATTTCCTTCTTTCCATCGAGGAGAAACGAACTACAATATTTTGACTTATATCATAGCCATGAAGCTACATAGTCTACAATACAGGTTCAACTAGTGCAGCTTTCTAATGAACACTGTGATTTTAGTTTGCACCAGTTGGAGTACTCTTCAGTTATAATGAGGCCTTTAGTCAGGAGCAGACGTCATCAGACGGTGCACAACATTCATAGTGTTTTGACCCTCAAATGTGAGGCAATCCTCGCATGTGCCCCTTTACAACCCTCCTCTCATAGCACTGTAAAGCTCCACCAGGACTATCTTCTGGTCCACAACACAACGTCTGGATGTAGAGAGCTATGGACCACATCTGGATCTGCAGCTTCTGTCTGCAGAATGCTTGTGAAGCTTATCTATATCTATATCTATATCTATATAAGTGCTTGTTGATTGTGATTGGAAGATACCCAACTTGTCCAGTTTGTGGTCACTAAATTAGTGAAAGTCAACATATCTAAAGACCTTTAAGCAGTGAGAAGGTAGTGGATCTGTGTCTTGCTCGAGGATAGATCTGGGGATATGGCGCCGCTGCAGTTATCAAACAAGGCTTTTCTTTAACAACGACGCAAACATGTAATAAACCGTAAAAGTTAAATAAACTTGATGACTTAGTGATGACAAAAAGCAAATGGCTGTGCCTGTGGGACCTGAAAACCTTGTGCGTATATATATACATCTGTTTATTGCATACACATTTTTAATCTATAAATAAAGTGGAAGCCTATTTGCACATGAGGGCAAACACTCGTTATGTACGTTATGCCCGCCTCTTAACTTCACACATGTCGGGCTCGACTCAAAGACTTCACTGCCTCGGGGAACGGAGAAGTTTCATTCCATTCCAGAGGAGCTTGTCTGTCTCAATAAAGACACTGACAGACATTCAGCGGTAATGGACGTCGCTACAACAGGTGCTGAGTGCTGCACAGAGCTGAGGGGTGGCTGGGTGGGTAGGCCGGGGTATGGCTGTGGGAAGATGTTGATCTGTTTTATTAACGGATGTTAAAAAATCATTATAAATATTTCTGTATTTTGACATAATTGCTTTATCAATTAGGCGACTGCTGAAAAACCAATGGTTTGGAGAAGGATTTGTTTTTTTTAAATACTTAATTTAACTGATCTTTGTGACTTCAAGCTGCTTTTTCTGCTTACAGCCTAAATACATGTCATTTCTTGTTGTCTGAGCCCCAGTTATAACAGGCTTGTCTTTAATGGCACACAAATATGTGTTCAAAAGAAATGAACACACAATGTAAAGTTCTATAAGTCATAAATTATGCTTGGAGGTGGCGAATAGTCGCATGCCACCAAACCTGCTGCTCGACATACAGCGCAACAGGTGTGATGGAAGTAATCTGTTGTAAAGAGGCGGCAGGTTTTTCAGTTTTATTATTTCTAATGAACGTCTCTGTCATTAAAAATATGAACCACTTGGTGGAAACTCTCATCAAAAGTGTTTTAAAAAGCATGAAAGGTATACAGTTTTAGCATATGGGCCTAAAGTGGGAATAAAGTATTTCAAAATTTTCCTGAAGTTGGAATTACTTGATGCATCATGTTCAACAGCATCAAATGAAGTGTGCAGGAGAGCTTTGCATTCTCTGCATTGAGTGCACTCGTAGAAGAGTATTAAATACTTGACAAACCTCCCTGTAAGGTACATTTTGAACGGATAAAAAATGTGCAATTAATTTGTGATTAATCACGATTAAATATTTTAATCGACTGAAACAGAAACTTTCATGCTGTCAGGTAAAAAAAACAAAAACAATATTGAACAGCTTTTATTCCTATTCTAGCTTGGATTTTAAGTTTAAAGGGTTGTGTTTGGTCGAATTAGGTGTCATGACCTTCAATCAATCTGTGCTGCAATTCTTCTTCATTTCAGAAGAAATCATTCCTTTCTTTGTTTTTAATCCAAAAGCAGAAATATAGGTGGCTACACACACACACTCCAAACCAAAAAGAAAAACAATCACATCAGAGAAAGTGATTCAAAGACATGAGTCGGCATAAGAGTAGTCTGTAGAACAAAGAGAGGCGTACCTTGAAGGCATACTTGCGGCTGATGTGGTCCTCAGGTCCCACGGGTGAAATGACATAGCTGGGCAGAGGAATACTGCCAAGGACCGCTTCCTCTCTGCTGTCTGGAGAGAGAGAAAGAGAGAGAGAGAAGGAGAGAGAGGGAGGGAGGGAGGGAGTAGATAATCAGGGCGAGGAAGGTGAGAAAGGAATGAGGAGGGAGATATGGAGGAAAGGAAAGAGCGAGAGATTAAATATCACTCATCACCCACTAATTTCATCGCTGCCTGCCACCAGTATCATAACACTCACATAAACACACTCGTATGCCGTCATTCAGACCACGGTGTTGTGCCAAACAGTAAATGACCACTCTGGTATCCCAGTGTCACAGAGTTAAAGCCGGCCTGGTCCAACTGGCAGCCAGCCGCCATTCCTCTGTGTGTCAGCCCCCATCCGGTTCACATGCTGAGATCAGAGCACACACACATTTGTCCTTCTATATTTGTAAGGACCCCTCATCGACAATAATGCAGTCCTCAACCTTCTACCTTAACCTCTGACCCTCCAACAGCTCTGTGAGGAAGAGAGGCCTGCTAAAAATGTCCTCACTTTCCAAAAACATCCTTCAAGGTCTCAAACTCAAATTGCCCCTCACAAAGATATAAAGCACAAACACAAAACACATGCATGCAGCCAGACTATGTCTCATCTTAATTAGTTCACACATCTATGAATTAATATCTAACAGTATTTGTTTTCCACTGAACATCGTGACAGCACGCTAGAATGTGTGCGCGCGTGCGTACGCAGCGATTACCACATCGTAAAAATGTAGTAATGGTATGAAAATATGTGCGCGCGGCACCTGTGCGTTTATGTTTGTCTGAGAGGTGATAAGGCAGCGCTGTGGATTAAAGGGGTAATTGGTTAAAAATAATTCAAGGACCTTTGGAGGAGACATTCCCTAAATGGTGGGCGAGACGGTGAGGTCTTTTTATCTGCTTTGCCCAGTCGGTCTCGCTCACACGTACAAACACACTGAGCCGACCAGACCGTGACAAGTGAAGTTAGATAGCACCCAAACAGCACATGAATGGCAGTATTTTGTCACTCTATTCTGTCCGTTTTGTCCTCAGTTAAAGGGTTTTTTCTTGTATGAATTGAGGGTCTACAGATAGAGGGTGTGTGTATGCTACAGGGCTGTAAAGCAAATAAAATGTCTAAGTCCCCACAACGGACAGACCTCCCTTGGAAAGTTTTGGACCATTGGCAAAAGGAAAAATAAATGTCTGTAAATGTTTAATACTTTATTGAAGGCTGCAACTCATAATTATTTTGATTAATCTGCAGATTTAATTAAGGCCTTTTTGCTTGAAAGATGACTGAGAAGAAATTGAAAGAGTCGCTGATTCTTTGTCTGTCGATCAACTCATCAATTAAAAGACTAAATGTTTCAGCTCTAATTTTATGTATTCAAATAACTCTATAACCCGGCGGCTGAACGGCGGCTGAACGGCGGCTGAACGGCGGCTGAGCGGCGGCTGAGCGGCGGCTGAGCGGCGGCGATGCACTCAGCTGTGTGCAACTCGGGCCCTTGTATTGTGAAAGTGTGAATCACTGCAACCACGAGAGGTCCTTGAGCATGCAGCCTCAAATGAGCACCCAAAATATTCTGCAGTTTGGTGCAGCAGTATGCGAGATTAGCCGCGGACGGACACAGAGATGCACACACACACACGACCGATCTCATTATCTCCTGGTGGAGATAATAAAAATACAGTTTGCAAGTTTTTAATCTTAAAATTAAAACACCAGTTTGCTACAACTCCCAATTTTCTAAAATAATAAACTACAAAAAAAAAAAAACCAAGACATCACCTCTACAGCGCCGACAGGAACTATCAAACAAATGACGGTAATAATAAAAAAACACAGATAGCGATGGGAGGTTTTGTTGTTTGTGTAAGAACATGGGATGAAGGGAGGGGACGAGAGGTGCTGGAGACAGATCAAGTGTTTTCATGTTGAGAGGAGAAACCTTTGAACTGAGAGAGAAAGATGGATAAGAGAGAGAAAAAGAAAGGACAGAGAATTGATTTCCTCCTCGGAGGCAGAGGAGCGCGTCCCAAAAGGTTTCGGTTAAGAATATGGAGATGAAACAGAAAGGCGTGGAGAGGCAGATAAAGACAGCCAGGGCATGGAGACGGATGGCGAGGGAGGCATGGTGAGAGAGGAGAGTGTGTGATGTCGCTGAGTGTGTCTCCATATCTCTCCATGTGTTTGAGCTATAACTCACTGAGAGAGATCAGATTAATGCCGCCCAGATTGAATCACTGGCTCCTTTGTCAGCTGCAGTTCGCTTCAAATCCAGCACCATCAATTCAAACGTTTCAACTTTGTCCAAACCTTTTTTGTTGAAACTGTCACATTTCCAGGACGGACATATATTTTATTCATCTCCAAAGACATATTTCCCCCTGGTAGTCTGCACTTCCCTCAATTTAAAGCCAGAAAAAGAAGAACGTATATATTTATAAAGCTAAGTTTTAGTACGGCAGCGTATTGCAGCCAAGACAGAAAAAGAAAAATGGATCAGCATCACGTTATAACGTGAAAAGTTGGTAACACTTTAAAATAACCATCATTTATAAATGGTAAATTGATACTTAATTAAACTTAGTTAATAGTTATTTTAATGGTAAGTTGTAGTTTAGTTTATTGCTCCACACATTCTAACCATATAAACATTATTTTGGATATTTAATACTTAGTAAACATTATTAATTATCATTTCATTATTATAACAAGATATTCTCACATTACTATGGCAAACAAACTTATCATGTTATAAGAAACTTTTCTTGATATAACAATATACTATTTATCTTGTTATAACGTGAAACATTTCATGTTATACCGTGATGAACAAGGCAAAAGTGAGCATGGCTCACATACCCCCTCTCACTGCTTGACCCCTACTAAAGTAGGGCCAAAGGTTTTGTCCTTTTGAACTAATGGAATGAATGGGCATTAACTAATTAACTAACGGGCACCCTGGACTTTTAAACCCCAAAAGGCACAACTAGACCACAATGTCAACCATCGTACCAAATTTGAAGTTCCTAAGTTAAATAGTTTCCGAGTTCTGCTCCGGAAACGAAAGTGTGACACGCGAACGGACGGAAGGAAGGACGGACACGTGTAGCGCTATATACCGCCCCATAATTATTGTTATATAATAATTGATGTTTTTTATGTGCCGCTTATGCCTTACTTCACTATCTCCACGTGCACACACCTCTACGACGTCAAACTACAACATGGTCAACAATGGAAATAAGTCCTGTGGCCTTTTTTAGTGTTATCCTTGATGTTCTTTTAACTGTGCATGTACATTAGTGTTGTAACAGTGTAAGTGTCTTTTTAAAATTAATTTTCAAATAAACAAAACAAAAAAAGATCAGCTGAAAGGGCTCCAGTGTGGAAGGTTTCACTTTCTAACCAGATAAATAGTTGTTACAACAAGAAAAGCTTCTTGTTATAACGTGATAAGTTTGTATGTCATTATAACGTGAAAATATCTTATTATAATGTGAAAAACATCCTGTAATAACAATAAACTTTTCATGTTATAACATGATACTGATCCAATAGATATGTGTTAACAACTGTAAGATTACTCTAAAGTTAATTCCAATTTAATGGTAGCAAACTTTTGTTGATCTCAGGTGCATCATTTTTTCAAACAACACCAGTGAGACACCTGCAGAACACAATCCAGTCCAACACAATAGCCATTCAATAAATCCAACATGTGAAGCTCATAACATTCAGCCTTTGTTGAGGCTTCCTGAGAGGTGCTGATTGAACGCTGTGGTAATTTTAAAAGCAGTGGAGGTGTTAGCATTTTGAATTGTATTTGATTTTAAGGTGTTCTATGTTATTTCGCTCTTTCCTGAATGAATGATTGCGGGGGAGCAAAAAAACACAAAGAGGCAGGTGGTGGAACAGGTAGTAAGTGGGAATTTAGGTCCGGTCGACATTACACTGCGCATAAAGACTCACCTTTGTAGTAGAACAGGCAGAAATCAGCCAAGACGAACCACTTCCTCTTCCAAAGACGCATCCCAGAGCTGTCCTGCAGAGATAAAGAGGGATAAAGAGTGTAAGTAATGAATGAATGAATAATGAGGCAGAAAGTAGCACAGATTGGAGGAGATAACAAGAAAGAGTAGACTGACATCTTAAATATGAAGAAAGGGGGGGAGGAGAGAAGAAGAGAGGGAGGGAAGGGAGTGATCATTTGTCCTCGTTCACCGGCTCGCTGGGCCTGCCACTGCTGATCCACTGGCCGCTTTGTCTTTAATGGTCCCTGGCTGAAAATGGTGCAGTTTGAGGAGGAGAGGAGATCCAGAAGGGATGAAATCACCACAAACGCAGACGGATACATGTTTCATCTTTGTAACCCCGTATGAGGAGATGTTAGGGAGCAAATGGCTGTCTATTTGTTAGTGATGAAGTGTGTGTGAATATAAGTATACGTGTACATTTGTGTTCATGTGTGTTCCCCTACCACTGCTTTTCTAATTAAAATGTAACTGCACCGCACAAGTAGACTCTATATGTTGTGTGCGCGTTCCCGCCTGTGTGTATTTGTGTGTGTGCGCCTCAGTGTGTGGTCATTAAAGTGTAATTGCTTCGCGGTAACATCACTCGCTGTTTGTCTTGTACCGACGCCAGGCGTCCTCCAGTGGGACGATGCCAACTACAGATATTTTGAGTACGACTTCAGACACTCAGAGTGTCTCCAGTAATAGCCTGTCTGTGATCAACAGCAGGTGCTCTATATTGCCAAAGCAAAAGACATAAATCAAGAAAAAATAGAAGTAGGCCACTGGAGGAAACGTTGCAGGACCATACAAGCTGGATCTCATCCCTGTAGTCGTGTATTAAAGAGACACGAACATCTCAAGACTAAAATTAGCTAATAAACTTACAGTAGTCTATTGCATGTTGCATTGTTGTTTAAATAACTATCCTGTTCATTTTCTATGAAGAAGAGTTCAATTTAGAGTTGAAACTATTAGTTGATTTTTCAAATAGTTGTTCTCTTCTGTTGTTGTTGTTGTTGTTGTTGTTGTTGTTGTTGTTGTTGTTGTTGTTGGTCAACACTTAAACAAGACTTCAAATTCCAGTATACACATATAGAATTGAATTGATTAGGGTAGGGGGGGAGGGTTTGCAGTTCGGTGTGCTGAGGATCTCATCTCTGCTTTTTGCAGATGATGTGATCCTGGTGGCATCATCGGTCTGTGACCTCCAGCACTCACTGGAACGGTTCGCAGCTGAGTGTGAAGCGGCTGGGATGAGGATCAGCACCTCTAAATCTGTGGCCATGGTTCTCAGCAGGAAACCGATGGATTGCCTACTCCGGGTAGGGAATGAGTCCTTATCCCACGTGAAGGAGTTCAAGTACCTCGGGGTCTTGTTCGTGAGTGAGGGGACTATGGAACGTGAGATTGGCCGGAGAATCGGAGCAGCGGGGGCGGTATTGCATTTGCTTTACCGCACCGTTGTGACGAAAAGAGAGCTGAGCCGGAAGGCAAAGCTCTCGATCTACCGGTCAATCTTCGTTCCTACTCTCACCTATGGTCATGAGGGCTGGGTCATGACCCAAAGAACTAGATTGCGGGTACAAGCGGCCAAAATGGGTTTTTCTCAGGATGGTGGCTGGCGTCTCCCTGAGAGATAGGATGAGAAGCTCAGTCATCCGTGAGGATCTCGGAGTAGAGCCGCCAGCTGAGGTGGTTCGGGCATCTGGTAAGGATGCACCCTGGGCGCCTCCCTATGGAGGTGTTCCAGGCACGACCAGCTGGGAGGAGGCCACGGGGGAAGACCCAGGACTAGGTGGAGAGATTATATCTCCACACTGGCCTGGGAACACCTCGGGATCCCCCAGTCAGAGCTGGTTAATGTGGCCCAGGAAAGGGAAGTTTGGGGTCCCTTGCTGGAGCTGCTGCCCCCACGACCCGACCCGGATAAGCGGTTGAAGATGAATAAATGAATGAATGAATGAAAAATGAATAGATTGGTCCCATTGTCACCAATATCCGTTGCCGCTATTTGAGTCGGTATTGACCCGATATCCGTTAATGGTATCGGCGAATTCCTAATGATTTGACTGTACATTATGTTAAAATGAGTGTGTTTCAGTCAGTGTGTGTGTGTGTGTGTGTGTGTGTGTGTGTGTGTGTGTGTGTGTGTGTGTGTGTGTGTCCTGACCTGTTTGTACAGCCATCCTCGGACCACCACGGGGACATTGGGATTCCTTTTAATGGCCTGCTCTCTCTTCCCAAAGCTGTGCACCTTCCGGGAGCCCTGAAACACACACAGACAAGAAGAGAAGGATTTCATTAGATGTAAGAAAATATAATCAAAGTCCTTAGCAATGGCTGATATTGTTACACATGGCATCAACAATTTCATTGCATCTAAAGAATATGGATTACATATAGTTACTGAGAGATGACCGAACACTTGTTTTGCATATTTTTACACATCTAATTTGTTCAGTAGCAAAGTTGTGTGGCATCTCAACATTAGCAATAGCAGAGCTATATCAGCCTGGTTAATTAATAAATATTTAACATGAACATTTATTCTATGTAGCAGAAAAAAGGCTGGGACTAAAAGTGAGACAGTTCTGTGTGTCTCAGTGACGTATTTCTGGAAATAGGCCGTCTGTGCCTCATCAGACCATTCAGTCTGACTTACTACGTTACTGAATGGACCTTCACACACACCATGATTAGCTTCTTTTTTCTGGTACCTTCTTTCTGCTCCAGTTGTTACATAATTACAGCCATTATTTGAGTACAGCCAATTTTCCACTGGACCTCCATGTCAGCCATGGTTGCCATGACATTAGTCAGACACTGACAAAGCCTCTATAGACTATCAGGTAGGAGGTTAGAAAAGTGGGCTTGTGACCTGCAGGTCACCGGTTCGGCTGCCAGACAGACACCTGCTGGAAAGTCTGGCCAGTGAACCTGAACGGCTGCCATCAAAGAGAGGGAGGCAATAACTGCATCTAAGTGTGTACGCTGAAAGCTCAGCATTGCTGATAAGGCGACATGCGACTTTTCCTACATAAAGAAGTCAAGTGAAAGGTTCGTGATAGAAAAGAGGAAACAGTTTGTGCAAAAACACGAGGTGGGCTCCAGTTTCTCAAACTCTCTGTGTACTGTGTATGATTTGTGCATATGTAAGGTACAACGTCATTTAGTGAGTGCACCATGTAAGTATAATATAAACTGAAATAATGAAGGCCTTATGGACAGAAAGGATTTTAACTAAAGGCCCATCTACAAGACGGAGCATTGAGATTATGTAACAATGGAGTTGTTGCCTCAGTGGCCTCTGCTGCCACAAGTGGTAATTACAGGACGCCGGCGCTTTGATTTCTGTTGATGTCTGAGTGGCGAAGGGTACGGCACCATTCTAACAGGAGGGAAACACCATTCAAAAGGGAAACAGACTTCGATACAAGACCATGACTGAGAGGAAAGTAAACATGTCTTCAAGTGAGGTAAAAAACTTTTCATTTTAGTACTGTGACAACCCTTTTCATGCATGTAGCTGATTTGATTGGTGTGATAGAAAACTAGGGCTGCACCCTCTTAGTCGATTAGTCAACTAATCGGTCGTTTTGGTCTTAGTTTAGTTTAGCTTACTTAAGAAGGGACAGTGCAAATAAAAATGCCAGAATTAGCCAAAAGGCTATCACTGGCCAAGGTGTTACAGAAGGCATCCTAAAATCCATCAGAACAAAAACAGGCTATAAGTCATTAGTCTTTTTTTATGCTTTTTTCATGCTGAATGACTTATTTCAAAGAAACTTATGAGCACATCTCTGGTAAACACAAGATTTAAAGTGATGCTTTTGTGTCATTCATTGTGGAAAATCAACTAAGAATTTGTTTGGTCAAGGACAGCCCTACCAAAAGCATCTGAGCAAACAGAAAAAAACATGCAAACTTCACACAGAAAGGCCCCGACCGGCCGGTGGATTAGAATTTACATAACGGTGCATAATTTATTGAAATTGAAAAGTTCTGAACTTGGACAAATATGTGCATACAGATGGACTCTAACTACATCACCGCTGAAACCACACACAATTGAAAATGGACCTGTAAATACAAGAATTGAATCAGTATAACCCAAATATTGATCTCTTGAACCACCGACTTCACATCAATTTCCCCCCTAACTAGTGACAACCAGATTCCTGCCCCATCTTCTAGGTAGCGACTAAGCCTATAACTTATAATTATTTTTGTTAGCTATTAATCTGCTGGCTATTTTTATGGATTAATCAAGTAATCTAAATATGAAGCAAAAAACCTGTCCATCTGTCTGTCTGTCTGTCTGTCTGTCTGTGTGTGTGTCTGTGGGTGTGTCCTTCACATATCTCGAGAACCATCCATCTGAACTACTTCACACTTGGCTGGTGTATTGGTGGGGACCCAAAGCCGTGCAGTGTTGAGGTTGGTGCAATTTGGACCAATGTTCAATATTAATAAACTTTGAATAAACAAGCGATAGCGCTCTATGCAGCAGCGGGCACGGGGCGTTCAGCTCGGCTCTGTGAACTGAAAGTGTCAAAAAATTTGACAAAAGCCTTTAAAGGGTCAATCAGTACACAAATAGGTGAAATTATATTGTAAGGAACCATCTGAGCAGTTTGACTGAACTTGTCCAGCTCAGGTCTATTAGCAGTATTTAACTCTTTGGTAGTATTTACTGTTCCAGCCCATTAAGTTATAATTCTACTGTATAAAAGAACAACATCCGAGGTACTGACGTCAATTCATCGTTCATTGCACACATTAAGGAAATGCATGGGTGCTGGTTGTATATCTCTTTTCCAGCAAACCATGACGTTCTTGCATTATTATTGTGTTTGTGTGTGCGTGCCTGTTGTATAAGCCAGCCAAACATACTTATACACCGTGCCCATATTCATGAAATCTCATTACACCATCCTCTATTCTGAAAGCTCGGAAGGAAGACTACTCCCCATGGCACTGCAAACACACACAAATACCCTGCCACCTTCGTCACACTGTTATTATCATTTAAGAGTTGGTGTGACGGCTGCGTGAGTGTGCATATGAACTGGCAGCAGCACTGGGAGGCATCCACAGCTGGAAAACTGCAAACGTTCTCGCTAATTAGAGGGAGGCTGGTTGGCCAAGCATGATGCAAAGACGCGGAGCGGCTCCAATACTGTCACATTCGAGTCCCCTTATCTGTATCTACAGTATGTGTATGTCCATGCATGTGTAATGTGTTTGTCTCTGCCTGTATGTGTTTGTGTGTGTGAGCATGTGATGCGGTGGTCTATTTTTAGGGCGAGGGTAATTCTGTGGAAAAAGGCTGTGGTCCCTGCTGCAAAGTAGCACTCTGTCTTGTAGGTGAGTGACTCAGGGTGCAGAGCAGCTATTTGTTACATTAATGGAACACGATCAGACAACCTGAAAGCCAAGAGAGACCAGTCGAAGACCTGCAGGCTGCCGGTTCAAATCCCCAGCCAGACAAGAATTACCTGGGCACCTGAAGTAATTTAACATGAGTAGTGCTTTCCCCTCCGTTCAAAAAACCTGGTTGAGGTATATATATACACTAGACACCTAATCCCAATCTGTTCAAGTCGATCTGATCACTGGTTAGCAGCAGCTGAGTGTAGTTGAACATGGCAGCTCCCAATCTGGGTTACTTTTAGCACTGAAACGATTAGCCAATGCGCAAACAGAAAATTTGCATTACAAACATTTGAATGGAGACACACTTAAAGTGATAGTTTGGATGTTTTGTAGCGGGGTTGTATGAGGTACTTATCCATAATCAGTGTATTACATACAGTAGATGACGGTCGGCACACCCCCAGTTTGGAAAAACAGACAGGAGTACCAGCATGGGAGCAAAGCAATGTACTGATGTGGACGGGGACAGCAGTAAAACATATTTTAGACACCTAAAAGAAAGGCCCACTTAAAAAAATCGATATCCGTTTAAGTGTATGTTATATTTAGAATATTTTCACTGGTTTATCTTGCCGTCAGACAGCCCTTTCCCGACGGGGAACTGAACTGAAGGTGAAACTTATCTATGCTCTCTTCAAAGCCACCAGACTCAGTTGACAGCATAGAGAAGTTTCACTTTCAGTTCAGTTCCCCCTTGGAAAATATATTTAATATAGCGTACACTTAAACGGATATCGATATTTTGTAGGTGAGCCTTTCTTTTAGGTGGCTAAAATACGTTTTGCTGCCGGCCCCACAGCAGCACATTGCTTTGCTTCCACGCCGGTACCCTAGTCTGTTTCTCCAAACTGGGAGCATGCTGACCGTCATCTACTGTAGATAATACACTGATTATGGATAAGTACCTCATACAACCCCACTTCAAAACACTGAAACTATCCCTTTAAAGTCAGCTCTTGGAGACTGTGATGGACATTTTGACCATTTTCTTACATTTTACAGACTAAATGGTTCATTAAAAAAAAATGGATGTATATGATAAATTACATCTAGTAATTCACTAAGTGAAACATTTGACCTGCTGGTGATGCTAGATGAAAAGTCAGAGAATCACCAAAGTCATTAGGATTCCTCCTCCGGGCACCATGAATGTCTGTACCAAATACTACCGCAATTCATCCAATAGTTGTTGACATATTTCAGTCTGGACCGAAATGGTGAACCAACCAAAAGACAGACATTTCCAGTCCTAGGACCATGCCACTAGCGTGGCTTAAAAAACGTAATTAAAGAATTTAAAGATTGGGGTCAGGAACAGAAAGTGATATGCCTCAAGCAATGGATTTTCAAATGTGAGCGGCTCAGAGACTCCTTGTGTTGATCTCCACCAGCTTTCCTCTTCTCACAGTGTTTCACTGTGAGAATCTAAACCGCAAAATCACCTAAAGGCATATGGTTAAAAGAATGTGTTGACTGCATTGGGAGTGTTACTTAATGGCAGTAGTTAAGGGGGAGTGTCAGTCAATCTTTTTCCAATTACATTTTTTTGCAGTTAATAAGGCTGCACAATTAAATTAATATTAATCGTGATCATGATTTTGGCAACCCGCAATTTAATGAACATGATCGCATATGATATTGACATTTAAAATGCGTGCTCCTCTCATAGAAATCTCTGCTGTATATCAAATCAAGCGCTTCTTAAACTAGCAGCCAGCCACCAGCCGGCGATCGGGATGTTTTGGCTTCACTCATGGGGAGCTTTCGTCATGCCGCTGAGCAGCCTGTGAAAAACTTTCGTGAATGTTGCGGCTGCAGCTCACAGTACAAGAGCAACATACTGTATATTACTCAGTATATATATAATTTATTAGTCTGCTCTCTTTTGTATTACAGAGAGCAGACAAAGATTTGTAGCACAACATGAAAGTGAAAGCTCTGATGATTTTAATGTGAATAAGTGTGAAAAAGTGCAATAAAAATGTTTTGATCCTAAAATCAATGAATACTCGTGATCTCAAGAGCTATTTTCAAATATGAGGCGGGGAACTGACGAGGCACACAAAGCTGCATAAATTCATAACCGCAAACTGAGAAACGACACGACCTCCTAAATGACATTGACTTTGATAAATCCCAAAGAAGTTGTGCAAACCGGTTATGAACACAACATCACTAAATATGCACCCAGCGACAGGAAAACACAAGCACTCAAAGGAGAAATGTGACACACAACTCGAGGGAGAAACGGGATGATTTCTGTCTCGGCGCTCCCTCTGATGTTTTGTCAGATGCGGAATGGATGTGACTTCTTCAAACTGTGGATTCGTTTCTTGACGGCGGCGTGCTATGCAAGGGGGGACACGAATGACTCATCTCTCCTCTGAGACAACATTCTCTTGTTAAGAGTTTTTCTCATCAGAATGAGGCTTCTGTGCTGTTTCCCTGCTGTTCGATGGCAGGAGGTGATGAGCCAGAGCACCTGGGAGGGCTGCAGGCCAGGAAAACACGGGGCGTGGAAACAGGCGACGGCCGGGCCGTCGTGATAGATACCCTGTCATCTCTGTAACGCACCCGATGACACATGTTCAATCTCAGTCCCGCGGCACCTGTTGATGGGGCAGGATGAGATTTCACGCCATTGTGGAGCTGTGTATATGCGAGCATGCGAATGAGTGAGTGAAAAGGAGTGTAAGATATAGAATGAAAGAGTGAAAAGTGACAGAGTGAGCCAAGGGAAAGAGAGGAAATGAAGAACCAAGACAGCAAGAGAGGCTTCCCAATTCCTACATAGACAACTTTATGTTGCTAAAAAAACAGATAGCAAAGAATGTGACCTCCATTGGATCTGCAGTTGGGATTCGTCAGCATTGATTATGCTGAATCGCTTCAACGAATTCCATCATTTTGGCAGCAACAGCACATTGCCTGAGCCAATGACAGCTTGAAGGACGACCACGCACAAAATTTAATTGTGTCTTGTTTTATTGTTACTCTTCACACGTTTTTCCGGCATCCCTTTCAGTTGATTATTGGTATGTGTGTGGGTTGTATTCAAGAGTAGATGTGAGCAGTGATATAAAGCAAATCTGACATGAACGGCTTTTAAGAATCCAGCATGAAGACCTGCGATGTGAATGGAGCCAAAAAAATCCCACATATATATACAAATACAGTACAAGGCCAGAGAAAAGGTAAAAGAGAGGAACAGAGATGAAGAATTGTACTTTTCTTTTGCTAACTGAGTATACAACAAGGGTCTACAGCCATGAAAGCAGCTCTGTGAGGTTGTATAGCTACTGAGGCACAGCGGTGCTTTGAGCTAAATGCTAACATCTGCATGCTAACATGCTCACAATGACAATACCACCATGGTGATGTTTAGCAGGTATAATGTTAACAAGCAGCAATGCCCGGGTCTGTAAAGTGAAGCCAATGAGGAAGTGTCTTAAACTTGCATTCTCTCTAACAGCCAGCAGGGGGCGACTCCTCTGGTTGCAAAAGAAGTCTGATTGTATAGAAGTCTCAGAGAAAATGAGTCTACTTCTCACTTGATTTATTACCTCAGTAAACATTGTAAACATGAGTTTATGGTTTCAGTCGCTAGTTTCAAGTCTTCAATACAGCATGATGTTCATTTACATAAGTACTCGTTTTAAGCCCTGACGAAGACCTAGTGGTCGAAACATGTTGGCTTTTTTTAATGATTTAGCTGCTATAATAAAGGCTTTTTAATATATTTCCTTTCTCATTTGCTACTTGTTTTAGTATTTTGGAGTGTTTGGAGTGCCTTCCTGTCTATCCTGTGTTTTTTCCATGTTTTCCCGACACGTTTTTGCCTTACGGTTGAGTACACAGAGCAACCAGTTATCTGCCTTTCCATTATATACTTGTTGAGATATTTCAGTCTGCAACAAAAATGGTGGTCCGACCGACCGATTGAATAACAGTCGGATGGACATTGTAATCCCTACAGCTACGCCTCAACCATGGCTAAAAATGTAAGTTGTATTGCTTGTGCATGGTATAAGATATCATGAGAGATTATTCCATTTGTAGTAAGCGGTGTATGTTGTGAATAATATACGAAATTGAGTACTAATCAAGATGGAGTTTAGGCTAATAGTTACTTGAAAGCTGCAGCGACAAGTTGTCAGTTGTTAAGTAGCTGAAAAGGACGAGAGACATACCAAGTTCACTAAATGAATCGCCTAAAACAATGCAGCCTTTTCTGGTAAAAGTGCCCTTCTGTACCCCTTCCTGTAAGACAGACAGGTAGGAGTCAGTTGTAATTACTTCACATCTACCTGCCAGGCTCTGAATCCTGCTTTAATCAAGCCGCTCCACTGCCATCACCATCCCTCCACCTCCTTCTCCTTCTCCAATTAAGCCCCAGGGTTTCATTCCTGTGGGGCCTGTCATGGATATTGGTCAACCGCAGAAGATCTCTGAATCCCCATTCATCATCAGCAACCATCCACAGCTGGCATGAGTCAGCTAAAACAGCTGCTAACCAGGTCAGCAAGTGACCACAAATAAGAGCAATGGCTATAGTACTGCCAATACGACTACTACAACTACTGCTACTGCTACTACTACTAGTACTTTATTCATGTACAGTAGATCTCCGAACATCGGACACAACGAGGAGGAGCAGGAAAAGATAGTTGGACATAATCTTTTCAGCCTATTGTGGTTAAACAAAGGCAAAATAAATGTTAAAATGAATGCAAAACTTTCACAGTGTGAGTCACCTTTTTTTTAAATGTGATAGCGTCTGCCAGCCTAAAGCCTCAGGCGTGACTCCCCACAGTCTGGGGAGGCTGATGGCTAAAGCACACCTGTCAGCTTTAGGACAGAGAGACTGTCAGAAGTGTCTGAAGACCTCAGGCTGTCCTCTGGCTCATAAAGAAAGGACGCTGTGTTCAACATTTTGACAACAGTTACTACATCAGTCCATTTGACTTCACCCATCGAAACAATTAATGTTAGCAAACAAGACCAGTGCCGAGCCGTGTGGGTGTCTACACTGGGTATATTTGTTCTCCTAGAAATACAAATATTTCTTTATGGAGGAAAACAGGAGCTGATCTATCACAGACAGAGCTACGGGTGTCAGAGGTTCCAATAACAGCCAGGGTGGACATATTGAAGACAAGAAGTAAAAAAAATAGACCTCTAAAAAAATGATGTTTCCGACAAAACTTTTAGTCCCTGGAACTACTTTTCAAGGAACTAACAGGTTCCTTCAGCCCACTGTTGTCTGCATTTCCACCGCGGTCTAAAGACCTGCGAAGATCAGGCAAATTAGTCCGCTGACGTGTGAAAAAGCAATATGACATGAGATAAGGGCTGCTGGTGGTCACAGCGGTAAACACACTCTGCAGCCTGTTCAGTGTGTCCGTCTGTTTCATCTGAAAACACGCTGGAAAAAATAACGGTTTTGTCTCTGCGATGACATTTACTGCTGCACGTTGGACGTAATGAATGAAATGCAGAGGAGCGTCTGTCTAAGAGCGTCTGTCTCCACAGTAAATCATCTGTTCGAGTGTTTGATGGTTATCTATTTGTGCTTTAGAACGTTAACACCATTTTCCTTTCTCTCATTCACAGCACCGCCGCGCTACGTATGATCTCTCTCTTTGACTCCATCTTTTTAAAAATGAAAAGGAAGCCGACAACAGAGCCTAACTTTACTTTTAATGTTATCAAACAAACAGAAATGCTCTCCCCTCGTCCTAAAACAGTCCTAAATCAATACTAGAGTACTTCCTTGTTTTACGAATGAAGCGGTACAGTTGGAGCAGCGGCGGAAATGTGTGTTTGACCAATCAGCGACAGTCATCCCTGCAAACAACAGCCCAAAAGTTCCTGTACTTTCAGAAAGTACTACCCCACAACCAGGGCCTTCTGGGAAGGGGGTAAAAAAGGCCCCATAAAATGTCCCAAGCACTTAATTCAGACCCTGGTCCCTGCAGGCAAAACACGATGAGTTCCTCATAAGATTCTTAGTTCCGGGGACAAGTTCCTGCAGTGTAAACGGGGCTTTTGCAACTTTTGACAACTGATTAAGTGTCGAAGCAAAGTTCATTTAGCTTTTGTCATTTACTCTCTTTCCTCTGCTCTCTTCTGTCTTTTTAAACCGAGATGCTAAATGTTTGCCCTATTACTGCGATCTTTATATCCAGCTCAAGAGCTTCTGCTGTGACGTTCTATCTTACATTACTCCCTAGACACTGATATGGCTCTAACCTTTGCACTCCTGCTCGGAGGTTGAGTGTTCTGCTCTTGTAATTTTATGATACTTTGGTAGACATCGACAGCTAACCGACAGAGGTCTGTGTGATAGCCAGGGATGAATGCTGGAGAAGCAGAGGATCAAAACCAGCCAAAACTTTTTAACAACCTGAAACTGTGTTCAATACTTGACGGCTACACTGTCTGCCTTTAAAGAGCTTAGAACTTGTTTCAACTGAGTCCATTTGATCGTTCTCATCACTGGGTAAAGCCATGATCATATGGCAATGATGGAAAGGAGCAGCTGCAGAGAGTTTTCTGATCTTTAGATATATTTTCGCTCTCAATTGGACTGGAATTTGTAAAAAACACACCAGAATAAACTGCAAATGTAAAAGTAAAATGAGCGAGCAACACAGTTTTATGTTTGCTTGTAAATCAAATTGAAACAAAATCAAATATTGATTTGTGAGAAGAATACTGGTTTGTATGCTAAATGGATACAGTGAAAGCAAACCAAGCTACAATGCACTGTTGACTCTGATTTAACAGTAAATTATCAAAATGCACACATTTACACATACTGTACATCTCAGACACACACCTGTGGGTTTAGATGCATCTCTCCCCAACTTGCTGACTGGATTTAAATACAACCACAGCAGAATGACAGTGAACCACACACACACGAGCAAACAGACTGACCTTGGAGGCAGCGGTGGTGTCCACAGTGGAGGAGGTGACGGCAGTGGAGGCCTCGCTGACGGTGGTGCTGGAGAGCTGCTCAGCCACCGATTTGGACATCATGGAAGCACCCTGCGGCCTGGACAAGAACACACACACACACAGAAAGGGTTAACACACCTTTTCCAAATCCAATATACAGTAGTGCTTTTATTAAGGCTGTCAGAGTCAACACAATAATAACACGTCAACACAAATTAGTTTTAACGCTACTAATTTCTTTAACACATTAACACTATTTGGTCTTCCAGAGGTTGTAGCGAACTCCGTTTTAAAGCATCGAGTGAAGATACTGACATCATATGAAATTAGAAAACTTAATGAATCCATAGGTTAAATAACGCTCCAAATTTACACTAAATTTTGGCGAAGAAAAACTGGCATGGCCATTTTCAAAGGGGTCCCTTGACCTCTGACCTCGAGATATGTGAATGAAAATGAGTTCTATGGGTACCCACGAGTCTCCCCTTTACAGACATGCCCACTTTATGATAATCATATACAGTCTGGGGCAAGTCATAGTCAAGTCAGCACACTGACACACTGACAGCTGTTGCTGCCTGTTGGGCTGCAGTTTGCCATGTTATGATTTGAACATATTTTTTTATGCTAAATGCAGTACCTGTGAGGGTTTCTGGTCAATATTTGTCATTGTTTTGTGTTGATTTCCAATAATAAATATATACATACATTTACATAAAACAAGCATTTTTTCCACTCTCATGTTGATAAGAGTATTAAATACTTACATACTTACATACGTACATTTTGAACAACTAAAAAATGATTTTTTGTGATTAAATATTTTAATTGATTGACAGCCCTAGTTTTTATACATCATCTGGAGTGTTTTTAAAGGCTTTTCACTAGTCACTAGTGTCTCACACTCCAAGTTCAAGTCATATACATTTAAATGTACAGATGTACGTCCAGTGTAATGCAATGCATCTGCCCTGGTTCTCTCATCCCTTAAAAACAATATATAAAAGAATAAATAAGAGGCAACAACAATAAGAACAAATTCTACAATAATACATAAATAAATCACCGTGAGTTATTTAAAGTGCCTGCTGTTCAATAGTCAAACCGCCTGGGGGTAAAAACTGTCTTTGAGGCGGCTGGTCCGAGCTCTGAGAGCTGGTTGGCTAAGCCTATTATGCAGCACTACAGCGGGCTGCGGGGACTCTGATATCTGCCTTTATTTCACTTTACTGGACAGTCTATTATTTAGAAAATTACAGAAAGAGAGAGAGAGAGATCCCTTGTGGTCATTAAACTTTTTATATGTGGCTCTAAATTTCCACAATCATCTGCATCTGTACTGTTGGAGAAATCTCAGTCTGACCTTTTCACTCCTTACAAATGGTTTCATGTCACTTTGGTTATTACAGTGTGTAAATTAGAGCTTATTATCATCATCATCATCATCATCATCATCATCATCATCATCATCATCATCATCATCATCAGGTACATTTGTTAGTAAGTATGTAAGGAAAATAAGACATTAAGGAGGGAAGGATGGATGAGGTGCGCTCAAGTGTGACGAGGAAAAATCTGAAGAAAATGTTTCTGGAGATCCTCGAGACCGATGACAGACCTGTGAGTGTGTGTGTGTGTGTGTGTGTGTGTGTGTGTGTGTGTGTTTGTCAGAGAGACAGCAGACATCTAACACTGAGGCCACTGAATGACCTGAAGACAGGATGTCTTAAATTTTCTCCCTCTCTCCACCAAACACACCTTGGAGGGCAATGAATAAAGTCCCTATGTGTGTGTATGTATGTCTGTGTGTGTATGTGTGTGTGTGCGTACACGATCTATTTTCCTTTTGTAGCCTCAGGTTAGCGTAGACCTATTACCTTACACGACCGTTTCACAACAGGAAGCTGATAAATAGACTTACAAACCAGAATCCCAGCAGAAACATAAAAGTGCACACAGCAGCAGGCTGCGTTATGTAACTGTGTACTTCAAGAAGATGAATTAGCACCCGTTCTTAATCCCAATGTAAACTACATAATACAGTCGCAAAGTCTTTGGTAGGATTTTGATGCTTTAAAATGGGATTTGCATTTCCAAATATTTGTATTGGATGTAATCTGTGTCATGTTTTTTAAGATGGGAAATGAAAGCATTTTAATGCATTAAGCCTTTAATGTCTCGAAGAGAGAGAGAGAAACAGAAGATGTGGGGAATTAGAGGGAGAGTTGACTTGTGATGAACCAGAAACATCACAGGGGAACGTTGGGTCAACAGGACAACCCAGAATACCTCATTTTTTAAAGAGATTTGCTGTAATGACCTCAAATAACGGCAGTAAACAAGTTTGATTCTGTATCAAGCACATAACCTTTTTTCAGACTGACCGCTGTGCAATTTAAGGTTATCCAACAGTTTATGTAAAGATTTCATAAGCCAGAAGGACTAAATACTGTTTATCAACCCATTGAAGACCACGTAGCCACGTTAAAATCATAGACCGTATATGATAAATGGACGTACTGTATGTATTCACCGTGATGTCACCCATCGGTTTGTGGACTGCCTTGAGTTCGGCATTTTAGCCGTCGCCATCTTGGTTTCTTGGAACCAGAAGCGTCAAAAGAGGGTGGGGCTAAGTACAACCGAATGCTGAATAAGACATTTTTAGGCGACCAAAATGTTTTAATTAACTTCCATGAACTGAAAACACACTGAAAGGGTTAAAGTCCTAACACAAAAACACGGACAACTCCCAGACCGGACAACGCCGTGGTAGCGACCTGTCAATCACAAGGTAGCCACGCCCTAAAGCATCCCCTGCTTTATGGTCTATTTGACTCTAAATGGGACCATAATTTACTAAATGAACATCATGCTGTATTGAAAAAGACTTGAAACTAGCGATTGAGACCATAAACTCATGTTTACAATGTTTACTGAGGTAATAAATCAAGTGAGAAGTAGGCTCATTTTCTCATAGACTTCTATTCAATCAGACTTCTTTTTGCAACCAGAGGAGTCGTCCCCTGCTGGCTGTTAGAAAGAATGCAAGTTTAAGGCAACTTCAGCGTTGGCTTCTATTTTCAGACCCGGAGATTGCCGCCTGGTTAAAAAAAAAAATTTAAAAACCTGAACCTTTGGCAACAATAGAACAGTGTGAGTCCAGACCAGGCAGGACAAACAGAGCTACAACGTCATCTATGATTTAAAAGGACTGTGAATGAATGAGTCACTATACATAAACTATTCAGGGATCAATAATGACAAAGTGATTTTCACACGAACACCCAGACTTTTCTGAAAACATACAGTACAATGGCTTAATGAATCATGCTCCACTATAAAGAACCACGGAAACACAGGTCACACAGTGCATGTTCTCATTCATACATTGATTTATTTGCACAGCTCACGGCGATCTCCAACAAACTTCACCTTAAAACAGATTCGCTAACCTGCTACTATAAAATATTAAAGACATCTTCTTGTCTGCAGTCTTCTCTGCTGCTTGTTAAGCTTTTGTTGTTTGTGGACACAGATACCGCACGAGGCTTTTAAAAGAACCTTATTTCAATCGTCACATACATACGTGAAATCTGACATCTGCATTTAACCCAATGCAAGCATTTAGGAGCAGTGGGCTGCTGTAAATGTTTGTTTGTTCATGTTTGTTCGTCAATAAAACACTGTATTTTACGGGTTTACTTTTTGGGGCTTTTGGTAATTTTGGTTTTATTTAAATTACTGAGGTTCAGTGTGTACGTAGTGTAACTTCGGCTTTAAGAGAAAATGAACATCAGCATGTGTTAACTAGTTTCTGATAATTGGATTAAATGCCCATTTATTTGTGTATATTTATACTGTTTATACTGTGTGGCTATAACACTAGGAAATGTACAGTATTCTCCCAGCAGCCACTGTGTGTGTGTGAGGGTTTAGACTGGTTCTCATACTTGGATGTGCATTCACCTGCCGATGAGCTGCAGTCATACACAGATCCAGATGACAAGACAAAGACCAGAATTTGTCTGTTGGTCAATGTAGCATCGAAGCACGTCAACACAACTGAAACTACATGTTTGGGTCTCGTGATGGCAGCCACACTAACTGATGAGTCTCTACGTCTAAACGCGACTGAGTGATTTCTTCTGCAGGGCTCATGATGTTTCTGTTAGATTTGACAGTTTTGACAAAAAAAATTTCAGACAGGCTGACATTTTTTGGAACTTGCTGATATAATTCACAGTTTTCACAGTTTTCATCATTTGTTTAGCCAAGAAAATTAATTAGTTATTTGAATTATTCCAGACATGGTTGCAAAAAACATCCCACAATCCTGTCTCCAGTAGTCTCCTGTCTACAGTAAAGGAGTGTTTAAAGGTGCTCTGTACGATATCCAGAGCATTAATATAGCAGCAAACAACTATTTGCTCTATAAAGACATAGAGGAGTAATGTCTCCGCCTGTGTGTGTGTGTGTGTGTGTGTGTGTGTGTGTGTTGTAGTCAGAGCTTCTCTGTGCTTTGTTGACATAGTCGGGCCGGTGCCTTTATAGTGCATGTGAGCGTGCCCCACTGGCTAGCTCACAGCCGCCGCTCTGCACTGCTCTCATACGGCAGTTGCAGCTGATAACGCCGTCCCGACCGACGGCGCTGTCGCGGAAGCGTAGCTCCCGCCCTCCAGTTCCCCCTCAGGTTGTTAGCTGCGAGCCGCCGGCTCAGCCATCGCCATGTTGAGAGCCGTGCGGAGGCAATAGAAACGCTCCCAATCTCGCATTTAGCACCTTTAAAGGCCTCTACAATACTGAAATTGCCTTTAAACACCTAAAGTAGTACTGTATGCATTTATTTATTTCTAATAAAAAAAATAATTGTTCTCTAAAGACCTTCCTCACAAACTTGTCCTTTTGTTTCAGCTTTGTATTATTGTCTGATCTTTTATTAGTTTATTTTATATTTGTCGTTTTCATTTGCAAAATCAGTTCATTTATTTATTAAGTTTACCTTTGCTTGTTAATGTGAATTTTAAATTGCTGTTCATTTTAATCCTTAATTTTCCTTTTTTTATGTGTAACCCTGAAGACCAGCAACAGCTAAGTGGAAGCTACTGAGGATCTAAATAAAGACTAAAGAATAATGAGGAATATACTGCACTGGTAGCAGTTTACTGTGAATGAGATCTACATATTATTATACCTAAAGGTTGACTTTTTATAATGCAGGTTTAAAAAAAAAAAAAAAAAAAAGACTTCACACGCAAATCCCAACACAATGTGAGCGCCTGCTCGCTGGCTCACTCGTGAGTATCTCTTTGCATGATGACAGCCCTGTTATTGCTGCTGTCTCGCCGCGGTGAGACATGTGAGACGTTCCACGCTGGATGTTTTATTGTCAACGGGCTGACACCAGGCGGAGTCTGGGTGTAAATCTGTCTGATTAGTTTCAGAAGGGAAAACACTGGCACTGTAATGCCTTCTTCCATCCAAGAATCCAACCTAATTACCTCACACTATAATTCTCTCTGACAAACACACCACTCTGTCTTTTTCAAATAAATCCATACATTCTTTTTTTTTATTTCCGTGAGGGAGAAGGATTGTTTTAGTGAACATATTATGCTCTAATTTGTTTGAGTTACAAACATTTCTGGAATAAATCTTAATATTGGTCTCCGCTCACATTTTTCTTTCTGCATCTTTGTCTCACTTTTTATCTTTTGATGAAGATTTTGTTTTATTGTTGCTGTCGTCGTTTTCTCCATATTAACAGACTGCACTGCAACACACCAACACAACCACCAGTTTCAGTACATTACCGACTTCTATCTGCAGATGCATAATGTAAATCTCTCGAATGTGGTGTGGGTGGGTTGAGAGAGGGAGAGAGAGAGAGAGAGAGAGAGAGAGAGAGAGAGAGAGAGAGAGAGAGAGAGAGAGACACACATTAGCTGTTTTCATTCTGCCGTCAACAGAATTTCATGCAAACTTTTGAAAGGTCAGGGACTATAAAATGTAAATCAGATGCATTTTCATCAAAGTCAAAGTCAAAATAAAGCATTCACCGGAAAGATTTTAAATGGAACTGATTTTATAATGTGATTTATATCAGGGAAAGTCGTTGTTCTCTGATTAAGAGCTCAGGTTGATTATAATTTAAAAAAAACATGATGGACAGTCACTCAGCTTTTTGTGCTTTTTGTGCAACCTCTCTACTGGCTACTCCACACAAAACTTTTCTTTGCTTACCGTGTATAATAGTCTTTACCCAAACGTCTTTCTTTATGTGTGACTTCTGCTGGATTTTGTCATTGTATTCATCTTTTTGATATACCACCAATTGCAAAGAAGCGAGTGAAGAGCGAGAGAACAATAAGACTGCTTGTAACCTTCGCGTTGAAAGCGAGAAGGAATCAGCAGAGAGAGGTAATAGAAACTGAAATGGAAAGTGAGATGATGTAAAAGACAGAGTCTTTGATTTCTTCACAGAAATATTAAAAAAAACAGACAAATTAAACTATTACTTTCTCTGCTGCGAAGCACACGGGGCTCAATTCTTCTATCGGCCATAAAGGAGACAGATTCTGCCGGGAGTCTCTCTCTATAGGAGTTCGACTTACTTCGCTCAAGTAAAAAAAATAGATCCGAGAGGAGCTCCTGAGTCTTTAGGGGCGCAATTTGCTCGTAACCTTGCTCAGGAGGGCTGGAGAAAGGCACGACCTCTCTTTTCGGTGAATTAATCTATATGTAACAAAGCTCTTGGAGGTCCTCGGGTAACACAACCCACTTATTTACTTCAAATGCCCAAAGACAAAGAGGTCAATGGTGGTAATCTATTTACTTCTCTGCAGCAAACAGAGAGGTAAAAGAGAGAGTGAAACACAAAGGGTCTGAGAGGAAGACAGAAACAGGAGAGACAGAAAAATAGAGTAATCTATAAGACAGAGGAGACAGAGGGCACAGAGAGCGAAAGCAAAATAACATTAAATTCAACTCTCTGTTAAAACGTTGCTTTGTTTACTGATAATTCAGCAGTTCATAATTCATTTATTATCTCCGCTTGTCTGTCTGTCTGTCTGTCCGCGGCTAATCTCGCATACTGCTGGACCCATCCACATAATATGCTTTTTGCTCGTTTATGACTGCATGCTCAAGGACCTGTCGTGGTTGCAGTGATTCACACTTTTATGAAAAACGTATTTTATTAACTGTTTTATACCGTCATTGACTGCTGACTCCTCACTCCTCTTAACCAGCCGGTAGGGGCCGCAAGTGATCAACAACTGCTTCAGTTTGAACTCTTGTTTCTGCTACGGATTACGAATTGTTCCTCTCTTCATTTGCACGCCTGCATGCAAGACAATTGCATTATTGCATGTATGTACTGTATGTATAATAGAGCTGGGACGATACACCTATCTCCCGATTCCATACTATCACGATACTTGCGTGCCGATTTAATATGTATTGCGATTTTTAAGTATTGTGATTCGATATTACGATTAATTGCAATTTTTGTTAACTTTTTTAACACTAGACCATGGGGAAAAGTTGAATCATACACTTCTAGGGACTTTTACTTCGGAAAATATCTAAATTGATACAGTAAAAATGTCCATATATGTATTTTGTTTATACAGTTCCCTTTGTTAACACCTTATTTTGAAAACTGGACGTAGTCACACGTGTATACTTCCGCAAACTTTGCCAAGTCCGGTCTCTTTACTCTGTACATCCATGGTCAGCTCCATCCAAATGTCAGCATATGGGTGCTCTACAGTTGTAGCGTCGGCCGCTTTGACCACGGAGATGAGAGTGATGGCCGGTTTGACTGCACGTTACCGCAATACGATAACATCTCCTGTCCGTAACAGACTTGGCATGCAGCTTTAGCCGTGATGTCCAGCTCTGCTCTTCCTCTCAATGTGTGAAACCCAAAGTGTTTCCATACTCTACTGGGTGTAGTGTTTACCACTTTGGATTTAAAATGTGAGGATGCAGGTCGTATCCAAGTGGACCCTCCGCCGTTTTCTGCTTTGTCGTTTTAGCCGGCTTTGGTTTGTTTTGGTTGACGGATACGGAGCGGATAGGACGTCACGTTACTCTTCGACCTCCGCATAGACTCAAATAAAGCAAATATATTGATTATGGCATTAAAAAATCAATTTCAAAATCGTACAAAAAAAAACCATACATAGGTGAATTGATTTTTTTTCCCAGCCCTAATGTACACCGCTTAGCAAATGACAAACTGAACCGAGATGACCACAATGCAGCACATCTTCTAATGCTGGTAGGAGGAGAGCTAGTTAGCTGTTAAAATGAGAGTGTATCAGTTGCATAAGACATGCGAGTGAAAAATGTGTCTGATACACTCGCGGTCTAGATAGGGGGGCGGTTTGTATTCATTCAATCAAACATTACAGCAGCGGTCATTGCAGACACACCTGGCGGAGCTCTGAACTACTTTAGCATCTTTCTAGTTATCAATGTTTTTGTGGTCTACTTAGAGATTCTCACCAAAACAACAAGCCTCTTTGAATCAAACTGGACTAATCTAATTGAGAGGAGAAACTGAAGAGAAAAAGAGAAAACAGATGAAAGACTGAGTAATTCAAGGGAGACCACATGAAAGGAGACTGTCACACTCCACTAAACATGTTGTCGCTGAAGCTCCATCAGTGCATGTGGTGTCAACAGTAGAGTGCTTTTACTATGAAAGAAGAGCAGATGGAGAAGTGTTAATCTCACTATTGATTTATGGTGATGATTTCATATTTTTTGCACTGTGTAAAAAACATATACCCATAATATTATAATCTGACATTTTATATGATTTGATTTATGGGGTGTGTCTCTTTAAAAAATGCACTGGACATCAATTTCTTAAAGTTTTGGCAGCCTTATTTGCATTAAATGGGCACGTTGCCAACATCAATATAGACATGCTATAGGAGTGTAATTTATTACCATTTAGAGTAGTGTCCCTTCTTGTCTACCGATATATGTTTATTAACTTTTTTTCTTATTTTGGCACACTTAAATGTTATATACTCTTTTGTATGGGTTAGTTTGGGTTGGGAGAGGATTTGAAACTGATTGTGTGAGGTGATCAAATTACGGCTGTCAAAGTTAATGTGATAATAATGCGTTAACGCAAATTTGACTAATTTCTTTAACGCATTACCTGCAACTTGCAATTTTTAGGTTGTAGCGGGCTCAGTTTTAAATCAAGAGTGAAGATACTGGCATCATATTAAACTAGAAAACCAAATTAATCCATTGGTGTCTTACTAGCTAGTCGTGAAGGAGCCTAAATAACGCTCCAAACTTGCATTTAATTTTGGTGAGGAAGAACTGGCATGGCCATTTTCAAAAGGGATCCCTTGACCTCTGACCTCCAGATATGTGAATGAAAATGGGTTCTATGGGTACCCACGAGTCTCCCCTTCACAGACATGCCCACTTTATGATAATCACATGCAGTTTTGGGGACAAGTCATAGTCAAGTCAGCACACTGACACACTGACAGCTGTTGTTGCCTGTTGGGCTGCAGTTTGACATGTTATGATTTGAGCATATCTTTTATGCTAAATGCAGTACCTGTGAGGGTTTCTGGACAATATCTGTCATTGTTTTGTTAATTGATTTCCAATAATAAATATATACATATATTTGCATAAAGCAGCATATTTGCCCACTCCCATGTTGATAAGAGTGTTAAATACTTGACGAATCTCCCTTTAAGGTACATTTTGAACAGACAAAAAATGTGTGATGAATCGCGATTAAATATTTTAATCAATTGACAGCCCTAAAGTTACATTTTGATAATTACACACTTTTAAAAAATATATTAAACATCCTCACCGAAGTTGACTGCCACTACACTTAGGTTTCTTAGTCCCCTACCCTACAGATAAGTATCAATTGAATTTCTTATCACTTCAGTCCACATGTTCTGTGAAGTCCATGTAACAACAAATGCTCCAACACAGGGAATCAAACTGAGTTACTCTCCATCAACTTAGTTTGTCCACATCTGATTTCCAGTAACAATAACTCCCGCAGCTTGCTGTTAGACTGTAAGACATCATTCAATAAGACAACATACAGTAAGCTTTTACACATAGAGCAGCTTTGATTTAAGTGCTCTGCTCAAGGGCAGGGCTGATTGTTGCAGCCGAGGGGGCAAAAGCTTTATTCGCTTCATTTTCCTGCCAAGACTTTCCCAGTCGGTGTTATTATTCAAACTATCAAACATCCCGTCACAATCCAACAATCCTGACCTTAAGGGCATTAGCACAACCACACACAGTTAAACCCAATTTAAACTGATTTGCACTGTTTCTTTCGATGTCATACTGTACATAGAGACATTATTTTGGGCATTGTGCTGTCACTGGTTATTCTTCTTAGAAATCAACAACATCGTCTCTCATCACCCTGAAGGGGATTCTTTCACAACAATGACCCACTAGCTGTACATTATCCCGCTTATTACACGGCTACTTACTGAAGAAATCAATATTTTGACACAAAAACAGTCCGCCAGAGTCCGACATCTGAACTGCACCCATAGCAACAGTCTGCTATACAGAAATTACAGACCGCAGAATGCTGTGATTGACCAATCAGAATCGAGTATTCAACACAGCCGTGTAATAATCTAGAATAATACACCTACATACGACACAATAATCCGCCACTAGCCAAACAGGATTAAGGGCATCAACAAAGCTATGTAAGATTCACCAATTTAATGGCCAAACATCAGTATCGGCCGATTTTCGCCTTGTTGAATGCCATCGGCCTATTGGCAAATAAGCTGATGGCCATGGCCGATCTATCTATTGTGTTGCATTAACTTTGCGCCAGCTAAATGTTGTGTTGGTTATTGGCGGTTGATCTCGGACAACAGTAACCCGCTGCTGATTCAGAGAAGAAGCCACTGGCTGGACACGACTCTGGCATGAAGGCGACTGGCATGACGGCGACTGGCATGACGGCGAGTGCCATGCCCCGTGCGGTTTGTTTACAAATAAAAGTGAAAGAAAAAGTTGGCCGTGTGGGAGGTGAAAGAGGTGAAAAATAGCCCTATTTATGTTTCTAATCGCTTTTACATTTACATTAAATTTAATTTAATTTATGTTTCACAAAACGTATATTATTGTTGGGCTATGCATGTATTGAAACATTCTTGTCATTGAGTAGGTAGTTATATGTTGTTTCTGATTGAATTTGTGCTAATTTAAAGGCAGCGGAATGAAACGCTGAATAACTTTAAAGCAGTCCAGTTGTTTTTCTTTGTTTCCCCGGCACAAAAAGGGGAATAAATAACAACACAAACATTGGCTATCGACACTGATTTGAGTGTCACACTTGACCAATGTTTAAAATTGTTATTTTGAACATCGGTATCAGTATCTGCCCAGAATGTTACGGTCAGTGCATCCTTACACGTAATAAACAGAAATTATCAAGAGGATCAGTAGCCTAATTATAAAAGAAACAAGCTTGGCTGCATCCACTGTGCACAACAATACCAGCAGCAGTGAAGCAGTGAAGCAGGTTTCATTGCTCAGAGCTGAGAGATGTTGGCAAACAGAGAGAAGACACCACTTCTTTCTTTACAAAGTGCTACTGTATATTTCTGTTGTACCTACAAAGCCACCGTCAGCGTCTCACACCTTTTAAATTAAGGGGCACTCCACTGATTTTACACTAAAAGTTCAGTTTACTCGTCACGAGGAGTACTGTTCTACCCAGCTGGTGAAAACTTTTGTATAATATCTTCTGGTGCTGTGGAGGAGCTTTCAAAATTTCACATATTAATTATAATCATTTCATCAAGGAGATCTCAGCTTGGGTTTGACACTTAAAATTCCAAATGCTTCACAAACTGGAGTTGTGAGGTTTGAAGGGGGTGTAATGAAAGATGCAAATGAGTTGTCATCCTGAAGTGTTACTAAAAGGGTACTCTAGTGATTTAGTACTGCTCTCACAATAGGAAGATTAAAAAACAAAATCAGAGCAGCAGATGTCGAGATATCCTGACTTCTAGTCTCTAGTAGGCTATGGGTTATGCTTCAAAAACACTGGATCCTACAATTCCCATAATGCAACTCATTAGCATGTTTCATTACATCACTTTCAAACCCCAACCCCAGGTGTGGGGTGTGGGGTGTGTATATTTTAAACTTGGTCCACTAGAGACTAAAAGTTAGCCGCTTCAATTTGGACAATTATTTATTAATCTGCCTCCTGTGAGTCCCTCAACTTTATCAATAGTGTCCCACCGCAGAGCTCCAGGCTCGGGCCCACCTCCGGCGCTGGGACCATCCTCCATCGCCAGGACCTATGGCGGATGAAATCCACTCGTGTGTAGTATTGTTTACCTTTGTGTTATTGGTGGAGGTTGTGTGGTTTATTCAAACTAATGAACACATGCTATTGTATCCTGATGATCGTCTCTGGCGTACACAATTTCAGACGTCACTTCCTTCTCCAAGCTCGGGACCGGAGAGGGTCAGACGGAGGAGGTAGGCCCGAGCCTGGAGCTCTGCGGCTGGACCCTTCTCAACACTATTTAAGTGTGCCACTAAATCACACTTCACGGACTGATGAATTTTCACCAATGAAAGGAAAGGGTGTCGAGATGGAACCTATACTAATAAGGCAATCATTTCAGAGAAATCAACTTATTTACCCAAAATGCACTGGGCTGTTGTTGCAACCTCAACCCAAAGACAATCCTTTGAAGTGACTTCAAAAGCTAGAGGCTTAAAAATAAACTGAAAGCCTCATACTCACAGCTCATCATTAAAAAATACATGGAAACATGTCATAAAGGATGACGCCTCAAACACAAACACACAACATTCAGCTTCTGTGAAATCTTCCACTGAATGCAAACATGTCATTTTCCTTCTAGCCTTGCTGGAAATATGCCGCACCATTGCTGTTCTCCATCTCTGATGTGAACAGATTATTGTGCGGAGAAGAAGAAAAATGGAAGCGAATAATACTCAAGGACCAACACTTAAGACGGGCACTTAGCCGCCCTGTGAGAGTATGACAGGGCAGCGACACAGATCTAAAGAGAACTGCATATTAATCTCACTCAGCAGCGTTGGCCATGAGTCAAAAGTGAAACTACGGATCGGGCTGGAGGGCATTCATTGGCTGCTCATCAGGAGGAAAAGCAGTTCGCCTCCTCTTGTTATGTCTGTGGGAGTAAAAGGCGGCCATGTTGAGAACAAAGAGGCCACGAAGGAGATTTAATCACACAGGAAAAGTAATTGTCGGAAGGATTCTGACATTTTACCACAAGGCTTTTCCTGCATTTTAATGATACCTCTCACAAGACAACAGGAACAAGTAAGACACTTTAAAACCCCCACCAGCACAGCTAAACACACATACAGCTGCAGCACAATATGTCAAAAATCAACACTCTCTGGCAGCCCACACAGGCACAGCTGACATTTAAACGCACCGCTTGGATTCTGCAGACCAAAATATTCAGAAATGTTAAATTACATGAGAGAAAAACACAGGTACTCTGTCCTCAAACAGAGACTGGAGATGATTATTTCAGCACTGACACATTGTTGAACCCAATTTCTCCCCAATTCTAAGTCAAAACAAAACTTTCTTTTAAATACTGGATGTTGGTGTGGACAGCCAGCGTCTCCATTTCAAAGGAATATTATTGCAATAACGGTTCTCGAAAAAAAATCCTCCTACTGCATCCCTATTTTCCACAACTTTTTTTCCCCCCGACACTTCTGTCTTAACAAATCATTCAGTGTGATCCTCCTCCATGATGCCGATGGGGCTAAATTGTCTTCTGCTGCATGCAACAGAGTCTTTCAGTGAATATATACTTTATATTTGTTTTGCTTGTCAATTGTTTTGCCATTTTTTATTTCAAAAACTTCAGTGTTGATTTGAGCGCCACAGCTGTCAAACTTTTGTGGATTAAAGGAAAAAATTCAACATTTTGCTCCCATTTTCAAAACAGCAGCTCTGCCACAAATTCTACCTTTACGAAGTTTATAATGTTCAGTTTTTCTGTCGGAAATGTGTAAATTCAATTTTATGTTTATCACTGAGGTCATATTTAAAGGTGGTATCGTACTGGACTACATTCTAATGAAGACAGTTTTGTCCGTTCCATTTACGTTCACGAAGGGGGGCAGAATAAAAACACCTGTGAATATAATGTACAACACCATCAATGACCTCTAATGACAATGTCAAACTAGAATTACCGCCTCCGCCAACCAGTCATGTTGCAGTTTACATCCATGTCTGTCCAAAATGTCATCACTTCATCATTTTATCCTGTTAGATATTTGCGTGAAATTGTCATAATTGGCATATGAATTCTCTTCTGAGTTATGGCCAAAAATGTGTTTTGTGAGGTCACAGTGACCTTTGACCACCAAATTCTAATCATCCTTGAGTCCAGGTGGACGTTTGTGCCAAAGTTGCAGACAACCCCTCCAGGCCTTCCTGAGATATTGAGCACAAACATGAGATTCAAATCAATCTTCTTATTTATTAACTGCTGTACCCTCCGTAAGATTATCACAAAAGCAAGAAGCTTAATTAATCCAATTTAAATCTACTGACTGTCTTGGTTACTCAAAATGAGAGCGAATGAGACCACACATTCCAACTGTATCCCCTCCACCCCCCGTTTCCATTCCACACTGCTGCCATGGCAACAGTCAAGCAAAGCATTGCCACGCTGCCCCCCTGGTGAAGCACCATGTGTTCACTCATCACATTGCTGGCGTAGCTTCTCTTAAATCACCAGATCCCATATCAATGAGCAGGGGAAGGGTCAGAGACAAAAAAAAACTATGTGGAGAACAAGACAGAGAACAGAAAAAACACTTCTGGAGAACATGAAGACAGACAGGAAGGGCAAAAAATGGGGGAAGAGTTGAGAGAAACAAATGTGACAAAGGGAAAGGCATGCCGAGTGACAGCCAGGAATTCTGTTTACCTCCATTTATAGAGGGGTGAGTTTTCACCCCGCATGCAAGCTCTGTTTCAGCAAAACTAAGCTTCTATTTGTCCTCAGAATGACAAGTATAGTTAACAAATAGTAACAAGTTGACAAAAAATGTTTTACTCCCCAGATACATTCAACCAGTGAAATGGAAGAGTTTAAAATTACCATAGGATGGGCAATATGGAACTTAATGAGAGAAATAGGATATTGCTCTAAAATTGATCTTGAAACCCAGACGACTGGAGATGAGAGATTTATATCATGTTGTACAACAGCATTGAGCAGTAAATTAAAAAGTCTGGGTAATTTCCTTTATTAGGATTATTGATAAAGCCATGGGATAACACAATTAAAGGGAAAGGGTTATCCCGAACCCAATTTTTAGTGCTTTGAAGCTTCCGTGAGTAATTTCCGAAGCTTTGGGGGATTATTCCTTATTTCATGGGCTATTTTGGGATTTATACTTTATTATTACATACTTATATTTATATAAAAAAAACAAAAAACTAAGCATATGAATACTGATTTGGAGGTTGATTACCATGGCAATGGCCGAAGCTTCGAGTCAGCCCTAAAGGGAACACATTAAAGCTGCTGAATTTGAAATTCAGAGCATATCCGTTGCCTCTCAACGGCTCTCAACATGACGACCGACGGCTGAGCAAGAGGCTCGCAGCTAACGGTGCTATCAACGGCAACAGTGCTGACAGAGCTGACAGTGGCAGCGGACGTGAGCTAGCCAGTGGGGCACGCTCACATGCACAAAAAGGCAGCGGTTGAATGTAGTACATTTACTCAATTGTACTTAAATAAAATTTTCAGGTACTTGAATTTACTTGAGTAAATCGATTTGATGCTACTTTTTACTGATACTCCACTACATCTCACAGGTAAATATTGTACTTTTTACTGCACTACATTTATTTGACAGCTTTAGTTACTTTGCAGATTCAGATTAACACAAAATATAAATAAATAAATAAATGATGATGTGATATTATTGATTAAGTTACCTAGCAGTATTTAAAGTAGCTCAAATCAACCCAGATTTTACCAGCTGTAACATTAAAGTGATGTTCTCATTTAATGCATCACTATTGTAATCCAGTAATATCATATTATTATGTAGTGGGTCTTTCTACATAACAAGAACTTTTACTTTTCATACTTAAAGTATATTTTTATGTTGATTTTGTATTTTCACTTAAGTAAGATTTTGAATGCTGGACTTTTACTTGTAACAGAGTATTTTAACACTGTAATTTTGCTATTTGTACTCGAGTACTTCTGCCACCACTGTTAAAAAGCACGCACGGCCGGCCCGCCTATGTCAACAAAGCACAGAGTAGCTCGGATTACAACAATATAGAGAACCTTTAAGAAAAAATTTAAATTCAACGTATCCAGGAAAACACAACCTTTAAATTCTACTAGTTTCCACGCTACATATTTCCAGGATTTCCATGACCTTAGAGCTGATGACAAGAAGAAGGACGTGGTGCGAATAGACTCAGACACACTTCAGATGCAGACGGATACTGAGACCCAGACAGCAGCAGCCAAGGAAGTTATTCTATCTCTCCTGCTGCCAAAATAAGAGCTGATAAGGCACTCCTAGGAGCTGTAAAGTCCTGACACTTTAGCCACTTTAATCCGCGATAACCCCTGATGAGCAGGCCCGCTGACGCCGGCCGCCACACACACACACACGCGTACACGCCGCACCCTGTTGCTAATAACGCTCTCAGATGGAGTTTCAACTCTGCTTTGATGGGACTGTGAGCTGATTCCTCCATCAAAGTCGGACGTTGACATCAAATAAAAGAATACGGCTGGCGGATGCAGCTCGGAGCCGGAGCTGGAGGTGACAGATATATACACACCAGAGTATGAGCACCAGTGAACTTCCAGCAACTTGTGTGCCAGCATGTGGCGTCGACAGGGTGGCGGTAATCTAAAGGTTAGCTCTGCTCTGGCTGAGAGACTCAGCGGCCGGCAGTAAAAAGGTACGAATGTGTGTGAATGTGAAGCTGAAAAAGAGCAGCTCAGTTCAGCCAAAACTGCATCCTTGGATGAATATAAAAGTTTACAAAAGAGCTCTGGCCTCAGTGAAACCCTCAAGAGCTTCATGCAGGCTGGTAGAAGCCTTAAATAGAACCACAGTGGATAGCGCCGTGGGCAGCAGCTGAAATCCTTTCTCTCGTGTTGTTAGCAGTGGTACGATGGTAATTGGACAATTAGGGTTCACAGCAAACAGAAGGTGGGTACTACATACATTGAAGGTAATTACATAATCTTTGTTTTGAGCGGTACATTGTAATTAGATGAGATGAGAGGAACTGAACATTTACAACCAGACATGTAACTCATGATACTAACATTATCATTACAGCATTTTGAATGGAATTACACAAGCAACGATGATGAGAAAGAGATTTTTTTTATGGTGACGGGCGATTAAAAGTATTAAACTGAAGCCCAACAGCAATAACACACACAAGGTCATTGGACTGAATGGTTATTGGCACCGATGTGCTGTGATTAAAGGAACCAGCCTCTAACAATCTCTGTCTTATTTAACTGATTTATGGCCCCAAATATACTGGACCCTGACATGCTTAAAACTCTAGATACAGTTCTGTATTTTAAGAAAAAATGAAATAATTCCTCTATTGACGCATTTCCACTGCATGGCACGGCACGCCTCTACTCAACTCGACTCGCTCTTTTTTGGTTTTCCATTAGCAAAAGTTGCGGATAGCACCTGCCACTATTTTTGGTATCACTTCAGTCGAGGTTCCAAGCGAGCTGAGCCGATACTAGGAGGTGGAGTTAAAACACCGCAGACCATCGATTGGTCAGAGAGAATCATCACTTGCACGACGCAAGACATCCTGCACAAACATCCTAAGAGGATTCAGCGAGTGTCGCATTGAAGATGATGTCACAGGAGTCTACAAATTAGTACGATCGATTGCAGGTTCTGTTTGACTGGAGAAATTTCGATACCCTTAAAATCACAAATTGTTGTCTTCACATTTCTGTTTGTGTACGAGCAAAACAAATGAGATACTTGTTAGTGAGCTTTAGAGGTTCTGAGAGGCACATCTCTGAACTTTGGTGAGAGCCAGGCTAGCCGATTACAGCCTTTATGCTAAGCTAAGCTAATAGCCATCTGCCTCCAAATCTGTATTTGACACAGAGACATGAAAGTTGTATAAACGCGAATAAGCAAATTTCACAAAATGTCAACTATTCCTTCAGGTACTGACTTGTGTAGAACTCAGTTATTGAAAGTCATCGTCACCCATGATCATGATAATGAGCGACTTTGAAGTCACTTTCATCTGCAGAAAAATATTTTTCTTAAATGTCGACATTCTCAGTGCTGTAACTATGCCGTAAACTTTGTTTTTTTCCAACTCCCCACTCTGCGAGGGCACTTTAAGTTCATTTGAGGTTTACGTCACAGACACTGAAGATAAAATTAGGCTTCTTAAAAAACAAGCTCAGATAACTTTTTTTGGTCCAAGTATCTTATATGAAACAAAGACAACCACGCCATGGGAGTGATCTTAAGATTCTGTTAACCAAAAACCAAGACAACTTTAGAAAAGGGCCAAAAGACAGCCCAAAAGTTGAAGTTAAAAAGAAGCATTGATTTTGTACCCCGAGACAGTTGCTTCAACATCTTCATTAAACATCTTTGAACACATTTTTATATAATAAAAAATAAAATAATAATAGGACCCAGTTAAATATAGACACGTATTTTCAGTCTGATAAATTCTGATTTATGAGTTGCTTTGCAAGTGACCAGGGGATTAGTTAACAATATTTATTTTCCTCTGGCACTTTTTTTCAGTCAGTATTCACGTGTTGGTTTAACTAATCTTCCAGAGCCATAACGTATTACCCCTCGAGGACGTTCTTCACTGCGTGTATGAAGTTCGATGCTGCTGATGGTACTCATCTCTGCGTTGCATAATCACAGCAAAGAATGTCCTCGAGTGTATCACTGCAATAATACACAAAATAATGCAAGTACTCTGCTTCTAAGTGCACATCCTCCATGCACCACTGATTCCTTCCATCTTGTGCAGAATTCACCATCTATTTTCATAACCACACATGTACACACACACACACTAATGGCTGTAGTGCTGTGTGTGTGTGTGTGTGTTGCACTGACACATTATCATAGCAGCTTGGACAGGCCTGCTTCACGCCTACGCAGCTGCTAATAAGACAGATCCATCAGAACATAGCAAGGAAAAATGTAACCTGGTTCCTCCTTGTCTAGAATGGAGAGATGGACTGAAATGAGGGAGAGAGAGAGAGAGAAATACAATGAGGGGGAGTGAGGGGGGGACAAGGAGAAAAAAAGACAGTAAAGAAAGAGAGTGAAGCAGAAATAGAAGAAAAACAAATAAGATAGAGAACATAGTCGGTGCTCAGTGACCAACAGGAGGATATAAAAGACAGAAGGAGGTGTGTATCTGTGTTCAGTGCCAGACAGGAGAGGCTGACGGAAATGCACTTCCTGCCCACATGTGAATATCTTCACTGAGAGAGACTTTAAAGGGAAAATCCTTCAACTTTTATGTGCATGTCAAATCAGTATTGATGGTAAATGTATAATTGAAGCAATACATTCCTCAGTGCGCGTTATATTGCTGAGTTCTCCTGCAAAATCTGTTGTTCTTCCTGCATCCAGCGGCGTCATTTGATGCGACAGTGACGTAGTTGGATGCACGGAAGAAATACCGGCTACTTCAGCTTGGATTTCTAATCTCCACCTCCGGGTAGCACATTCAATCTCGGCGGGTCAGTGCAGCTCTAGTGTCGGCTTGGAAAGGCCCGAATCTAAAATATTATGCCCCAAATGTTGTTTAAATTTATTGAAAATGGTATTAATATCGATATTTTTCAAGGTATTGTATTGAAGTTAGAAATTCCAGTATGGTGACAACACTAATGACTTGGACTTGCAAAAAATGACTCGTGAGCATCTCTGTTCTATAACACATCCATGGCTCTAGATGCTGCTCAAAAACAGAACTTCCTCCTAAACCTGTTGTAGATTAAATTGTGTAAATAAATAAAAAATAAATACAAATAAAAAAACAGAACTTCCTTGTTCTCTTCGCTAGCATTGCAAACTACTTACGTTTCCAACAGTGAAAATGGCATCCCAAAATAAGAGTGCAGAGGATGGTATGGACGGGGATGATATATTTTTTACAGTGTTTTTTGGCTGACTCGGATATTCAGCCGTATTTATTTGTGCGTATTTGTGAGTATACGGTCAAAGAAATGCAGCGGGGCATCAGAAGCTCGCACGCAATGCATCCTGGTACATGTAGTCACTGTCGGCACGGCTCCGTTGACAGGGGAACTCAGTTTCTGGGTCAATATAGCACGAACTGATTGGACATTCACATAAAAAAGGTGGTGAATTTTCCCTTTAAATGCTAAAGATTATATATATGCTAGTATTGCTTCGTTGGCAGCCACACTGGAGTCTGCCACAAAATTAGAAATGATAACATCTGAGCATCGATCATACACATTTCATGCATTTCATTTGCATAATGTTGTATTTTAATCATTTTTTTTAAGTCTTTAAAGTAAGAACTGCTGTTTGTCTCCAACTGCATCCGTCCTTGATTAATTCTCTGAAGTGACAAGTTCACATTTATTGTCTGACAATTTCAAAATTATACAAAAGAGAAAGACAGCAAGAGGCAGGTGTAAGGACAAAAGAAAAAGAGATAAAAGAGTGAAAAGGGGCAAAGGAAAAAGACAGAAGATGAGACGAAATAAAAAATAAAAAAGGAACAGAGGGAATGAGAAAGAGAGAAAATGAAACAAGCAGAGTCCTGAGACAGAAGAAGAAGAAGAAGAAGAAGAAGAAGAAGAAGAAGAAGAAAGAGAAAGCAAAATGGCAGAAGAAAGACAGGATGGGAATAGAGAGAACAGGAAATGGAAAAGAACGGGATGGAGACAGAAACAGAAAAATGAACAGGATGTGAAATGAAAATAGGCTGCTAGAAATGGAGCCAGTGCAGTGAAACTTCATTACATTTTAATGAGTTTCTTCATTACATTAGCAGCTACAAAAGCCCTATTAATTGCTCTTGACTGAATTAGTAGAATTTGTGCAGGAATAATTACAACATGACATGGGTAGTGTTCCAGGATCTCTGCATAAATATATTTTATAAGACAAGGTGAAAAATATTTGACACTAATAATTAAGATGTGAAAAGACAACCAGTATCGTATCTTTGGAAAGGGGGACATATATATGATTAACTGTTCACCAAGAGCTAAACCCTCCTTTAATTGAACTCTGAGGGGGGGATTAGAGTAGAAAAGATTGAAACTCTTTCGTAGAGTCCTTGAGGGGGTCTCTTCAAGAGATGTGGTTTTAAATCAAAGTCGTAGAAGCTATAATGAAAGAAGTGAATCTTGTGACAGAAAAAAAATGCACCTATGAAAGCTGAGTAGTAAAATTTGTCATTTGTTTCCAAAATCCTTTTTTTACGTTGACACTTTAATTTGCTGAGAACCGGATAATACCTTTTAATTCAAGGCAATAAAAGCAACAAGACAATAACCCCCCATTGCTACAAGTAAACAAACCAGCTAATTCCCCCAAGAAATGTGACAAAATCACATCCAAAGGTCATGGTGATGCCTTTTGTTTCCACAATAAACTGACGACTGAACATGTGCATTGAAATAATGTCCAGGGATTGACTGAAAGGGTTGCTGTTTTGAGAAATAGGTAACTAATTATTGGCCTTTAACATATAACATATAAAAATAGCACCTTCAAAACAGCAATTTAAATAAATACATTTTTAATATTTGTTGAATTTTTGATATTTAAATATTGCTCTTATAGTCAGAACCAGAACCACAACGCTGCATGTGAGTTGGTGCGTTTACACAAGCATCTGTTTTAGAGACAATGGTGAAGCTAATTCAGTTGTTTGACTGTGGAGGGAAAAGTTCGACCAACCCGTCAACATCACAAACTAATGTGCAAATTAATTCAACCGACAAAGTACCAGATGAACCTGAGTGAAAAAAACAAAAGGCTAATTTGTGAAGTCTGTGGAGATGGAATTACCGGTATACTGCAAAGCATGTACAACATACACATGACATTTATACATGTCACATTTTCATTATTAAGCTGACGTATAGCTGAATAGTGTATTAAAGCAGCAGAGGGTAGAAATATGATTTAAAAAGTTATTTTAATAAAATGGTCACTATATCCTGACAGTAGTTCATGAGACAGGTAATCTGAAAAAGAAAATCATGTTCCTCAGTGTCCTCCAGGGCTCCTAACGGCTTTTGCAAGATTTCACAGACCGGAGGAAAACAACCAATCAGAGCCGAGCTGGAGCCTTGCCGTCTCTGTGCAGCTGTCAATCACTCGCGGACTCTGATCAAACGGTCAAACTAGGCAGCGCTGATCAAATATGAATCAATATCATGTTGACTATTTCTCACCTCAAATGTGTTCAGAAACATCTTGTAATGTACGGTTTAGCTGTAAAATGAGAAAGTTTGTGACCCGAGCTCTTGGGGAAATACCAAGCACCGCCCACCAGCCGGAGCACAGCCAATAGGAACGCTCTCTCTATGTAATGACCTGTGATTGGTCAAAGTCTCCCGTCACGGACTAGATTTTTTTAAAGCCTGAAAACAGAGCCATGAGGAGGTGCAGAAGTCTAGTTATCTCTCAGAACACTTGAATTACAATATGCTGAAAGGTGATTATGGAATTTTTGCCCAATGATGCCAAAATCAATATGCCTACTGCAGGTTTAATTACTCAAAATGCAACCATATTTCAACATCAACATTAACAGCTGTGAGTTCTATCCAAATAGTAGTGAAGAACATTAACTTCATGAATATGAATGATGAAGACTCATTCATTAAACCTGAAGAGCACTCAGCATATTCACTCTATTGAATGACAAGTTTTGTCGAGGAGTTTAATTTAGTCAAATCAGAAATAGTACTTCAGGTCAGAGCCCTTTAACTATCTGTCAGCTGAAGCTCTGAGGTTGAGTGAAGGACATCAGGCCTTAAATTCAAAGCCAGCAGGTTGATAGCACTGATCTCAGGTCCCTCGGCTCAAGGTGAACTCCTCACAGTCCCCCCCAGCCCCACTTACGGAGCTGTGGGGTTTCAGATCCAGACGGGAGGTGAAGTTAAAAGTTGAAGGAGAGAGTCACATGAAAGCCTCCACTGTCTGACCCTCTTGAATTAAGAGCTATTTGGTCACGGCGGACATACTGTACGTGTTCAGTGTTTCAAGGTCCTGCACACCCACGCACACGTTTTGACTTATTCTGGCTGATAAAACCTTTCCTCAGGTTTTAGAAGAGCGAAGCTGAAAGTGCAGCTTTGCTGAGGTCACCAAACTTCATACACACAAAAGTTGGCGTGCGTCACACATCCACACACACACACACCCACACACACACACACCCGCCCGTTTAAACTAGAGACCATCTTGTGATGGGATCACACCAGCTGCAACAACTAAATCAGACCAGGGGCGTTATGCGTGGAGGGGGCCCTTTGCCCACTTTCCACCCCCCCTACGTCCGGCACCATTGCTCTGACCACACCTATCTTCAAACTTTGACTTCATTTTGATCTCAACCACACACCTGTAAAGTTTCGTAACTGCATCTTGCACGGTTGTGACACTGTCACAGTGACAAAATCTGTCCAGACAGACGGACAGAAATATAAACACCTGGCAAAGTACTTAAAACTTCCTGTGTGGTAGTTCCCGCTACAGTAGGTGTCTCCAGGACCACATTTTACCATGATGATACCACACACATACTCACAAGGTGAAAACAATACCAGCTATACACTGTAATGACTGGTTGAATTAATGGAAGAGGTCATCAAAAGCAGACTGTAACCCTGAGCAGGTCAGGTTAGTGGTGGAGCCAATGGGTGAATACATTTAACATTTAAAATATACAATTCTACTACAATCTGCTTTCACAATTTTCAGTCAGTAATGTAGCAGAGATATAGCAGTCATGATGAGTGTTGTTGTCATGATTTGATGGCAGACCAGGACCATTAAGGAAATAAGTTAACTTTTTGGTGTTTTTAACCCGTGTCATGCACCACTTTTATTCATAACACTTTTATATGTTGTTTACAGTTTGTTTCATTTAGTTTGTTTTGTGTTTCTGTGTGTCAGTCCGTGCTTTACGTTGGTTTGAATCTGAGTGCTTGTTTTACGACAGAATAAAACCAAACCACAGGTATACAAGATGGTATCATCAACATAAAAATGACCATGTCGGAGCCGAGTTGGAACATAAATAGTATTCATGCAAAGGACAGAAATGCACGTTTCCTAAAATTGATCCTTTTGGGATCCCTTTGTCAACATTTGGGGGCTTGATTTGAAACCAAACGCAAGAACAGTTTGAGTCCTACCAAAAAGATAGGAGTTAAAAAAAAAAGGTGTAACCAAATATATTAAAAGCAACTTATCAAACGAAATGCTGTGGTTAATGGTATCATCAAAAGGATTAGACAGATCCACAGCGGGCAACATAATGATGCCTCTTATCAACTACAACCTAAAAAATTATCTTACTTTGACAACAGTACGCAGCTTTAAGACCCAAAATGTGAGGGTCAGAAAAAATACACCATTTTGTTGCCGCTGTTATTTTTGTATCAGACCCATTTTCACGGCACTCTGACCCTTCTATTCCTACAGCAACGATAGCCAAATGTTCAATAGCACCATGACTGCTGCAAAGGAATGAATTCAATTGTGTTTTCATGCTCTCGCCAAATGTATTCTGCAAGCTGACATTCAAATTCAACTTCGCCTCCCTGAGGGTATATGCAGGTAGCTTTTTGAATAGCTGAAAGAAATGGAAGAAGGGGCTGGAATATACAGAGCTGCAGTCTGTTTCTAGACGGCGGACCACAGTACTGAATACATGGGAACACTGTCAATCACTGTGATTTCAGTTCTATTCCACCAAAACTGGTTTACAGTTATTTTTTTCTTATGGGGCTGACAAAGGAACACACCTGCTAGCAAATCAAACCCCCTGTGCAAACGTTCTCTTCTTGTTTTGGATTGTAGTGGAGCGGTCTTCTTCTATATTCAAGCTAGAGGATGTGTTTATGCAAAATTCACAATTTAGGGCAGCAAGAGAAGAGAGTGTCCCGTCTACTGTAACTGAGACCTTAGAGATTGTCTCTATTGTAGTGAAAGTCCGGTGTTGGGTTCAGTCACTGGCAGCAAAGCTCTGCCCACACAAAGCCCTCAGAGTATGATGTCTCCTAAACAGGCAGGAGTGAGTAAGCACTGTGACCTGTTTATTCCAGAGAGACATGCACTTACCAGGTCTCTTAAAAATGATAAAGCATCATCCAAACAAAAAAAAATAGCATCATGACAAATAGTTGTGTTCTTTTTGAGTTGCACACACAATAAGACTTTCTTCAGCTTCTTTCTAAAAGCTGTGGGACTACTGAACTCAGACATCTCCTCAGTCTGACGAGACCGATGTGCTGCCACACTGCACCTTTACTGGACTTTTACTGCTGCTGCTGCTTGCACACTTGTTAGTTGCATTTTATCTAGGGCTGTCGTTTAAGATATTTAATCGTGATTAATCGCGTGATTGTCAAAAGTTAATCGCGATTAATCACAAATGAATCGCACATTTTTTATTTGTTCAAAATGTACCTTAAAGGAAGATTTGTCAAGAATGTAATACTCTTATCAACATGGGAGTGGGCAAATATGCTGCTTTATGCAAATGTATGTATATATTTATTATCAGAAATCAATTAACACAAAACTATGACAAATATTGTCCAGAAACCCTCATAGGTACTGCATTTAGCATAAAACATATAACATAATCATAACATGGCAAACTCAAGCTGTCAGAACAGTGTGTCAGTGTGCTGACTTGACTATGACTTGCCCCAAAACTGCATGTGATTATCATAAAGTGGGCATGTCTGTAAAGGGGAGACTCGTGGGTACCCATAGAACCCATTTTCATTCACATATGAAATACGTGGTACCAATGGATTCCTTAGGTTTTTCTAGTTTCACATGATACAGGTATCTTCACTCTGACAGCCCTAATTTTATCGTTATTGTATTACTCATATTGCTTAGATTTTTTGTACTTATATTGCTCGTGCCTTATTTATTCCTTGTAAATATGTGTGGAGTATTTCATTATAATGCACCATTGGAGGTTGACGCAACTGCAATTTCGTTACATTGCGTTGCATAATGACAATAGTTCTTGTAGTTCAAAGTTCTTGAATTCAGGTTAAAATATAAATTGTGAATATGTTATACTTCCTTCACGGACATACTTACGAACATTGTACCCTTGCACCTTGCACTGTTCCCTCTAGTTTAGGACAAGAGGACTAGTTTGACATTTTGGGAAATACAAGTATTCACTTTCTTGCTGAGGGACAGATGAGAAGATCAACACCACTCTCATATCTGTCCACTAATCATTAACCCGATGAAGGCCACAAGCCTAAACATGTTGGTCTGATAACAAAGTTGCTCTGCATACTACAGGCGTTGCTGGAGTTTGACCTATTCAGACTTTTTTCAGTTTGTCCATGCACCTTAGAAGTTGGTGAAGTTGTGCCGGAAATCCCTAACCTGCTTCCCTCATCATGCAGCTACAGCCAGCAGCCAATGAGCTTAGCTTAGTTAGCCTGAAGACTGGAAACAGCCAGCCTGGCTCTGTCTAAAAGGTAAAGAAATCTGACTACCAGCACCTCTGAAGCTCAGTTTTCTCCTTTCACTTCTCTATTTAAAAAGCAGTGAAATGAAAAGGCCCACATCTTCACTTAAAACAACCCTGAACTTTTCTTGAAAGCTGCCACTCAATAAAGAAGTAAACTTAAAGGGAAAAAAATATGTAAATGATATCTTTAAGGCATGGGTAAGATGTTTTCAAAGTCACAGTCAAATAGAAGGTCAGGCAACTACAAACAACTCTATAACAAACCATCAAACAGTCAGAACTACAAGAGCAGGAAAGAGTTTTCTTTAAATCCTTTCAGATTTGCTTCATTTTCAGCATCATTTCATCACTATAAAATAACTCACAGATGAAAATACCAACAGCTGGAGAAAGTCAATGTATCACAAAGCATCTGACATCAAATCATTATTTCTATTTCAACAGTATATTTACTGTTTGTGTTTGTGGGGCTGCAGAGAAGTAACAAACTCAATCACTCACTGTTCTTGCAGGATAAAATCCATGTTCTCCGGAGAGATCTGTCCGCTCACAGGATGGCGAAACGCCGTGGTCCTCTGGTTATGACTGAAGTGACAGAAGGAGGAGAGAGAGAGAGACAGGAGACAAAATTAGAAACCTGGGCTGCACTGCAAACAGCGTGTGAGGGTATCACCCTGGATTTTCACCCCCGCTGTGTTCACAAGTACAGCGGACACACAAGCCGATCATTCCCCGGAGGAGTAGCGGGCTTGGAAGCTCTGTTCAGCCTCTCCACGCTGATGGGCCCTTCGTCCCTGACTTTCCCAGCCCAGTGTAGAATGTGACCCCACCCCACTAACCCCACCCAAACCGTCCTGTACAGCCAAAGCGTTGGGCTCAGCACAAAATGCTGGACAGTGTGCCGGCCGGGGGCCTCCATCAGTTACAGACTCAGTCAGTCACTCTAAGCCTCAACCGGAGTGTAAAAGCTTTTGACAGGGTAAACAACACGGGGTCGCAGCGTGTGTGTGTGTGTGTGTGTGTGTGTGTGTGTGTGTGTGTGTGTGTGTGTGTGTGTGTGTGTGTGTGTGTGCATGTGGAGCTTGAATGCTTCACAGCAGACAGTTGACAATGACTGCAGTGGTATATTGACTGAAGTTTCAACAGCTTTGAAGTCAATGAACAAAGAGGTTACTGGACTAACTTCAGTGTTCATCTCTAATAAAATGTGACAGCACAGAATTAAAACAAAAAAATACAATGTTTTAAAGGATAATAGGTACAGTATGCTTCCTTGTTCTTGTCTGACAACATGAATTTTGGAAACCTTAATCCTAGCTAGTTTTTGAATATAATAGTGCTGAATATCAATCCTTTAATACGTTTCTTTATTTCACATCATTGTAAATTGCATATCTTTGGATTTTGGACTGTTTGTTTGATGGCTGGTTCAAGCTAAACAATATCAGCCCGGTTATAGCCCGACACGGCCGTTGTAGGGTGTCGGTTCAGATCGGGAACGATAATGATTATTATAATAATTTGTGGGCGGCAATCGATCAATTTATCTTGTCTAATGTGTCATAGTAGACGAGAACTGACGCCGCGTCTGGGACGCCTCATGACAGAAAGTCTAGCATGTTTGATATTTGTTTTTTGCCTTTCACGACATGGTAACAGCCATGAATTTGACCGGCCGAGCACAGGGCTATCTGCAATCCGCAGGCAAGAACAAATCGAAATAGCGGCGAAGCGAAAAAAGGAACAATGTTGGTGCTGTGAGGTTGAATTGTGAAATGGAGGAAAACATTTAAGGAGCTATGGCAACAACACCCCAGCCTTTTAGATGTTCTCTGAGGGACTGCCACAACAGAGGGAAAAAAGCAAAAAAGCTGACATAAAACCGCAGAGGCACTTCAGCCCCCCCGGTGAGTAGGCTACCGCCATAAGCATCAAGCTTCCTTCCTGACGACATCACGCATGTCGTGAAAGACAACTGGCGATGATTGGTGTGGGACCAACGTCTAGTCGGTCATGTTGAGCGGGCAAGTCAAGACAAGAATTGATGACTCTCAATCGCCTAATATGACATAGATAAATATTGTGTAGTCTGAACCAGGCATGAAGAAAACAAGCAATCTGAAGACATCATGTCTTAGAAACTGTGATGCACATTTTTCACTATTTTCTGACATTCTACAGATGAACAGACAAACAAGCAAGCGATTCATCAGAAAAATAAATAGTATTGAAAATAACCCATAGTTTGTTGCTAAATTATAAGGTTATATAAATATGTTTGGGTGAAAAAATATGCCACGTAAACTAATAGCACTTCTCCTGCCAGTTCAATAAATATAAACCCTTTAGATATTAGTATACAGAATAATTCATTCACACCATCGAAAATGTTATATGCAGGGACAACGGGGTGTCGACAACATACAGTATAAGAATAGCGTCAGTGCTGCATGCTGTTTTCCACAGAACTCTGACAGAAACTTCTCGCCCCCGAAGTGCTCCAGCAGAGCTGCTTAGCAGTCTCCTACAGACGCACAGCATTGATGAGAAACACCGTGCACACTCAGCAAACACACCCCGTGTGTGTGTGTGTGTGTGTGTGTGTAAAGGTTCAGAAACCTTTCCCCGTCTCTAACAACAATCAATGCGTAGTAACGCTGCTTTCCATTCTGCAGCGGCTCACATTACTCACGCTGTACAGATTCCTGCTTGATGTAGCAGAAGATCAAACCCTGCAGGACTACAAGGTTTCCCAGAAGACCCGGTGACATGACAGCAGCGGCCCTCCATAACAGTGACTTACAAAGCCAATATTAGCTCTCACAGCAGGAGACCTGGACGCAGGTTGTCACATGGATCTGGTCACATCTAAGTGCACTACCACCTTCTTTTCAGCTCATACTGATGTGTGTTCCCTGCTTTCAGCTTAGCCACCTCTACCACTATTATTACTAGTACTAATAACAGTAATCTTTGTCATTTACTAAAAGGATATATTGCCTTGCAGTTCACGTGTTCATGAATTCACTGCTTGCGACTACCTTATTGTTTTTCCCCAAATTTAGATTTTGGGTTTCATTAAGCGACAGTGAGGCCCAGGAGGAGCTGATGTGGGTGTAATCGACTGACATACTACTCAATCAAATACCCAAGCGTACCACCCGTTGGGCACCGTTAACTTTAAACAGTCTTTAACCAATATGCATTAAAAAACAAGACAAATCTGAAAATTAAAAGCTGAGACCATCATGTGCAATGACTTGTGGTTTCATCAAGTTTTCTTGCAGTCAGAGGCCAAAAGAGGACCTGCAGCTCAACACTTGTGCACTGGATTTTAAATCCAGTCATGCTGGTTTCCTGCATGGATATCATTGAAAAGACATACGGAGCACCAACCAGAAACACAAAATACAAGGTTTAAACCACAGATTGTATATAAGAAGTGGACGTAGTCACCGTGACATCACCCATTGGTTTGTGGACTGCCATTTTGAAGCCTTGAGTTCGGCATTTTGTCCGAAGGTTGACAGGGTTGAAGGGTTGTGTCTAGAAGGTAACCCGCAAATTGCGAAATTTGCAAAAACTTGCAAAACTCTCGCGAGACTCTCTGCCCGACAACCTATCCTAACCTTAACTATTCGAGATCAATGCCTAACCTTAACCATCTCGCGAGAGTTTCCACAACTCGTGGGTTACCTTCTAGACACGACCGTTTTGAAGCTTTAAGTTCAGCATTTTGGCCGTCACCATCTTGGTTTTGTGAAACCAAGAGCGACTTGAGAGGGTGGAGCTAAGTACAATCTAACGCTGAATAAGACATTTTTAGGAGACCAAAATATTAACAACTATAACTTTCATGAACTGAAAACACACTGTGAAAGGGTTAAAGTTGTAAGACGAAAACACAGACAAACTCCCAGACAGGACAACGCCGTCAATAGCGACCTGTCAATCACAAGGTAGCCCCGCCCTAAAGCATCCGCCTGCTTTATGGTCTATTTGACTCTAAATGGGACCATAATTTACTAAATGAACATCATGCTGTATTGAAGAAGACTTGAAACTAGCGATTGAGACCATAAACTGATGTTTACAATGTTTACTGAGGGAATAAATCAAGTGAGAAGTAGGCTCATTTTCTCATAGACTTCTATACAATCAGCCTTGGAGTCGCCCCCTGCTGGCTATTAGAAAGAATGCAAGTTTAAGGCACCTCAGCATTGGCTTCACTTCTCAGACCCAGAGTAGTCCACTGATTTAAACTAAAAAAACATGAAAAATCCCTCTTCATTTTAGTTTCTCCTGTGGTTTGGAGGAGTTTGGCTTTTTCTCTTCCTGCTGTCTGCATAATGTCATTCTCAACTGGTGCCGGCCGTGTGTTCGACTGTCAGGTACCGAGCAAAAAAAGAACATCCGGAACATAATGTAAAGAATTTATAGTTTTCATAAGCCCTGACGAATCACCTGCAGTGGTCCACTGGGGACTGTACTCACATTTACACATGAATGTTTGACAGCTGGCCATAAAACATCGCTACAGAGTGAAACGCATAAAAAAAAGGGTGCTCAGGAGCATGGAGAACCTTTGCACAAGAGAAGAGAGCAGCTCAGTATACTGGAGATAGTGTTAGTCATGCCGTCAGAGTGTGTGTGTTTTACGGGACAAAAAACACCCAGCGCTCCAGATACTAGCTTCGCCTCAGGGGGATACGCTTTCTGTTTCAACATAACAAGGAGCCCTGCAGCCCCGTCTGAGGCGCTTCAAGAATTAATAACTGTCTGAATAGGATGGGATTATAATCGATCAGTTGTAGCACGGAAAGGAAAACAGATCGTCCTGAGAGGCCTACGAGCCGTGACTTATGACTCAGACACAAATTCAACAGCCGATGCTAAACGGCAGCTGCAGTTCGTAAGCGCTGGTTTACCGATACACGACTTCCTGGGTCGATGCAGGTGAAGTCATGTGTGTTACAGATCTGGAGGAAGTCGTTACAACCTGTTGGAGGTAAACCACTGAAGCAAAAACACAGAGTTCATATATTACCATTTTTTGTACCATTGTTAAAACTTTTTCCTTCTTTCTGGCAGAATGTTTGGTGATAACAAACACAAAAAATTAAATACAAATCTATCTATCTATCTATCTATCTATAGTATTTGGCTATGGTGACACTTTTTTAAGATTATTATTTTTGCCTTTATAACATATACAGGATAAATGACAGGGAAAAAAACAGGAAATGAAAGAGAAAGAGGGGACGACATGCAGCCAAGGGCCACGGGTCAGATTGGAACCCCGGGCCGCTGCGGTAAGGACTCAGCCTTGGTACATGAGGTGCCTATTCTAACAGGTGAGCTACCTGGAGCACCCCTGGTGACACACATTTTTAAAAGTTATGAATATGTATGTAAGAGGTCTTTGGTGGATTGTGTAAATGGATTATATTTAAAAAAAAAAAAAAAAAAAACTCAGCTATATGGTCATGAGCTTTGGGTAGTGACCGAAAGAATGGGAACGCTGACAGCCCGTCCCTTTAGGTATCTAAACCCGATTGGACGAGCTTATTGCAGTCCTGCGACAGCCACAAATACCAGATTTTTTTCTTCTTTTTTTTGTCAGAGCATTTGATGTATTGATTGCTGTCGAGACGTAAAGAGAATTTCAACAAATATAACACATTTTTTTTCTAAAAATACATTCACCGTAGCTTTAAATTACATTAATGATACTAACAGGATTAAGACACCATTAACATCATTATTAGTTTAATGGTTTATTATCTTAATGTGAATCAATTCCACTAAAAACAGTGTCATTCAGCGAGGCACTTGTTTTACACTGCTCCGCAGGACAGCGATTATCTACAACTTCAAAGTGTGAATGTGTGAAGCAAAGCATGCTCAAACACCTCTGTTTTAATTAATATCACGCAAAACACCGCGACGTAAATACAATAAATCAAACACGATAAACGTGTTAAGAAATAATGTGAATTACGCCACGATGACAGCCGTAAGACTTCTCTCATTCACACAAATGTGTGAGAACTAATAGATGCATGCAGTATTCATCGAGCGCTTATGAAATTAAATGCAATACGTTAAACCTATTAACTCTGATCTCCTTGCCAGACTATTAAAATGGTATTTATGAGGTATTCATGACCGCTGAGGACACCTCAAATCCTCTCAGTGAGCCAAGCAGTAAATCTCAAGATATTGATCGCAGCAAATTCACACAAAAGGCTTGTTTATGTCTCAGCTGATATGTGAAGCACTCCTCCTGGGAAACTGATAAATCCATGTCTGATTGCTCACACAATATGAATGAGAATAGCATGTCGGTGTCCTGGGAGGTTGTTTATCAGCGGCTGTGATCCCACCTCTGCAGCGAGGTTCAAAAATAGTACGAGATATAATAGACGTGATGGTGTCATTTCAGCGGAGATGAGGCAACGATGACCTGAACTGTGAAGGAAAAACGGATTGAAAGTGGCTCTAAAAGCTTTTTATAAAGCGCCGTTTTAACAATGCCCTTTAATACAGGTAATAAGAGACGTGTTCAGAATGTACCTTACATCTCTGAGTCCATTGTGTCTCATTCTCACAGCGAGAATAGTGCAGCTTCAGTAGCGTTGGATGACACAAAAGTATAAGTGTCTAATACATGAATGGAAACGTCACTTTTTGTGTCAGTTTGCTGCAGATTGAAAGAGCAGAGGGCTTCTACCTGGAGTGACCATTTTTAAACAGTTACTCACGAATAAACGCTGCTAGCACATTGATTGATTTACCCTTTATATATATCTATATATAATTGCTGACTCATAAATTTATCAGAAAAGTTCTGTTTGGTTTTATAACAAGAGTTTCTGTTTGTTCTGACGTGTCCTCTTATGTGGCGTTGTGGGCTGGAGTACCCGGAAAGCTAATACGGTACATTTAACAAGGTGAGAGCTGTGATGAAGTTTGTATAACTCACTGTACACAATCAAAAACTTACAAAAGGCATTCAAAATGTAGCCCATGAAGGTCAGATGAGAATATAAGTGCTCGAAGGCTTTGAATCCAAAAGCTTTCATCGTGTTCATCATGTATTATATCTCACATTATTGTACTATAGCTGACTGAGGCTAAGAGGTCAGTGCACCTGAAACACAGCATCAGCTAAAAGCACACAGTGCAGCTTCCACTCATCCATTCTGTTGTCCCATAAACTTTAATCTGCAAGGACAACTGAGGCACTACTCTACCTTTCCCTGTTAGCTCTCCAGCCATGAGAGACTTACATAACAACCATATATTTATAAAAAAAAAAAAAGCCAAACTCCCACTGATTAGAAAAGAGTTTTGTGCCAATATGAAAATGATACTTTATTCTAAAAACCTTTAATTTTCATTTAACAAAGTAAGACAATGTTCTCAAATGTTAAAGTTAAAGCTGAAGTAGGTGAGATTGGAGAAAAAATATGATTAAAAAAACGTATTTTTATAAAACAATCGCTATATCCTGACAGTAGTACGTGAAACAGGTAACCTGAAAAAAATCATGTGCCTCTGTGTCCTCCGGTGCTCCTAACGGCATCAGCAAGATTTCACAGACCGGAGGAAAACACCCAGTCAGAGCTGATCTGAGGTCTGCTGTCCAGCTGCCGTCTATGAGAGCTGGCTGTCAATCACTCACCAGCTCTGACCAAACGGTCAAACTAGGCAGCGCCGATCAAATATGAATCAATATTATGTTACGTTAATGCCTATTTCTCTCCTCAAGAGTTTTCAGAATCATCTTGTAGTGCACGGTTTAGCTGTAAAATGAGAAAGTTTGTGACGCCGCCGCCATTGTGAAATCTGGTGAAGGAACGCCAAGTACTGGTCACATGACCGGAGCACAGCCAATAGGAACGCTCTCTCAATGAAATAACTGTGATTGGCCAAAGTCTCCCGTCACGGACTAGCTTTTCTAAAGCCTGAAAACAGAGCCATGAGGAGGTGCAGAAGTCTAGTTTTCTCTCAGAACACTTGAATTACAATATGCTGAAAGGTTATTGTGAATTGTTTTGCCCAATGATGCCAAAAATATACTGACTACTGCCACATTAATCCTTAAGATTTTCATGAAATCAAACCTTGTTTTTGAGATGGTTTATGTGTACCTGTCTCTATAGTGGTTTAGTTTTTCTTCTTAGTGGCGGAGTCCGATGTGTTTGACACTGCGATTAGCTCTGCGCTGACAACAATCTTTCATCGAAAATGTGTCTACAAGACAGTACAACTGATTCTACTACAGGGATTCTGATACAGTCCATTATAGGGAAACAGCGGATCAATCAGCTCGTCATTAATAAAAAGATGTCAAGCTTGATGCACTGAAACGTGTTGGCATTAATTATTTGTCTGCAACACATCAATCCAACGAATTAATCAAACTCGCAGAGTCGTTCCTGTCACCATTTAGTGTCAGTTTGAATCCACAAATCTGAAGCCAAACATGTCGGGACAAACTCAGCTCCATCTGCTCCAGCAGGGTTTCTCAGATTCAACTTTCAACCAACACTAGACTGATTGCACCAATCAGCTGAGCTCAGACACGCTGTATACAGGAGCATCGATTTCTTTCTGGGATTCTGGCACCTGTTTCAGCACTGATCCCAGCAGGGAACATATGCCTCCATCAAAACCATCAAAACCATCAAATCCATCGCAGCTTCTCGTCTTGTGTAACTTCTGAGATGTCGACTGAAAAGTCAAAAAATAACTTTTGTTATTGATACAACAGCCTGTGTTATACAAAAGAATCCAGACAAACAGTTCAGATAAAGAGGCTCATCACGTTGACATCTCTCCCTTTCACAGCAGCATCCAGTCTCAGACATTAATTTGGGGTTTTGTGACAATGTAACTGGAAGATCTAAAAGAAGATACGCAACTAGTGATTTCATGCCATGTTATTCTTAACCAAACACAGAAACT